>NC_092877.1:137733249-138042272 GCF_028372415.1 Notamacropus eugenii
CTGACCTTAGACATTCACCAGCTGTGTGACCCTGGGCAAGTCACTCAATCCTGTTTGCCTCAGTTTCCTCATCTGTAAAACAAGCTGGAGAAGGAAATGGCAAACCACTCCAGTATCTTTGCCAAGAAAACTCTAAATAGAGTCATGAAGAATTGGACATGATGATGAACTCAAAAGCAAGAAAAGCATCTATGTGGTAGGCACCGTGCTATCATGTGCTTAAGCAAAAGACAGTAGCTGTGCTCAAGAAGCTCACAATCTAATGGAGAAAGACAATATATAAAAACAAGATGAAAGGAGGGCAGAGGAGGGCCCCTAAAGGAGCATGAGAAAAGAATTCAAATGGGTGGGAAAGGATGAAATGGCTACCCTGAGACCTTCCTTAAATGGAAGATCTGGGATAATCTTCTCTACTGTTCACTCTCCTCCCTCTTCAGTCAGTGAAGGGAGGGGCCCCAGGAGCAGGGAGTCCCAAGGAAATGTGAATTTCAGAATTTAAGTGATTTTTCAGGATGATGAGATCTCATGCATGCATTAAGGTCATATAATATTTTTAATAGAGTCAACCATAGAAATAACTTCAGCAACTCTCAATTCTAACCCTTTGATCTGTTTAAAATAAATTTTTGTTGATATTGTTTGGTTCTATATTAACTAGATTTCCTCCTTCTCTCCCCCCAGGAAGTTGTCCCTTATAACAAAGTTGTTTTTTTTAAAGAAGAGAAAAAATTTAGCAAAATGAATCCACACACAAAAAATTAAACATTTTACGCCTTCTTCCACATCTGTGGATTTAGCCTCGGCAAAGGAAAGGGAGGAGATATCTTTTCATATCTTTCCATTTCCCCAAAAATAAATTTTATTAATTTTTTATGTCACTAAAATTCCTTCCAATATTCCTTCTCCCTTCTCATTCCCAGAGAGCCATCCCATTTGACAAGTAATATTTTTAAAGAAAAAGAAGAGAAAAAAAGGCATCAAAATTGATTGATATATTGAAAACATTTGAAATCATATATAGCAATTGTGGATCTACCTTAACTGCAAAGGAGCCAGTGTCCTCTAATATCTCTTCTTTGGAGTGATGCTTGTTCTTTTTAATTTTTCAGCTTTCATTTTTGATTGCATTTGCCGTTTACATTTTTGTAGTACTTCTCTATATTGTTCTCTTGGTTTTACTTCATTCTGTATTAGATTGTGAAAATCTTTCCTTGCTTCTCTGCATTCATCATATTCATCCTTTCCTTCAGCATAATATTTTATTACATTGGGGCATCACAAATTTGTTAAACCATACCTCAGTGAATTGGCACCTACTTTGTTTTCAGTTCTGTGCTGCTACAAAGGTTGTTACTATAGATATTTTGGTGTATATGGAAACTTTCTTTTTGTCAATGACCTTCTTAGGGTGCATACCTAATCATGGAACTTCTTGATTAAAAGATATGGGTATTTTAATCACTTTATTTGTATATACCAGATTGTTTTCCAGAATGGTTGTACCAGTTCACAGCTCTACCAACAATGCATCATTGTGTCTCTTTTTATAACTCCTTTAAAAAGATCCCTCCGTCTATTAATGTCAACTGAGGTAAAAGCAGGGACATGAAATCTTGAAAAAGATAATGGAAAACAACGAACAAATGAAAAAATGAAAAAGGGTATATTTAAGCACTTATTATGTGCAAAGTACTGTCCTTAGTGCTGGGCATAAAAATATAAAAGTAGAGATAATCCCTGTTCTCAAAAGCTTACATTCTAATGTATAAGAAGTTTCAGTTCTATGTCATATGGAAAGTCCCCGCGCTCCTTAGGGTATGGTGGTAAAACAAATGGTAACATTCTTTCATGTCATTTCCACTGATAAAATCACATGAAAGAATTAAGGGAAGACAGATTCTCTCTAACTGGTGAAGACCAGCAGACCCTCCATTTTGTAAGCAATATTGTCCTGATGTGCTGATTACATCAGTACAATACATTGATTATTATAGGGCCTGCTCAATCAGATCCACAATTATGTGAAAGGGACAAATTTACCAATTCATACCCCAAATGATAAAAAGCTTATTTTCTATATTATTTGATGCAGAGAGCTGGCTTCAAAATTGAATAGGAGGAGAGAGAATGCAATTGCATTTGGAAAAAACCTTTTTCCAACACCAATATTCACCAGGTGATTCTGAGTGGTTGAAAATCCTGGAACATCACAATCTTTAAAAAATTCAGATTTTGGGGAATGGAGCCAAGATGGCAGACTAGAAAGACACACTTACATAGGGTCTCCCCACACAGCCCACAAAATACCTGTAGAGAGGGACTCTCAACAAGTTCTGGGGCAGCAGAAGTGGAGAACAACAGAGTGGAGGAGATTTCCAGCCCACAGTGACCTGGAAGGCCCATGGAAACGCTGGTTGCACCAGATGCAGAGCAGAGCAAGGAGCCCAGCCCAACCTTGGCCATGTGGGGGGATGAGACTCTGGGAGGAGGGCACCTGGGGGGTGGAATCTTCAAACTGCAGCAGCGGGGAGTCAGATCCCTCAACCCACAGGCATCAGAGGTCAGTGACAGGATTTTATCAGCTGGCCAGGAAAGGAGAAGGGCCTTCCCATAGCTCCAGCAGCAGGCAGCAGCCATAGAGCCTGCACAGCAGCCCATACAGATCACTCATTGGAGCGTAAAAACCCCTGGAGGCACTGAAGATCTGAGTCTTACCTCAGCCCTGGGTGGAGGACCTGGCTGAGCTAGTCTTTGTCTCACACTGAATGGTGGCCCTGTCCATCCAGCTTATCTGAAAATCAGCCCCCAGTGCTGACTTGGTGAAACTGGAGGCTAGGTGACTGTGGAAAGGCAATTGCTAAGATTCTCGACATAAAAATCCCTCTCTGTGTCCAGACCAGTACACACTTGATCATGCCACCTTAGAGGAACTGAGATCTCACAGATTCCCAGAGTATACCTTACTCTTGACAAAGGACCCAAAAGTCAAGCAACTGGTTGGGAAAATGCCCAAAATAGGGAAAAAAAATAAGACCATAGAAGGTTACTTTCTTGGTGAACAGATATCTCCTCCCATCCTTTCAGATGAGGAAGAACAATGCTTATGATCAGGGAAAGACATAGAAGTCAAGGCTTCTGTATCCCAAACATCCAAAATAAATATTCAGTGGACTCAGGCCATGGAAGAGCTCAAAAAGGATTTTGAAAATCAAGTTAGAGAGGTGGAGGAAAAACTGGGAAGAGAAATGAGAGAGATGCAAGAAAACCATGAAAAGCAGGTCAACACCTTGGTAAAGGAGACCCAAAAAAATGCTGAAGAAAATAACACCCTGAAAAATAGGCTAACTCAACTGGCAAAAGAGGTTCAAAAAGCCAATGAGGAGAAGAATGCTTTCAAAAGCAGAATTAGCCAAACGGAAAAGGAGGTCCAAAAGCTCACTGAAGAAAACAGTTCTTTCAAAATTAGAATGGAACGGATGAGAAACCAAGAAATCACAAAACAAAACCAAAAGAATGAAAAAAATGGAAGATAATGTGAAATATCTCATTGGAAAAACAACTGACCTGGAAAAATAAGTCCAGGAGAGACAATTTAAAAATTATGGGACTACTTGAAAGCCATGACCAAACAAAGAGCCTAGACATCATCTTTCATGAGATTATCAAGGAAAACTGCCCTGAGATTCTAGAACCAGGGGGCAAAATAAATATTCAAGGAATCCACAGAACACCGCCTGAAAGAGATCCAAAAAGAGAAATTCCTAGGAACATTGTGGCCAAATTCCAGAGTTCCCTGGTCAAGGAGAAAATATTGCAAGCAGCTAGAAAGAAACAATTCAAATATTGTGGAAATACAATCAGGATAACACAAGATCTAGCAGCCTCTACATTAAGGGATCGAAGGGCATGGAATAGGATATTCCAGAAGTCAAAGGAACTAGGACTAAAACCAAGAATCACCTACCCAGCAAAACTGACTATAATACTTCAGGGGAAAAATTGGTCTTTCATTGAAATAGAGGACTTTCAAGCATTCTTGATGAAAAGACCAGAGCTGAAAAGAAAATTTGATTTTCAAACACAAGAATGAAGAGAAGCATGAAAAGGTGAACAGCAAAGAGAAGTCATAAGGGACTTACTAAAGTTGAACTGTTTACATTCCTACATGGAAAGACAATATTTGTAACTCTTGAAACTTTTCAGTATCTGGGTACTGGGTGGGATTACACACACACACATGCACACACGCACACACACATAGAGACAGAGTGCACAGAGTGAATTGAATAGGATGGGATCATATCTTAAAAAAATGAAATTAAGCAGTGAGAAAGAAATACATTGGGAGGAGAAAGGGAGAAATGGAATGGGGCAAATTATCTCTCATAAAAGAGGCAAGTAAAAGACTCATTAGTGGAGGGATAAAGAGGGGAGGTGAGAGAAAAACCATGAAGCTTACTCTCATCACATTCAACTAAAGGAAGGAATAAAATGCATACTCATTTTGGTATGAAAACTTGTCTTACAATACAGGAAAGTGGGGGAGAAGGGATTAAGGAGGGTGGGGGCGATGATGGAAGGGAGGGCAATAGGAGGAGGGAGCAATTTGAAGTCAACACTCTTGGGGAGGGACAGGATCAAAAGAGAGAATAGAAGCAATGGGGGGCAGGATAGGATGGAGGGGAATATAGTTAGTCTTACACAACATGACTATCATGGAAGTCATTTGCAAAACTACACAGATATGGCCTATAATGAATTGCTTGCGTTCCCAAAAGGAATGGGTGGGGAGGGAGGGAGAAAGAGAAGTTGGAACTCAAAGTTTTAGGAACAACTGTTGAGTACTGTTCTTGCTACTAGGAAATAAGAAATACAGATAATGGGGTATAGAAAGTTATCTGGCCCTACAGGACAAAAGAGAAGATGGGGACAAAGGAAGGGAGGAATGATAGAAGGGAGGGCAGGTTGGTGATAGGGGCAATTAGAATGCTCGGTGTTTTGGGGTGGGGGGAGGGGACAAATGGGGAGAAAATTTGGAACCCAAAATTTTGTGAAAATGAATGTTAAAAGTTAAACAAAAAAAAATTCAAATTTTGATGACAACCCAAAACACATGGTAGTCATAGATAGGCTGAAACATAATTCTAATGGTGCCCTCCCTTGATGGTGGCCTCCTTCCTGTTCTTCAAACAAGACATTATTGATTATCCCCATTTAACAGAGGAGGAAATTAAGGCTGTTTATTGGCATAGCACAGTGCCATTCTAGCTTTGGTCTCTGTTTCCTTGTTTGTAAAATGAAAGGACTGGATTAGATGATTGCTTTCAGGCCCACCTATGATTTTTAAGGCTTCTTTCAGGCCTTAGATTCAGTGATTATATGTGACTGTAGCTTTCCAACTAACAATTTAGAAGTCTGGCAGATATCTCAGTTGGCACAGTCTGGTTGGTGTTCCCCCAAGGCTCCCCATTCCACCCTAAAGGCTTCATCTTTAGGTAGAGTACCAGGCCTGAAGTCAAAAAGACTCATCTTATTAAGTTCAAATCTGTTCTGAGACATTTACTAGCTGTGTGATGCTGAGCAGGTCACTTAACCCTGTTTGCCTCAGTTTTTCACCTAAAAAATGAGAGGAGAAGAAAATGGCCAACCACCCCAGTATCTTTGCCAAAAAACCCCAAAATGAGGTCACAAAAAGAAGGACATGACTGAACAACAATCTATAGAAAGTATATGTTAAGTATTTATTGATGTTTTAAAAGGAAAAAAAATTCCAAATAAATTATATCCAGTGATCATGTTCTTTTAAATAAAGCATTAAAAGAGTTGAAAGAAGTTTTTAAAATAAGTCAACAGCTAAGCATATGACATGAAGTGTTCAGTGATGAAAAGAAATGCTTCATACATATCAAGATAGTTATAACAGTGCTTTTTCTAGTACAAAGAATTGGAAACAAAGAGACATATACCATCCACAAGTTGTGATACATGAATGCAACGGGATATTACTATATTATAAAAAACAAGAAATATGATGAATAAAGAGAAGTGTAGGAAGACAGGAACTGATGCAAAATTGTACCAATTAATGAAATAGGCAGAACCTGGAAATATGCACAATGACTGCAACAATGTTACTGAAAAGCATAATAGGAAGATAATCAAAACCAAAACATACTGGAATTATAATGATCAAGCTTGGCCCAAGGTAGAGATATGAGAAGGCATCTCTCCCTCTTCTTTGTAGAATCATGATATTACCTTCTTGTAAATCATTGGTCCTCTTGAAGAATGAAGGACAAGTAGCAATCTGTAAGTAGTAGTAGCTGTCCCACTGGGGACCCAACTGGCTAATTCCAGTTGGACAATGTTCCTTCCTTCCTTCCTTCCTTCCTTCCTTCCTTCCTTCCTTCCTTCCTTCCTTCCTTCCTTCCTTCCTTCCTTCCTTCCTTCCTTCCTTCCTTCTTTCCTTCCTTTCCCTCTCTCTCCTCCTTTCTTTCCCTTTGTCCACATAAGAAATCATACCCTACCTTTGGGTGCTCTGTACAAAGTAATATAAATTTTGATCGCTGAAACTTTGCAAAATATCTTCTTACATTCTTCAGGCTAGATTTCTTTTTTTAAGGATCATGCCTTAAACCCAAGTCACTCTGGCTCTCCCTGCTCAAGCCTCACTTGGTCATTGTTTCGGTTTGATGACTCAGAGTCAGTGCAAATAGCAATTGTTTTTTTTAGCCAGAAACACTGATGGTCTTCCCCTTCCAGACTGATTTTTTAGGTAAGAGGTCATTTTTTGCCTCATTTCTTACCTAGCCTTAGTCACTGAGTGGGTATTACCTCAAACAAACTGAGACCTGGGAAAAACCTTAGCTTAAAAAGGCCAGTGTCTCCCACTGCCATCTCCAGGCATCCTGATTTATATCTTGCAACTGGACTCAGATGACTGGAAGAGAGAGTGAGTCTGGTGACATTGCACACCACTGCCTCACTGAAGTCAAATTCATTTGCAAGTCATGATATCACCTTCCTGATGTCATTGATCCAACAACAGCAACAATCCCAGGTGGGGTATTATGATTGTGAAATATTATGTGTATACTGTATGTGTAATTGGGCAGCTAGGTGGTGCAGTGGATAGAGTACTATACCCAGAGTCAGGAAGACTCATCCTCATGAGTTTAAATTCAGTCTCAGACACTTACCAGCTACATAACTGTGGGCAAATCACTTCACCCCATTTGCCTCAATTTCTTCATCTGTCAAATGAGCTGGAGAAGGAAATAGAAAACCACTCCAATATCTCTGCCAAGAAAACCCCAAATGGGGTCACAAAGATTCAGAAATGACTGAACAACAACAACACATACGAATGGTTTGGTTGATTTCTGTCCACCCCAACCCCCTTTTTTATTCTTCATGATAAATGTAGTAGACGAAAGAGTGATTTATTGGGAAATGTAGGTGGCATATAAAGAAAAGATATCAATGAAAATAATTTATTAAACTTCACAAGTAGTCAAAAAGATAGGGTAGAGATAGATACAATTTCTCTTTCTGCCAAAGCCCAGCTTTTTTGATAGCTACCAAGGAAATGAACTGTCAGGCAACCAACCACAGGATGAAAGGGAGAAATCCCGTAAATAATTGCACACTCATTCTAGTGTGTTTCCCCATCTGTAGAATAAGCCTCTGTCATGTTGCTGAATCTTAGCATTCAGTCATGCCTAATGTTCATCCACCCAATGGGGCAGTCCCCCTATGAGGAGGCAGAATGTGGGAGATAGGAGAATCTACTAGAAAATCAGGAGCCTTGAATGCTGGTCCTAGCTTAACCGGCAGACCATCTAAAATAAACACTGTCCCTCTCTAGATTTTAATTTCATCTTCTCAGGGGGATGGATTGGATGATCTCTAAGTTCCCTTTCAACTCTAAATGTTTTGATGAAATGAATTATCTCCATTTAAATACTTCCCTTTAAAAAAGATACCAGCCCCTTCTCTCCTCTTTTTCCCCCTCAGTTCTTGTACCTGGTGCAGTGAAAGGCTCCCCAAATCATGATGTTCCCTTTGGTTCAGTCCCTCTGAGCTGATGATTTGCTTGCCATTTTAGAAAGAATGGGTCTCCCATTGCATCCTGAGTCATCTCCAGTCATCTGATGATTATTTGGCCACTAGACCCAGACGGCTCTGGAGGGGAAAGTGAGGCTGGTGACCTTGCACAGTTCTCCCTCACTCCACCACGAAGTCAACTGCAAGTTGTGTCATCATTTCAATGATGTCATGGTCCCTCTTTGAAAATGAAGGAGAAACACAACAACTCATATTCTTTGTGTGACTATATGACAATTCTGTGGCCATCCTCAAGGCCCAATGCAGAGCCGTTAGAGGGCTGTCTATGAGACTGGCTGTGAGTGGGCAGTCCTAGCTGGGCTGAGATGGTTAAGGGCCTGGACTTGGTCCCAGGGTTTCAAATATAGGTGTTGCTGACAACTATTGTATTCCTATAGCTGACAGAAACAAGTGAGTTTGTCACCTCGTTAGCAAGAGTAATTAATTAAAACAGAAAGGTATCAGATTGCTGCTTCCCTCTTCCTTTTTCTCATTCACTGGCAGTTTCACTCCAAGTGAGCTCTTTCTTGTCCTGCTCCTTTTCCTCCCTTGTCTTCAAACGAATTTATATTAAGAAGTTGATGTGCTAGAGGCTTTTGTTTTATCAAGAGGATATCATTTCAAGACTTCAGCAAACCCAGGACAGTCTCAGGTTTTTCTGCCTTGTGGTTCCAGTCACCAAAGGTATCAGTTTCAGTTTTTAACAAGGTGGGAATATTTTATGAGTAAGCTGCTCCTTTTTGACCTCAGTAGATTATATATTTTAGGGGAGGTTTGAGTTCCTCTGGCTTTGCCTGGCTCAGTTCCCCTTTTCCACCAGTAAGACACTTCATCTTTCAGAAAGTTTGCTTACAAATCTCTCACTTGGTCTGCCAGGCACACAGTCACCTCTATATAACCCCTGGCTAATCTCACTGCCTAAGACTGTGCACTGATTTCAGTTCACTGTGTCTAGAGGTCACATTCCTAATGATGGAGAAGGTGGGCTACAAATTCTACCTGTCCAATGTATAGTATGTCTGCTGTGAGGTTTCATGTGTGAATAATGGAATAGAAAGTTCTATCATCTCTTCCCTTTATTTGTACAACCACTCAGATACCCTATTATAGAAAAGTCCAAAATATAACAGTAAGACTCCTAAGAGAGCTTGGTTGTCTCCTTATATCTGGAGGAATCATAGGATCATACATTTAGAATGGGAGGGAAATCAATGAGCATCTAGCCCAACCTCCTACTTTTATAGAGGAAGCACTGAGGCCTAAGGAACTTAAGTAACTTGCCAAAAGTTACATAGGTAGTAACTAAAATAACTGATACTCAATACCAAGTCCCATTGTTCCAGGTTCAGTGAGAGTTGAGCTTCCCCACTGTACTGCAGTAGGTACAGTGAATTACAGATATTTCAAGAATTACAGATTTTTCAGGTTGTAAGAAATCTCAACAAGTCATCCAGTCCAACCCATATCTGAACAAAAATCCTCTCTGTGTCCTACCTGGATAGTCATTCTGCCATGGCAACCCTAAAAACAAGAACAAAGGCAGACAATAAATAAGAAAGAATCTGAATAGACTTCAATTTAAAAAGGAATTACAGGATGAAACTGAGGGAGTGGGGAGGATGGTTTGAATGAAAGGAAATAAAGTTCTCAATACCCATACTACAGTGTGTTAGGGAGAATGGTTAACTTTTTTCAGATGTAAGAGGGAGAGAAAGAAGGAAGAGACACTCTGAGAGAGGGAGCTTTAAGGATAAACCATGTCCTGTAAGCAGGGGTGTGCTGTAGAACAACTGTTATAAATATTATAATGTGTATAACAACTGATTCTTAAATACATACATCCACATGCACATACATATATGCATAAATATGTTGACATTTTAAAAAACTATGCATTATTAATATTTTCTCCATATCTTTCTTAAGACTAGAGTCCCAAAGGTCAGGAATTTACATGTCTCTTGTTTTTGTATGCCTGCAAACTAAGAATGCCTTTTATTCAGTAAAACAAGAAATCAACCCCCGATTTTTAATATTTGTCCATTTTTGAGGTATAAATGTTGGTAGGAAGCAAGGTTTTTAGGGTGAATCAAACTGCTGTCATGTTAGGGAAGGTTCTGTGGCAGAAAGAGCACTAGCCTGGGATTCATGGATTCGACTACCAGCTCTGCTATGAATTTGTTGTGTGACTTTGTTCTAGTAACAAGAGAGGTATAGATTACCTGATAACCATGCCATACTTTAAGGCTAGCAAAATGCTTTACAGGGAAGGGAATGGAAGGGAAGAGGAGGGAAATGTGTATATATATATATATATATATATATATATATATATATATATATATATATATATATATATATATATATATATATATATATACACATACATACATAAAATCTCATTTGATCCTTACAACAATGGTCAGAGGTGAAAAGCATTATTATTCCTGTTTTACAGATGACAAACTGCATCTCAGAGATGATGAAGTGATCTGTCCATGATCTCACAACTAAGCAGTACTGAAAATGAAACATGAACATGGGCCTCTTTTGACTTAAAGTCAATTGATCTAGGTACTTTCCAGAACCAAGCTTTTGTGATTCTAAACTATAAATTTGCCTTTACACAAATCATCTTCATAGAAGAACTTCCTACCATAACATCAACTATGGTGATTCTATAGCAGCCTGGGCATTGTTCTGCAAAAAGAATGTGGGCATTTAGCTGCCCTCCCTCTTCCATCCCAATTGCTCAGCAGGGCACAGACTCATCCAGGGCATAGATTTGGGGATAGAGGGAGCTGTCTCACTTTCTTCTGAGAGAAAAATCTATTGCTGGTGCTTTCTTTACCTTTGAGGACCTTCCCATTTGTAGTTTCCCAAAGTAAACTCAGATGACTTTCATGGCTAAAAGCTCACCTGAAGAGCCTGTGATGTGTGCCATGAACAGTCTCAGGGAATTTTGTACTGCAGCAAGTGAAGATGAGGGCCATGAGGGTCCCAAGATCCTTCTTATCTGGTTCCTTTGGGTCATTTCCTCTCTCTTTGACAATCCTCAGGATCTTGCCTTTGAGAACTTTCTGGGCATGTAGATGTAGCCAGATCTTGAGGTCATGGACTTCATTCTCTAGTCTTTAGGTTAAAGAAAAACCCATCAACATATTTTTAACATTTTGTTATAGGTTGCAAGATATGCCTTGTCCAGTAAGAAGATGCTTCTTGGGGGCTCTATCTTCTGCCTGAATCTGGGACAGAAGGCAGGAAGGGGGATGCAGAGTATGCAGACCTTAGTAGGTTTGGTCACACAAGACGGGGATGGTCTGTCTCCCAGCCACCCCAGCTACCCCCAGAACCTTGTTGGGCCATACACTTTCCTTTCTCATGGACATCCATGAGATGTCCATGAGCTTTCTGGGGAGAAACCAATCCAACACCAAGCACCCTTGGTAGGACTGTCCCCTGACTACTCTGGTTACATAGCAACAGTTACACTGGGGAAGATGCATTCTCCTGCACCCCAGGATAAAGCTCCATTCTATTAGAGCTGATGATGACTCTGCCGCCAAGATTTGTAGAAGTCTATAGAGTGTAAGTTCCTTGAAGGCAAGGACTATTTTTATTTTTGTGTAACCCTAGTATCTATCATAGTAGATGTTTAATAAATTCTTGGAGCTAGAGATGACAGCTTGGAGGATAATCATTAGAAAGATATCACATCAGAGGATGGATTGTCTTGTTCAAAGAACAGCGAGAAGTATTGTTGGATGTTAAAGTATGGGGAGGGGATTAAAGTGTAAGAAAACTGGAAATATAGGAAGGGGACAAATTGTGAAGAGGGGAATAGGGAGAAGAATAAGCATTTATACAGCACCTACTATGTGCTAGGCACTGTGGTATAAGAGCTTTACAAATATCTCATTTTATTCTTACAACAACCCTGTGAGGTAAGTGCTATTATTATTTCCCATTTTACAGGCAAGGAAACTGAAGCCAAAAGAGATTCAGTGACTTATCCAAAGCCATAGAGCTAGTTAGAGTCTGAGACCACATTTGAACTCAGATCCTTCCATTTTGAGGTCCAGTGCTCTATCTACTGTACCACCTAGCTGGTTGAAAGCTTTAAAAAACTTTAAAAGCCAGACAAAATTTTAATTTTAGTCTTGGAGGTAATAGGGAGTCATTGGCATTTGTTAAGAAGAGTAGTGATAGTATCAGACCTGTCTGTTCTTTGTTTAGAAAAGTAATTTTGGAAACTGAGTGCAGGATGGCTTGCAGCGTGGTAAAACATGAGAAAGAGAGACCAACTATAAAGAGGTCACAACTGGCCAGGTGTGAGGTACTAAGGGCCTAGTCCAGGGTGGCTGCTGTGTGAATGAAGAGAAGGGACTGTATATAGGAGATATGGTGAAAGTAGAATGTCGACACTCGACAACAGATTGGATATGTTGGGTCCAACACCAAGATTTGGAGTCTGGGTGACTGGAAGAATGGCAGTGTCCTGGACAGTAACAAGAAAAATGAGAAGAGGGGAGAGTTTGGAAAACTAATGAATTTTGTTTCAAACATGTTGAGGTTGAGATGCCTATGGGAATACAGCTGGAGATGTCCAAGAGGCAATTGGTGATTTGAGATAAGGCTCAGGAGAGAGGTTAGAGTTGGATAAATAGATCTGAGAATCATTTGCATGGAGAAGATAATTAAACCCATGGGAACCGAGGAGATCATTAATTATTCTATGTCACACACATAGTTCTGTGTTCACCTAGGCTTTACATACATGTCGCTAACTGTCCCCCAGGCCATCATTTAGATATTACTGGCATGCACAAAAATGGACAGAGGTAATGGAGGCTTTTCTTTTTGTTTCTTAATGGTTTCCTTGGAATAGCCCATTTTAAGAGGCTTGCTTTCCCAGAAAATGCCTACAGGCTACAGGTTTTTAGCTCTGAGTAGTCTTTGCTTTAACCCTTGACAGACACCGAATTCTTACCAGGAGCCCCAGACCTTAGGCAGCCAAAGGGTGTACCACTCTCTGTAGATTTCTCCAGGGTCTTTCTTTCCATTTGACTCTCTAAAGTTTTGCAGTAATTCAACTTATGTGTTCTTAAAAATAATGAAGAAATGTGAAATCATGAAATAAAACCCCCAAGACTTCTGGGAAAATGGGGTTAAGTGACATTAAGACTTGAGTGACATTAAGAAAAGATAGGAACCTTATAAAAATGGTGGCCTAGTTTTATACATGTTAAGTGGTTAAGAAATACATAAATACTACAATAAATAATGGTGATGTCAGTGGCCTCAGGATGCTGTTTAGCCTTCCTTTGGGTTCCCCCAGGGAACTGACTGGCAAAATCAATGGCTATATCCATGGAGAGACAGCCTCTGTAGTGCATAACTGTGGGACATAGGAGAGGGGGGCCTTCAGCCATGGCAGAAGAGGGAGGCAGGGTGGAGTGTGTGGGTTTGGATCAGCCCTCCTCTGCCCACGACTCCTACTGTATTGGAAAATATATAATAAATATGGCATCCTACCTTGAAGAAGACTTGACGTTTGCTTGTGGAAGGGAGTGTTAGAAGAGCTTGTGAGTTGTGAAATGTGCAGTTTTCTGCTTTCTTGTTATCTTTCCACATGGAAATCCTGCATAAAGAAAGAAGAAATTTTGTTTATGCTGAGTTTTCACAAATGTTAGAGCAGAACTGATTGAATTCTGCATTCCTTCATTTTAAATCAGTTAATGTTGGACCCTGGGCCTGGCCTAGGTGTTAGTAAGCTGCTAGGCTGCTTACACTTTTTGGGTGGTATGTGAGTGCAGGGTGTCAGAAGGCCTCATTGGAAAAAGAAGCAACCTCAAAGTTCCACTCAGGGGTCTGCAATGGGACCCCTTCTTTCCGACCCAGCTTTTTGGAAACTCTCACCATTCCATTCACTGACTTAACTTTTGATTGCCCTGCCTCCACACTGCAATAATGAAGGTACAGAGAAGTTATTTGTGATGAGAGGAAGGTTTTTCTGCAGAATCATTATTAGTTTAGCTGTCATCTTGAAAGACACACAGAACTTGGTCCTGAGGGGATGAACTACAGAAAAGGAAAATTTCCATGGGGTGATACAGGATAGCTGCTCACTCAAGAGAGATGTGCTCTGGGCCAATAGGAGGGGACAGGGGGCATCTCCCCAGAAAGCTGGCCTAGTCAAACCTGTATAACCCATATTAAATTGCTTACTTTCTCCATGACTGGGGGTGAAGGGAGAATTTGGAACTCAAAAATTTAAAAAACTATGTTAAAAATTATTTTTACATGTAATTGAGGGAAAAATAAAATGTCAAATTTCAAAATCTAATTGGAAAATGTTAAAATAAATAAAAATACAGTACAACATTAAAAATAGAAAAATTGTCTAGGTTGCATTTCTCTGGGTGGGCTTTGGGTGGTTAGGGGGTAGCATGTAGCTGTTAGGCAGGAGTTTTAAATCCAGATGGTGGGGTGCATGTGTGTGTTGGGGTGGAGGGCTTTCCCTCCCACCATTTCCCTTCCAGTTTTTATTCTCAGTTCTGCCCAGGGCCAGCCACAAAGTTTTTCTTCTTGGAATTCCAACATGACTTTCATTCTCTTAACTTCTCCTTTTATCTTAGCGTATTAAAGACTCTTTACATGCATTTTCCTCTTCTTCCCCTCTTTTCCCCACCCTCCCAATACTCTTACAGAAAACATGACACACCTATTACAAAGGTTTGGTTTTTCTTTTTTCTAAAGTGAGATAAAGGAAAGGAGATAAAATAGATTTTTCTTCACTGAAAAAATGAATAATAAGAAAGAAATTACCAAGAGATTTCATCTTATGAATGGTGAAACTGACATGGTGATTAATCCTCATTGATTTCCCCAAAGTTAATGACTAAACTAGAAACAACAGGGATTAAGTTTCCCAGGAGACTTCATTTTAAATAACCTAGCCTAGTCTAATGAACAGATATAACCTAGAGTATTGTCTCTTGAATCAGAGGATGGAGGTTCTGTCTACTGGCTCCTTCCATACAAACATACTCATGTCTCTCCATTCTCAAAAAAACCCTCACTTGGTCCCTCCATCTTCCCTGTCATCCTATATCTCTTCTGCAATTTGAGGTTAAATTCCTTGAGAAGGCCATCTACAATCCAGTTTCCAACCTCATCATTTCACTGAAACTGCTTTCTCCAAAGTGATCTCTTAAAATCCAGTGACCTTTTCTCAGTCCTCTTTCTCCTCAACATCTCTGCAACCTTTGACCTTATTGATCACCATTTTCTCTTTGAGACTCTTTTCTTTCTAGGTTTTTTCCCCTGGTTCTCTCCCTACCTGTCTCACCACTCCTAGTCTCCTTTGCTGGATTTCCATCCAGTTCATGCCCTCTCACTGTACATGTTCCCAGGCTTCTGCCCTGGACCATCTTCTCTTTTTCCTCTGTCCTATTTCACTTGATGATCTCATCAGCTCCCATGGATTTAATGATCAGCTCTTCTTATGATTTTCAAATCTACCTTTCCTGCACCAACCTCTCTGCTGACCTCCAATCTCTCATTTCCAACTGCCTTTCAGGCATCTTGAACTGGATTGTCCAGCAGACAACTTAAACTCCATACGTCATTATCTTCCTCTCCCAATACTTCCACATTCCAAATTTCCCTGTTGCTGTCAAGGGCATCACCATTCTCCCAAATCCCCCAGGTTCTTAATCCAGGCATCATCCTCAAATCTTCACTATCTCTCAACTATATCCAAGCTGTTGTCAAGGCCTGTCAATCCTGCCTTTCTAACATGTCTTTTATATGCCCCCTTCTCTCCTCTGATACTGCCACCCCTGCTACCACTGTAGTACAAGCCCTCATCACCTCACATCTGGCTCACTGCAGTAGCCTGCTGGTGTGTAGACCTGCTTCAGGTCCCTGCACCTCAGTCCTTGACAGTCTATTGAATGAAGTTATAGGTTTCTAATTTATAAGCTACTATAAATATTTCCTGTTGTTTTTTATTTCAGCTTTGTTTCTTTAAAGTTGTCTTTACTTATGTGGATGAAATAATGGTGTACATGGTCATACTCTGCCTCCCTTTGTATATTTTTTCCCATATTGCTTGGAATTTGTCATATTTGCTGCTTCATATGGTACAGTAATATTTTGTGTCTGACACAGAATTTTTCTTTCCTCTTTCTCTCCTCCTCCTCCTCCTCCTCCTCCTCCTCCTCCTCCTCCTCCTCCTCCTTCTTCTTCTTCTTCTTCTTCTTCTTCTTCTTCTTCTTCTTCTTCTTCTTCTTCTTCTTCACAAAGTTCCCATTAGTAACCTTCCTGAGATATACACTCAATTATAGGATTACTGGTTAAGAGTATGAACAATTTTGTAACTTTTTCTTTTCTTGTTTGGAGGAAAGGTAGGAGATACATCATAGAAGTTTAGAACAGAAGGGGACCTTAGAGATCACCTAGTCCAATCATTTGTGATTTTATAGAGGAAAAAACTAGAGATCACCTGGTCTAATCACCTCTGATTTTATAGAGGAAGAAGCAGGCATACCTAGGCCATACAACTAATAAGATAGAAAGGCAGAATTCAAGCCCAAATTAGAACTCAAAAGTTCATAGCTAAAGAGCCTCTTCAAGGTTACCTAGTATAACCTTATACCTTATGAGTCCAAAAACAGGCGCAGAAAGGTTAATTGACTTCTACTCAAGGTCACAAAATGAATTTTATAAAACCAAAGGGTAAGAGCTCCAGTTGTTCCCTGTTCTCCCATGGAGGTCCCAGCCCTAGAAGAAATAAGTGAACAAATACCTGTAGGTTAATGGTTAGCAAGATATACTATTAACTTGTCAGGAGACCTGTTTCCTTTGCTTTCCTGCTTGAGTAGTTTGAGGATATTCTCTTGGACAAATTCAGGTGAAGCCTGAGTTCATCTCAGAAAGATCCTGACATATGATTCATTGAGGCACCAATGGATTAGGTGGTCTTTAAGGTTTGTAAAGTTCATGAATCTAAATCATTCCTTTTATTTTTTTTGTAAATAGTATTTTTTAAAATTATATGTAAAAATAGTGTCCAGCATTCATTTTTAATTAGATTTTGAATTCCAATTTTTTCTTACTCCCTCCTTCCCCTCCTTAAGACAACAAATTTTTCTCCCTACCTGCCCCCTCCCAAGATGGCAAGCAATCTGATATAGGTTATTCATATCATCTCATTTAAATGACGTGATGGTAATAATTGTATTTATAGTTATCCCTTCCATATCTCAGGGAGTGAGGGATGGTATCCCTATGATCTGGAATATCCACTTAAAATTTTTTGGCCCTCCCTTTGTACCAGAGAAGAAGTCTGACTTTTTTTTTTTGTCTTTTATAAGATGTTTATAACATCTTATTGTAAAATTTGGGTTGATATTATACAATATCACACATATATTGTATGCATTTCTGAGTTTCTCAACTTTTTCTGTGTCATTTGCTGGCCTTTGTGTATCATCTGCAGTTTCCACAAAACTCCCCCCAAATTCTCATTCAGTTTCTTATGCTGACCAACAATTTATCAAAACTGTAAAGGGGAAAGTTATGTTGCAGAATGGATGTACTATATAATAGACTCATATGTTTATAATTATATATTATATAAATGATGTAATAAAAGTAATCTTCGCAACAACCTTGTTGAAGAGATTCTATTTTTATCCCCATCTTATGGAAGAAGAAATAGACTTAGAGAATTAAGTGATTTTCCCAAAGTCACACAGCTAGTCAGTATCCATGGCTGGATTTGTACTCATGTCTTCTAACTCCAGATGTACTATTCTATCGACTGTGGGTCCTCTTTATAGAAATCAGATATATTTTCTTTCATTCCAGAAAAAAATGAACCTCCCCCTTTATGTGTTTGCACAAGACTTCGTGATTCTGAGTGAGGCTTTTTAGGTTCCTTCTTGTGTTGCTCCCAAATGTTATTTTCTCTATATTTCTTACACAGGTGAGGCACTAGGTGGCATAGGGAATGGAGCACCAGGCCTGAAGTCAGGAAGTCCCTTGAGTTCAAATCCAACCTTTAGACACTTACTAGCTGTGTGACCCTTCACAAATCATTTAACTTCAGTCTGCCTCAGTTTTCTCAACTATTAAACGGGTATCACAGAAGCACCTATGTCCAAGCACCATGTTGTTGTGAGAATCATATAAGGTAGTACTTATAAAGTACTTAGAGAATAACAGCTGGGATTTAGTAGGTGCTATATAAACACTCATTCCTGTTCCCCTCTCCCTTTTCTGTCCCTTCTAGTAAATATCATTTCTACTTAAGAAAGTAACGGTTTCTATTTGCATCTCCAGCACCTAGCATGGTGTATAGATCATAGTAGGTACTTAATGAATGCTTGTTGATGAATTGATTCAACAAATATTTAAAAACGTGAACTATCTGCAAGGAGGGGCAGCAGATTGAATGTATTGAGATCTAGCCTCCTAACCAGAAAATTTAAATCTTTCTTTATAACATCTATTGATCATATGACCCTAGACAAGTCACATAACCTCAGTGTTCTAGGCAATTCTCTAAGATTATTTTAAATTTCAGAGAAGGGGTTGACTTGCATTTATGGGGGGAGTTTGTTGTTTTCTCACTATAAAAGCTCCCAATATCAATGAAATCACAAACCCAGTCCCTACCCTCCTCTAGGTAAGGCACTGTGCTCCCTGCTGAAGTCATGGTGTGGCTGCTAGAAGAGAAAGAAGGGGTTTAATCTGAGAGATGTGGAGGTGTAGAAAGGGCAAGATTTGGCAAGGATTTGGATATATGGGATGAGATATAGAGAGGAGATAAGGATAATGCTGAAATAGCCTACTAGATGATAAACTTGGGAGATGGGGAGAAGGATAGTAGTGCCTTTGACAGAAATAGGAAAAAGTTTGAAAGAGGAATAGATTTAATAGGTTCAGTTTGGGACACGTTGAGTTTGAGATAATTCCAGGACATCCACTTTGAAACATCTAGGACGGAGTTGGTGATATGGGAATTGAAGGGAGATAATGAGGTTGGATATATGTATCCGGGAATCATCTGTATGGAGATAATAAATTCATGGGCGCTGATGAAGTCATGAAGAGGGTGCAGAGGGAGATGACAAAACCCAGGACCAAGTCTTGGGGAACACCCACATTTAGTGACTAGGATTTAAAAAATGATGAGCCACTCTGTAGAAGGAGATCCCTAAAGCTTAACCTGAGGGTATGAACTTGAAAACAACAAAATAAATGTATTCTAATATAAATTGGGAAAAAATGATGAATCATCAAAAGAGACTGAGAAGGAATGATGAGACAGGTAGAAGAAAAATCAGGAGATAGGAGTGACCCCAAAACTCTGTGAGTAGAACGCATTTAGGAGGTAAGGAAAGTCCACAGTGCAAAAGGAAGCAGAGAGATTGAGAATGAACACTGAGAAAAGACTGCCAGATTTTGCAAGTGAAAGGTCATTGATTACTTTGCATTTCATTAATCACAAATCATGAGGAAGGAATCAATAGATAAGGAGAGGTTGAAGATTAGAGAGAGAGAGAAACAGAGAGGGAGGAGATTGATTGAAAGAGCAATTTGCTGAATCAAGTCCCTCTCACTATCTTCACTCCCCCCTCCCTAAATGAGAATTTTTAAAGAGCTAGAAATATAAAGACCCCAATACATAGCTTCATAATGTGGCAAAACGAATCCCCACACTGGTTGTGTCTGAACATCTACATCTCTTTCTGCATGTAAGTTCATCACTTCTCTGTCAGGAGCTGAGTGCTATGCTTTATTATCTTTATTCCACTGGACTCATGGTTTACCATCGCTTTGATCAGAATTTTAAAGTGATTTTCTCTATGGCGTTATCATTGTATAAATTGTTCTCCTAATTTTGCTCACTTTGCTCCATATTATTTTCCTAGAGGTCTTCCAGTTTTCTCTGAAGCTGTCTATTTTGTCATTTCCTATAGCATAATATATTCCTTTCCATTCATATAGCACCATTTATTAAGCCATTCCTCAGTAAAAGGGCTTGCCTTTCATTTCCAACTTCTGGTTGCCAAGGAAAGAGCTGCTATAAATATTTTGTATGTATAAGTCCTTGCCTCTTCCTTTGATCTTTTTGAGATTACGTCGATCAAACAGTATGTTCAATTCAGTACTTTTTGGGGCAGAGTTCCAAATAGCTTTCCAGAATGGGTGGACTAATTTGCAGCTGCACCCATAGTGCCCTAGTGTTTGGTAACATTGGAAAGAGCAGTTTGAGTTGAGTGATGAGGTCAGAAGGCAGATTGTAAAGGACTGAGGCATGAGAAGATGGGAAGTGGAGGTGATGAGTTTAAGCATATTTTTCCCCTAGGAGTTTGACTCAGAAAGACAGTGGTTTGAGAGCTTGAGGGCATGCCTGTGAAGGTTTTTTTAAAGACTGGGGAAATGTGGACCTGTCTGAAGGCACTAGAGACAGGGAGATAGGAAGAGGTTGAAGATTAGAGATGGAACCAGAGAAACAGAGAGGGAGGTGGTTGATTGAAGGAGTAATCTGCTGGATCAAGTAAATACTGAGAGGGGTTGATCTAAGGAAGGAGAAGGTGAGATTGGAGAAAAAGAGGAGAGAGTGAAGCATGATATCAAAGGTTTTTAAATTGAAGGGTAGGGGATGGGAATGAGCTCATCAGGAATGAAAATGAATGAATGATTGACTCACTTCCCAAAAGTCCAAGGGGGCTCATTTCAAATTAGTCTGCTCTAACTATCTATCACTTCACTAGGCTCTTGTTCTACAGCAACTTGTTGAGTGGACTCTGTGGAACACTTTGATGAAAAGAAACCTCCCCCTGCCACGTTTTCCCCACATCCCCATCACAAACAGAACTTTCCATTTGCATGGAATGGATAAATCAGAGTCTGTGTTGTCAATACCAATACAATTGGACTTGGCTGAGATCACTGCTGGGAAGTTGCCTTGAATCTTATGGAATTGATTCCTGTATCTTATGGGGGACTTTAATGATGATGATGGGTGTGGAACCTTATAATCTTGGGCTTTTTATCATCCCCAACCCTGGGTTCCAATCCCAGCTCCAACATTCAGTTCAGCACGAGTCTTTTCAGGTCTCTGAATTTAAGGTTGCTAATCTATAAAACAGGGAAAACTGGATTGTCTATTTTATAGGGCTGTTTTCTGAGGAAAACACTTTGTAAACCTGATGATGCTCTAGACATGAGAGTCTTTGCTGAATTCTTTTGTACAGTAGAATAGAATTGCCTGAGTCTTGCCTCCCTAGTGTGCAATGGTCCTAAAGTTCTAGAATCAGAGAGGACCTTAGAAGTCATTCAGACCAGGGATCTCAAACACTCAAATCCAGGAAGTCCTATGGATATCACCTATATCTGAGAGTCACATCCTTTACTGTTGCTGTTCAATCATGTGATTCCATGGATGCCAGTATGCCAGGCTCTTCTATGCTCCACTGTTTCTCAATCTGTCCAAGTTCGTGTTCATTGTTTCCATGACTAGCTATCCATCTCCTCCTCTACAACCCCCTTTTCCCTTTGCCTTAAATCTTTCCCAACATCAGGGTATTTTCCAATGAGTCTTGTCTTCTCATTGTGTTCCATGTCCTTTACCTTTTTATAATCTTAAAGTGTTGGGAAAAGGCAAAAAAGTAAAAGTAGCTTCCTCCCACAAAAAAGCTGGGGACCCTGTTCTAATCTGGTCAGCTCATTATTATGGGTAAGGAAGCTGGCGTAAATCTAAAGATCTACATGAGGATATATTTCCTTACATCTGAGGAAACAGATTCAGACTTCTGAATCTAGCCACAACTAGAATCCAGTTCTTTCAATTCTCAGGCCAAGACTTTTTCTTTTTCCCTTCCATTTTAAAAAGTTTTAGTGATGTCTTCTGTTTTTGTTTTTCACCATAATCACTTCTGGATATTCTCCTCATCTATCTAACCTTCCCAAGTGTGCAAAGAATAACAATTACGTAAAACCAACCCACACACCACCTTCATTTGGCAATGGACATTCCACATCCATAATCATCCCCATC
Source organism: Notamacropus eugenii (assembly GCF_028372415.1). Lineage (NCBI taxonomy): Eukaryota > Metazoa > Chordata > Mammalia > Diprotodontia > Macropodidae > Notamacropus > Notamacropus eugenii. The sequence continues at coordinate 137,755,433 of NC_092877.1, forward strand.
CCCCAGTTCTCCAGTGAGAGGAGGGAGGCACATTCCCTTATCTCTTCTCATGGTCAAGATTGGTCATCATCGTTATATAAAGTTTGTCTTCATTTTAGTGTTCTTTAATTTATATTGTAGTCCTTGGGAGTTATTGTCCATGTACCTACAAAGTGGTTAATGGCATTGGGAGTGATCAATAAATCAATAATTTATAAGAGCTGGAAGGATAATTATGAAAGGATCAGGGGAAAATATACTGTATAAATCCACTGCATTAGACATCAGATCTGGATTCAAACCTTGATTTGGTTTCTTTACTCTGACTCATTGCATGTAAATGTTCCTGCTTTTCTCAGAATTAATTATATTTCTCATTTCTGAAAGTACAATAACAGTCCATTCCATTCCTATATCACAATTTCTTTAACCTCTCCCATGTTGATGAGCATCTGCTTTATTTCTAATTCTTAAGGCCAGAGTTGAGCATCTAGGTGGTGCAATGGATAGAGTACCAGTCCTGCAGGCAGGAAGATGCCTCTTCCTGAGTTCAAATCTGGTCTCAGACACTTCCTAGTTGTTTGACCCTAGGCAAGTCACTTAATCCTGTTTGCTTCAGTTTTCCCATCTGTAAAATGAGCTGGAGAAGGAAATGGCAAACCACTAGAATATCTTTGCCATCTTTGTCAAATTGGATCATGAAATGTTGGATACAACTGAACAACAAGGATTAGCACTCTGAAGTGATATAAAGGTTTATGTAGTTCTGACCCCAGGGTGTCACATGGTTCCTGTACCTACAAAGTGGTTAATGGCATTGGGAGTGATCAATAAATCAATAATTTATAAGAGCTGGAAGGATAATTATGAAAGGGTCAGGGGAAAATATACTGTATAAGTCCATTGCATTAGACATCAGATCTGGATTCAAGCCTTGGCTCTGCTACTTAGACACATGCCACTTGTGTGAACTTTACGTAAGTGATTTATGGGCATGACTTTACTTTTCTTGTCTGAGTCTCAGCTTCATCACATATCAAGGAAAGGGTTTGAACCAATGATCTCAATATGAGGGCAGACCAGTTAAACCAGTCAGTTTAATAACTGACTCACTGGAATATAATATATGAACAACAGTCTTATGTTTAATCTGCATTATTATCATTTTGTCGATCACTTTCTTACGTCTAAACAATCAATAGAAGCCCTGATCTGTGGTATTTGCTGATTTCTAAGGTATAAATGCTCACACTTAAAATTTAAGAGTCTCTCAGGTGACTTATACAAGCTGACCCAGCATACCACTAATTGAAAGTCGCTTTCAACTCTAAAACCCATGGTTCTCTGATTTACAGGAAGTTTCTATAAGAGGAACTTTATATACTTAAGGACCTGAACTCTGGTCCTTATGCTGATTACATAGGTAACCTTGGGCAAGTCACTTAAACTCTCTGAGCCTCAGTTTCCTTATTTGTAAAATAAGGAGGTTAAACTAGATGGTTTCTGAGATCCCTTTCAACCCTAAATCTTTGATTCTATAACTTTATCCATTTAAGCAAAAAAATTAGTCTAGCCTCAAGGGAATTTTACTGGATCTTGTATCTGACAGAAAAAAAGACATTTCTCACTCTGGTTCTCTCCACTTAAATGATTCCTTCAAGTTTTTTTATCTTTCTGGATTCCTTGAGCTGCCTCTGAATCTCTGCTAAGGTGACCAAGAATCCTAACAACCATTTTGAGCTTCACCAAGCACTTTCCTTCCAACAATGCTGTGAGGCAGATGGTGCAAAGTGTTCATATTTCCATTTTTCAGATTAGGAATTTGAGGCTAACTGGAGTTAGGTGGTTAATGTAGAGTCACTCAGCATCAATGCCTGGACTCAAATCTGGGTCTCCTGAGCGTAGGTTCAGTGTTTTGTCCACATACTGCCTTTGTGGAAGAAGGGCATTTCAGCAGAGAGGAGACTAGTGACGGCAAGCACCACAGCACATGCATGGGGCAGGCAGCACAAAAAGCCCCCCTAAATCAACCCTAATGACAAATACAGTTGGGAAGAGCAAGTCCTGTAGGAAAGACTTTGGATTTTAGAGTTTGGGGGCTGGGGAACACCAAAAACCACTACGCTGAGCGGGACACAGGGACGTCATGTTGAGGAAGTCTAGGAGGTCTGGCAGAAAAGGTAGGGAGATCTCGTATCCTCTAGTAGTCTATTATTTTATCTAATTATTTTTCTTAATTAGCTGAGCTCAGTTGTTTCCACCTGCGGAATAAATACAAGCCCTCTCTGTCAGTGGCCCTCTAGATTCTGGCACTGTGAGACCAAGTCCTGATCTCCCTACTCTAGTTATACCTCTCTAGATCATGTCTCTGCAGGAGTGCTTCCTGGGATAAATGACTCTTCAAGACTTTTAGTTTCTTGGATTCTTTTCTCACTGAGATCTTGTATTACTTGATAAAAATGTATCAGGAGATTTAATTTCTCAAGAGTAAACTGTGCAATTGCCATGGAAATGAACGTAGACATACATGAACATATGAAATATCAGAAAAATACTTCATAGAATCATAAGTGTGACCTGCCTCAAAAGGCTCCTTACTACTCCTTATTCCTTCCATGTTCAGTAGAGAAGTGGTGGACTCAGGGTACAGAATGAGGCATGTACTTTTTGGTTATGGGCAATAAAGGAATTTGTTTTGCTTGATAATTGCATATTTGTTACAAGACTTTGCTTTTCTTTCTTCCTCCTTAATGGGGTGAAATAAATTTCTATTAATTAGAAAAAAATTATTTTAAAAAAGTACTGTAATTCAGTCATCACAGAATGAGAGAACTTTATAAAAAAGATTTATGAAATACTTTTATTAATTATGAGGATAAAATAAGATCATATTTGTTAAGTGCTTAGCACAATCCCTGGCACACAGTAGGTGCTTAATAAATACTTGTTCTTTTTCTTCCTGTGGGATTTCCTCAATGTGGGTATTCCTTCAGCCTGTCCAGGTCTAAAGTCCTGTTCGATGAAATCTTGGTCCAACTCTTTCAGAGTCCTCACTACAGGCTCTGTCCTCCCCGTTCCAGACTTTCCCCTGGTTCTCAAGTCTAGGATGCCAATAGTACCCTTGGACTTTCTCTAATTCTGGCTACCTAACAAGCCTGCCCCCTTGCCTGATTATTCATATTCTCTGATATCTTTCATGTCAGTTCTTACACAAAAGGAGAGAATTTGATATTAAAAAAATGTCCCAGTATATATGGTATAGAATGGAAATGAATCTTGGATCTTTCTTAGGTCATAGTCATGAGAGCCAAGGCTGAAAGGGATCTTCAAGATCATCTAATTCCGCCTCTTTGTTTTACAAATGAGGAAATTAAGTTTCCGAGACGGTCAGCGACTTGCCCAAAGTAGATAAAAGTGCGAAGTCAGGTTTTAAGCCTATAAAACCTTAAGATTTACAACAGAAGGGACTTTTGAGGTCATCTATTTCAGCGTCTTCATTTTCACTCTGAAACTCACTTTCCTGGTTTAAGAGAGTTGCCCAAGGCCATATAGCTATTATGTAGTGAACAAAGATCTCAATCTATAATATCACAGGATTTAGAATTGGAAAGGACCTTGAAGGACATGTAGTCCAGCTCCCTCATTTTACAAACAAGAAGTTGAGCCCCAGAGATGTGAAGGGTCCTGTCAGTGGTTAAGAAGGCAAGAAGTAGAAGGAACATTAAAATTTAGGTCCTCTGGCCTTGGGTCCAACATCCTCTCCAATACACCAACCTGTCTCCCTACTGCAACTAAGTAGAAATAATAAACCTGGAAATTTTAACTTAACTTCTTTTCACATTTAAACATGTACTGATAAAAACAAATTATAAAATCTCTGCTCCTAGCTCCCAGATGCCTGCCCCCAAACTGTAGTCGCTTCTTCTGCAAGAGAAAGTAAATTGAAGACAGACAAATAACAATAACACGTAGCATTGACCCACTGTGCCTGAGAGTGTGGTGACAGTCAGGTTTCAGATCTGGCAGATAATACATAAGCCTTGTATATTATATCATCCACATGTCAGGTGTTACATGTCGACTTGACATACATAGTGTCATTACATAATATCTAATTGTCTTCTCTCCATTTGCTTTTTACAAGCAGAGAGACCCTGTCAGTTCCATGCTTTGTGACTCCATCCCAAAGCAGCCAAGATTTTGTTGTGTACCTTTAGATATTCACATGCATAGTCCTTGAACCTTTATTATCAGAAAAATCTCCTAAATGTTTGAGCAATTCCCAGGTTGAAATAGAACTGATGATTTCCCTTGGTCCGAATGGAGAAAAGACTCTCACCCTTATACACTATAAGGTTCTTCAAAGTACTTGATAATTAACAAATGCCACTTGACTCTTTGGACAGCTAGGTGGCCTAGTGGATGGAGCAGTGGGCTTAAAATCAGGAAGACATATCTTTCTGAGTTCAAATGTGGCCTCAGACATTCATTTACTAGCTGTGTGACGCTGTTTGTCTCAGTTCCTTATCTGTAAAAATGAGCTGGAGAAGGAAATGGCAAACCACTCCAATATCTTTGGCAAGAAAACCCCAAATAGGGTCACTAAGAGTCAAACACGACTGAGGACTCTTCAGTCCTCATTTCCTTCCTGCCACATTCTAGGTATTACTTACTCCTCACTTCATTCAGTTGGGGACCTAAATGGCCAAGAATATGTCACTGATCACTGCAAGCCTTCTAGAAGAACAAAAAGGAAGTCTTTCTCCTCGCTCAGCTCCACGGCCACAACTGTTGTGATTGACATCGTCATCCTAGAGTAGAGGAAAGAGGATGAGACTTGGGACCAGAGTTACATGATTGGCTCAGGGTCATAAGGTGAGACAGTATCAGAACAGAGCTGGAACACAAGCCAAGATTATCTGCCACTTTCCAGTGAAAAACGCAATCAGCTGAATTGTCCTGGGAAGCTTTAGGGATGGATGGCAAAATTCTGAAGAAAGACTTCCAAGAAGAGAAAGCTGTGATTGTAGATTTTCCTCTTATATTCAGCAACCAGACAGCCTGATGAGCTGCTGCCATCTTTCCCAGGGCATCCTTTGGTATGTGGACTTTCCAGGCAGGTTTTCCTTTTCCGTTGTGGCCAATCAAGATCCATTACTACTGTAATGAGGATACCTTTTCTTTCCCCAAGAAGATTTGGAAAACCTCCATTTGCTTTTTTCCATAAACAGTTCACAAGATTGAGCACAAGGAAATTCTGGTGTTGGTTGCATGGAAGCTCATGATCACACTATCTAATATTTATGTAATGCTTCAGAGTTTGCAAATATTATCTCATTCTATCCTCACAACCGCCCTGGGCTGTAAGCGATATTATTACTCCATTTTGCAAATCAGAAAACTAGAGTAGAGGGGGTTAAGCATTTGCTCAGGTATACACAGCTAGTAAATACCTGAGGTTAGATTCGAACCCAAGCCTTCCTAACTGAAAATCTAGGTTTCTAACCACTATACCACCTAAGTGTGGTAGAGGAAAGCATGGTAGAGGGGGCATTTTTATCTCTCTGTGAAAAATAACTCAGAATTTTTTTCTAGATAACAATTAATTTTCATTTTTTTTGGACAAGTTCTAGTCTCCATCTTTCTCCCAAGGAATCCTGCTTGGTATTGGTTTCAATTATCCTTAGAATGTTCCTGTGGTGGAGAAAAGATGACTCCATTTCCAGTGGGAAAGCTGAAAGTAAAAGGAAGTTAAAAGTTGGCCCTGAGATGACCTAGTAAGCTGAACGCTCCATGGGGATTGGGTCCCGCATGCCTGTTACACATTGTTTCAGAGCTCCTGTCAGTCACTGTTAAACATCAGTTATGATCGGGTAGCCTTGGACTTTTGTTAAGGAAACAACAAGAGGAAAGGGAGTGGTTTTTTTAGCTACTCTCATTGACAACAATGTGCACATGCTGACAGTCCAAATGAGGCCTGTTAAAAAGATGAACAGTATCTTTTCTTAACTAAAGTAAAATATTTCTTTAAGCCTCAAGATGTGTCTCGAGGGAATCATTTCCGATTTTGTTTCTGACAACAGAAAGAAATCCATGTGTTGGTCTGGTTCTCCTCATGTAACACAATCTGCCCCAGTCTTTTTCTCTCTTTCTGGTTTTCCAACCCAATCTCCACAGCCCTGCTTTACAAAAGAGCAGGATTAAGTAGACTTAAAAAAAAAGAATTTTTCTCAGGCTCCAAGCCAATGATGGTCAGATGCCCCTTTAGCAGAATGTGGCTCTTTTGAATGCAACATGAGCCCTCAGTGCAGCAAAGAGCCATGGTCAACAGTCAGTGCACCCCAACAGTTAGCCACAAGGGTTAGGCAGCAGACCTAGACAAAGGGCTGAGGATCGAGTTTCCAGAGCAGATACAAAAGGCAAGCAGAATACTGCAGTGTCCCTAAGGCTGTTATTTGCAGAGAAGATGCCAATGTGCATTGATAGAAGGAGTTTCTTCACTCGGGAGTTGCTGAATCAAAGAAATCACAGGTTTAGCCCACCATATCTAGGGGCAGCTAGGTGGTGCAGTGCATAGAGTGCTGAACTTGGAGTCAGAAAGACCTGAGTTCACATTTGACCTCAGACACTTACTAGCTATGTAACCCTAGGCAAGTCAATTAGCCTGTTTGCCTCAGTTTCCTCATCTGTAAGATGGGGATATTAATAGCAGCCTCCTAGGGTTGTCATGAGGATCAAATGAGATAATATTTATAAAGAACACAGCGTTTGGCACATTGTAAGTACTATATAAATGTTAGCTATTATTAAGAAGTACAAAGAAGGAAGGGCAGTTAAGGATGAACGCAAAAGAGTAGTTTGGCCCCGTGAGAATAGTGAGATCTAGAGTGTCTCAGATCTTACACAAGGAACATTTTGTAAGACTTGAAGCACCATTAAAATTCAATAAGCTTCCATTGTATGTTAGGAAGAGAAGAAGAAAATTCACTTCTGGGAACCACATTTTAGAAATGACATACATAAGCTAGAGTGGATCCAGAATGGGGCGGGGCAGGATAACCAGCCTGGTCAAGGGCTTCAAGATCACATTATAAGAGCATCCTTTAAAGAACATGGAGTGTTTAGCTTGGAGAAAAGAAGCCCTGAAGAGAAGGCATAGATAGGACAGGAAGCTCCAAGTATTTGATGGACTAGCAAGCTGTAATGGAGTCGAGGGATAAGGTTTGTTCTTTTTGGTTCTAGAGACGTCAAGGTTACAGAGAAGCAGATTTTGACTTGATGCTAGGAAAAAAAAAATTCTTGAAGCTTATAATGATCCCAAAGTGGATAATTCCTTCCCTAAGAGACACCTTCTTCACCTTGTTTGTAGTTATCCTGTCCCTAACTCTCCAACCCCCATTAGAAACCCTAAAAATTACATTATCATCCTACAGGACACATAGCATTCTGTTTATGTAAGTCAGGTTATTTTCCTATATCAGTGCCTTTGTTTAGCTTCTTGCTAAATCTCAGGCCCTCTGCTTTTGCATCAATAAAACTCCCAATGGCTACAGAGAAGGTCTAAGTGAATTCTTTCAGAACTGAACCAGCTTTCCCAACTCTGACCTCAACAGTGGTGGGAGGTGGGGGAGGGTATCCATAGGGGCTCTTGGCCCATTGCTCCCTGGGATAGCGCTTATCATGCAAATATAATCTCTGCTGCACTGATTCCTACCAACTTCTATTTTCTTTAGAGACAGACATTCTGGTCTTTTAAAACAATACTTTTAAAACAATTCATTCCCTTCATAGTTTTTAATTTTTGAGAGGTAGTATAGCAGATAAGGGTCTAGACTTAAAGTCAGAAAGACATGGGATCAAACTTAGCCTCAGATAATTGCCAGCTGTGTAATTTTGGGAAAGTCATTGAATTGCTTTCTGCCTCAGCTTTCTCATCTGTGAAACCAAGAGGTTGGAATGAAAATCCTCTAAATTTCCTTCTGACACAAAATCTTTGATCTTCTGATTTATATTGAATTTTTATTTTTTAATAGTAATCAATATTATTATTTAATTTAAATGTTTGTGAAGTATTTCACATATGCCATCTCATTTGATTCTCATAGCAATCCAATGAGGGAAGGTGTTACTTTTGTTCCCATTTCACAGATAAGGAAACTAAAACTCAGAGAGATTAAAAAACTTAGCCAGGATCACACAGCCAGTGAGTGCCTGAGGTGAGGATTTAAATCCAGGTTTTCTGGACTTTAGATGGTACAGTGGACAGAATGCCAGATCTGGAGTCAGGAAGACCTGAGTTCAGATCTGGCCTCAGCCACTTATAGCTGTGTGATCCTGGGCAAGTCACTTCACCCTGTTTGCCTCAGTTTCCTCATCTGTAAAATGAATTAGAAGAAGACATGGCAGACCATTTCAGTATCTTTGCCAAGAAAACCCCAAATGGGGTCTTGAAGGTTGGACATGACTGAAAAATCACTGGACAACAAGTTCTAGATTCTAGTTCCAACTCTCTACCCACCAAACCATGTTATTCCTCTAGTACACTTCTATAAGTTCAGGATCAAAGAAGCTTGACTAGTATTTGACTAACATGTCCCTTGGGAAATGAAGTGAAGGTGCCTAAAGGGAGTTGTGGGCCCTGCTGTTTGGGATCCACTCAAGTATTGCCAAAGAGAAGGTGAATTGATGAACTGCTGCTGAAGGCCCCTGGAAAAAGAGACTGGAGACTGAAAACAGACGTCCCACCCAAAGGGGCTTTGCCATTGAAAACATTTTCTTTCAAGTATTTAAATGATTCTGCCCCTTTAGTTGAATCCAATTGGGGTCAGATTATCCAATTTGTGCATTATTGGTCTGTTGGGTCAACTTCCCTTCCCTTCCTTTCTCTCTCATTTTGGTGACTAGGCCCATGAATGCCTTCACCAGAGGGTGAAGTTCTGAAATCTTATGCAATCATTGATTGAGATCCGGAAGGAATCTTCAAAGTCAACCAGCCATCCCCCTCCTTTATAGCTGAGGAAGCTGAGGCCCACATAGGGGAAGTGACTTACCCAAGGTCCCTTAGGGGACAGAGCTGCCAGCTCTGGCTGGTTTTTATTTACCAGAACGTTTCTAACTTCTCTCTGCAAGATAAAGCAAAGTTTGTCTGTGTTCAAACCCCAATTCCAGTTCAATAATTGGACTATTATTATAAATCCAGGACTTTTTGTCCCACATTGTGCTACCAATTTAACTTCTTGAGGAAAAAGAAAAGTCTTAATGAAATATTTGGCATAGAAGAAGGAAAAATGAGGAAAATTACTGGAGGATTTTAATAATTTTAATAATTCACTAAATCTTTATTTCCAAGGGGATCCATTTAAAATCCAGGTCCTCCAAACACAGAAACAAATAAAAATATTACCTCTGACCCTAAATTTTCCACCACCTCATAGATGGACTTCTGACTGGAAGGAAGGGTTGATGGTTCTTATTCACCAAAGTGCCAAGGTTTTGCCTTCTTCTAATGGCTCGCTAGAGGATAAACCAAGCTTGGTATAGTAGAAAGACTACTGAATTTGGATGAAAAAGAAAACTGGGTTCAGATATCACCTCTGATATTTACTAGCTCTGTAATCTGCAGAGACTCTGAGTCTCAGTTTTCTTATCTTTAAAATGGGAATCATAATATTGGATTAACTCACAGACTTCCTTATTCTTCTAGGAGCATATATGCCAAGAAATTTGTTGTGAGTTTCAAATGAAGTTGTGTGTGTAAAGTGTTTTGCAAACCTTAAACTGCTCCTTAAATAGCAGCTGTTTTTGTTATTAATACTTGGTGGCCTCAGACAAACCAATCCAGTTTCCTGGGCCTCAGTTTCCTCTCATACAATGACTATATTATTTCTAGATTCCCTTCCAGCATTTCTCCCTATGATACACATTCATTCAGGGCAATTCTGGACATCTTAGTAAAGTGGAAGATTTGGACAAATTACAACTCTCTTTGCAACAGTGTTCATCATTATTTTTTCCCTAACATCATGCCTTGCATGTAGTATGTTTTCAATAAGAATTTGTTCCTTTTTGCCTTTCCCCTTTCATTAATTCCCTCGTCCTCTCTATCTCTCCCTGATTCCCACTTCTTTCTCCTGTGTCCCACTCCAGCCGGTTGGAAAGGATCTAAGAAATTACAGTCACCAGATACTAATACACTGAGGAGGGGTTACACCTTTTCTATTAACTGATAACTTAAGCAGTCACCCTTGCTAAATTTATTTTTCTTTTTTTAAAAAAAATTTAAAGTAGTATTTTATTTTTTCTAATGACATGTAAAGACAATTTTTAATATTCATTTGAAAATTTTCAGTTTCAAATTTTCTCCCTCCTTCCCTCATTTTCCCCATCCTAAGACAGTAAGCAATTTGAAATAGGTTAATATGTGCAATCATGTAAAACATATTTCCATATTAATGTGAAAGAAGGAACAGACCAAAAAAATACAAAAAAATAAAGTGAAAATAGTATGCTTTGATCTGCATTCAGACTCCAGTTCTTTCCCTGGATATGAATAACAGTTTTTCTCCTGAGACCGTTGGAATTTTCTTGGATCATTGTATTGCTAGGAATAGCTGAGTCTTTTGTTTTTTAAGTAAAAATTTCCACCATATGACTTACATATGGTAATCTCATATGGTAATGGGTAGTGGAGAGCAGCATGGCAGAGAGAGAAAACCTGGGTTCCTGCGCAAGTTGTTCAGTGACTTAGGAACTCATCATAGCCCTTAGTTACTTAGTTACGGTTAGTAACTCAGATGACTCTCTAGGATTAGACGTAATCATAGGATCGTAAATTTGGAGCATGAAGGAACTTGAGTGGTTATCATATCCAACCCTCTTATTTACATTACTAAATATGTAGCTTGAAGACTATCCTTTAACTCTTTTCTTTGCCTTTTTGCTTTCCTTCCTGGCAGCTCCTTAGACAGACCTCTTTATTCTTCTAGAAGCATACATGCTGAGAAATTGACGTCTTAGGGAACCAACCAGCTCAAGGTCACATAGTAAGTGGCAGGAGGACCAGCGATGTGAATCTCTCTTTTGACTCCAGTTCTGGATTTTATTTTATTTTTTGCAGTATGCTACTTCTCCTTCTAGCTTTCGTCCTGCATCACTGCTGATTCTCAGTGTTCCAGCAAACACTTAGAAGATGCTGCTGTCAGGTTTGTTAACTCTCTCAAATTGTCTGGTATTTTGCCAAAACCTTCCCAGATGCTACCAGTTCTTTCATAGGCTGTAAATATTTCTCTTCTGGGATGCCAAAAGGAGAGTGTGTAGGAGTTAGGTTCTTGCTTGTGTCCCCTCATAGACACAGGGCTGAATGAGCTAGGCTACTCTGAATGTTCTTTTCTTGGTCCTGACCAATAATTCTTTTGTTTTAGAGAACTTCCTGTGAGGAAATTCCTTATACTCTGATATTATGGTATAGTAGCTAGAGTACTCGACTTACTTATAGTTAGGATAGTTACTTATAGCTCAGATCTTGCCTCAGATACTCACTAGCTATAAGTATGTCTTAGGACAATCCACTTGACCCTCATGAGCCTCAATTTTTCTTCTCTGTAAAATGACTGTCTTGGTATGAATGACCTACCTCTAAGATCCCCTAAATCTACGCTTCTATAATTATAGTCTTTCAGAGTCACCTGGAGTCATTGAGAAGTTAAGAGACTGGCCCAGGGTCACTTCTCTATCAGTATGTATCAGAAGTGGACAATGGATCTAGGTCTTTCTGTGTCCAAAGCCAGCCCTCTATCCACTATACCATGTTCTTTATTCACTATGGCGTGATGCCTTTCCACTCTGAAATAAAACCCAGGTGATCACCATATGTGATTCATATGGTTGAAATCAACCTGATGGTTGGTTGATTAATGACTTCATTTAAAGTCAAGGGCTGAGCATGCTTTGTGAATGAACATATGGTAATTGGCAAAGTATTGTACCATGTTTAGCGGTTCACTGCCAGCTAACGTGGAACCTGTGATCCATTTCTTGGAGCAACAGAACAGATGTGAGGAAAGATACCTCCACCGAGGTAAGCTTTGAGCCACTTTGCACTTAGGGAAATCCCATTTCTGGGAAGATGTGAGTGTGGCTGAGGAGAACCCCTGGGGAAGAATTCCCTGGTCCTACCTCATGCTCTTATTCCCTCAACTCAGTTACAGGGTTCAAGAGGGAAAAAAGAGGAGGACCAATAAACTGTAGAATACTATATAAATGAATTCCTCATGTTATTATTAATAATTATTGAATTTTTCCAAAGCAATTTATAGGATAAAGATATGGAGTATATTGTTTATGACTGTGATTATGCAGTGAAGATATGGGTCCAAAAGTGAATTGGAGGCAAAAATTGGAATTACAGAATCTCCAGTTTAAAAGGGGCTGTAGAGCCCGGCTAGCGCAGCCTGTGCCTGAACAAGAATCCTTTCTAAAACATCCTCCAACAGGTGCTTAAACCATCTTTGCCCCAAGACTTGAGGACTGCTACCTACTCCAAAGGAATCCGTTACACTTTTGGGTAACTCCAGTTGTTAGGACAGGTGGCATAGTAGATAGAGGGCCAGGCCTGGAGTTAGGAAGACTCATCTTCCTGAGTTCAAATCCAGCCTTACACACTTAATAGGTGTGTGATTCTAGGCAATTCACTTAACCTCGTTTGCCTGCTCATCTGTCAAACGAACTGGAGAAGGCAATGGCAAATTACTACAGTATCTTTGCCAAGAATACTCTAAATGGGGTCATGGAGAGTTGAACACAACTGAAATGACTCAATGACAAAAAAATTTAAGAATATTTTTGTTTGTTTTTAAATGATATTATGCTTAAATTTGCCTCCTTACAACTTCTTCCCTTTGTTTCTACTTTGGTCTTTCGGGCTGTAGCAGAACAGTTTTGATCTCCTTTTCCTTATGACAATCTTTCAAGTACTTGAACATGGCCATCATTACATTCCTCTTCCAATCTTGGCTTCTCCCAGGCTAAGCATCCCTGGGATGTCAGGATGGGGACTAAGTCTATGATTTCGTTGATGAAGAGAAAGCGACTAGAACTCTAATTTCGTTGGCATAGGAAACTCTCAGATTAGGAGATTCCCTCTACCATTGCAAATGGGCACCTTCTCTATCACTTACATTCTTAGGGAGTGTTTGGGGCAGAGTTGTCAGACACAGGGCTACACACCTGGGTGAGCCCCAGAAATATTTAACAAAATAAATACAATGTAATAGAGCATAGATAATGGTAACGTGGTTTTCTAATTTAATATTAGTTTTCTAATTTAATATTAATTTTCTAATTTAATATAGCAGGAATCCTTATGTATGATTTAGCAGCTCCCCTCCCCCATTTCTATTTGAATTTGATGCCATTGGTCGAATGGAGCATGGAGAGGTTAAGGCACACACAACTAGTACATGTGTGAACCTAGGTCATCCTGGCTCTATCCACTATACCAGGCTGCTCCTCAAATAGTTCCAGTCTCCAGTTTCTCCTTTTTAAAAAAATTCAATTTTATTTTATTTTCAGATCTGAATTCTTTCCCTTCTACCTCCCCTCTGACCTCTTCTTTTGAGAAAAGAAGGAAAATAAAATCTGTTACAAATACCAGCCTTGACCATATAAAGAAAAACCACCCAAAGTAAGGGAAAAAAAAGTCTCACTCTGCACCTTTCTATCTGGAAGTACATCCCCATTTTTTCCAAACATTTTCAGTGGCAGGGACTCTAGAGAGGACTGGACAGCCTTTGTGGAATTGTCTTGTGCTCTTAATGAGCCCTGAAATAAGGACTTGTCTTTTCAAGGACGACATTCTTCCTACAATGCTTTGCTGCCACCCATTATGGAATAATAACAATAAGCTTGTATTTATAAAACACTTGAAGTTTTGCCAGTGCTTTACATCTGTCATCGCATTTGATCTTCTGGATAACCCTGTGACATAGGTTCTATCATGATTCCCCCTTTTACAACTGAGGAAACTGAGGCTGAAAGGGCTGACTTGCCAAGATCGCACAGCAAGTAGGCTTTCAAGTGAGTTTTCAAGCTCAGGCCTTCATGACCACCAATCCATCACTCTATAGCACAGATTCTAAAGATTTTAAAGTGCAAGTCATCAAAAAGGGATGGAAGAGGCACATAACAGGTATGAACAGGCATCAGCACATTAGGAAATATGAAATGAACACGAGACATTGTGTAAAGTCTCCTCTCTCTCTGATGTATGACTAGGGAAGAAAGTGACCAGAGCCAAAGGTGACTGAGGGACGGGAAGCTTGTATGCTATGCTGGTAGCCACACAGTATGAAAAGGACTAGAGAAAGTCTCCTCTGCACCCCCAGTGCAGTGAACTGACCATCTAAGGAGCATGGTAAGAAATAGACAAGAATCACTCAGGTCATCTTGAGTGGTGTAGGCAAGTAGTAGCCTTGGAGGAAGAGGTCACATGGATGAGATCATGGATCCATTGAGGTGTCAAAATATTAATAACAAGATCATAATCATAGAATTAGTTACAAGGGACATTACAGGCCACTGAATCACGTGCCCCCCCCCCCCCTCCTTTTTACAGATGAGTATACTGAGGTTGAGAAAAGTTACATGATTTTCTCAGGGTCACAAAGCTAGTAAAAGTCAGACTGAATTTGCACTCTGGTCTTCCTAACTATACACCCAGCACTCTACCCACTGCACCATCTGACTGTCCTTCATATATCGTTTAGGCTATTATTAATTGCTAGTAATAATATTGCAAATCCCAATCTCAGAACTGGAATATGACTAACTGGCAAGTCTGATGTTTATACTTCTGCCACCTCTCCTCTACAAGTGTTGCTGGAGCAAAAGGGAAGTGGAAAGAAGTGGAGTCTTGAGACTTGAGCCCACATCGTGACTGTTTGCCTGTGGGATCTTCTTTAGGATCCAGTTCCTTTATCTGTGAAATAAAGGTGTTTTGAGATCCTTTTCATCTCTAGGTCTATGATTCTAAGAATTGTGGTCAAAGTTGGGTTCATTGGAACTGACTTTGTAGACAGCTCACTTTTTCCCAAAGTTATGCAAAAACCAGTTATGCTTTTAAGCTATTGGCTTCTAGTGAGCTGAGTTCTAGAAAGCTTTTCCTTTATTTGATGGGCAAAGGAGTCCCCCTGCTGGGGAAACATGGCAGCTATTTGAAAAGAAAACCAAAAGGCAAAATAACTGGGCTGATTGCCTTAGCTAATCCAGATGTAAGTGGTCCTGCCTCTGCTTAATGATCTCCCTATTACCTTTACAATAGCCTAGACGTAGCATCATAAGTGATCCACTTCCCAAGGACTGATTTCTATTTAGAGGTTCATGATAACTGGCTGTTAGTGAAAATCAACAAATGATGGACTGTAAGACAGAGAAGAAACCTCGATGCAATGGAAAACATACTGGATCTGGAGCTTGAGGATCTCAATCTGAATTTTAAACTTGTCAGTTATGACTTGTGTGACTTTACATAACTCGTATCAGGTGTCACGGTGGATAGAGTGCTGGCCTGGTGTTAGGAAGGCCTGAGTTCAAATCCAAGCCTCAGACTCACTGGCTATGTGACCCTGACAAAATCCCTTCACTTCTGTTTGCCTCAGTTTCCTCAGCTGCAAAATGGGGATCATAATAGCATGTAGGGTTGTTGTGAAAATCAACTGAGAAAATATCTGTAGAACATTTAGCACAGTGCCTGGCACACAGTAAGCATTATACATATGACAGTTGTTTTTATATCATCTGTGGAGACCTTCGTTTCTTCACCTACAAATTGGAGGACTCAGTGAGTTGACCTTTCATCTCCCTGACTGAGGTGCCCCTCCAGCACCAAAGAAATGAGCCCCTCATTTGGGCAAGTTCCCTGACTTGCACTGGGAGGGAATCTACTTCCCTCAGGACAAATTATTGTCCATTCTTTTATTAAAGCTCTGCAAGGATAGAAGTTCTCCAACTCTGTCAGTGGCCTATTTCCATGACTTATCACCGTCAGTTGAGGAGTTCTCTCATGTCCAATCAAAATTTCTTTTACTTTTTACTTTAATATGCCTGCTTTCCCCTGACAATAATCAGTCAGAGCCTTTCCATAAAAAGCCTTCAAATACTTATTCACGTCATCTCCTAGCTCAGGTACTGGTTGGGCCAGATGGCCTCTGAGGCCATTATTCTAGCATTCTCTCCTCCAGGCTCAGCAACGTTAGCTCCCCAAGCACATTAAGCGTTTCTCTATAAACATACAAATAACTTGGTGCCTCCTAGCTTGTAACCTGAGCTTGCATTGTCCTAGTACAAAGATGAAATGGTATCTTTCTGCCATGTTGAATGTATTCAGACAATAAAACTTCATTTTAACCAATGGCCATCTCCAACTTCAAATCTTTTATCACAGAACCTCCTGCTGCTGTTGCTTACCCTTTGCTCTAGAAGAGGACCAAAGATACCATGAGGGGGATGTTTTGACTGGATCAGGAATTTGATTTAAGTGAAGCAGAGCTGCCCAAAGTTATCAGCCTCACTCTCTTCCAGAGTCATTGAAACCCAGTGACAAGACATAGATCACAACAATCTGCGATGGCTGGCGATGAAGTGAGTGACTTTGGCTTTTCTAAATTAAGGTCTTTCCTAGGTCTCAGATTGTCTGAATCAGTGCCCTTTCAATGACTAAAGGACAGATAAAAATTAAGACAGATGCCATCCTAATTTACCACTGCAAAAATATCAATCTGACCACAGCAAAGTAGCCAAATGAAAGGAAATGTAATTCCATCCCCTTCCCCCACAAGGTCCAAAGGCAAGAGAGAAAATCTATCCCTTGGTAACAAAGAATTGACTCAATTTGAGCCAGAGTTTGAAGAGGGTTTTTTATTGAGTGGCAGAGCATAGATGGGGCTCAAGTCACGAAAAAAAAGAACTTGAGACTGAGATAGATGAAAACACTTGAGAAAATAGTGCAGAGAGAAAATTGATCTTCCATTCTGCCAGCCATGAACCTTGCCCAGTCTTTCATTCAGGAGTCAGCAATGGTTGCTTGCCCAATTATTTCTAGCTGTGGGGCCATGACCTTGGGTTAGGATTGGAGTCAAGATGCTTTCATGTAGCTTTTTTTGTTTGATTCAAGTAGGATTTTTATTTTGTTGCTCTTTTTTTGCCCACATATATAAAATGAGAACATTTCCACGTCATTCTTCTTTGGAACCTTCTGATCTCCTCCCATTCCTTTGCTTCTTAAATTCTATAGCAAGTGTTCTTAATTTGAAGTCCATGAATCTTTGGAAAAAAAATTTTGAGGGGTGGATTGCTATATGTCAATATTATTTGTTTCCTGTGTAATTCCGGGAAGGGAGTCTTGTGGGCTTCACCAGATCGCCCAAGGGGTCTATGACACAACAATAGGTTCTCTAGGGAAGTTTTCAATTGTTATTGAATCCCTCGGTTTGTTCTTTGGGTTGTTTTGCCTCCTTCTGTTGCCTTAAATTTCTGACTTTCATTTGCGATTGTTGATTGAGAACATGTAGAACTTATTACATGCTTTTGATTCTAGATTTCATTCATTCCATGGTGGTGTCTTTTTCCTTCTTTTGTTTCCCCCTTTAACAGAGTCATATGGTATTCAGGTTTTCTACATATGGAAGCTTTCAGTGTCTTTCTACATTTCCTCCATGGCTTTCTCAACCTTTTGTTTGATGACTTGCCTTAGCATCATTCTTTTATGGCTCTGACATTAAGTGTAGGGTCCTTATCATGGAAGCAGTCACAGTTCTGGATCATAGATTTAGACCTCAAGAGTCCAGCCTCCTCACTTCACAGAAAAGGAAACTGAGGCACAGAAAGATTAAGTGACCTGTTTAGGTTCATACAACCTGGAGTAGACAATTGAAATACTGTGGTACACTTCCTGTCTCCCATATTGGAAAAGGAAGATTGGTGACCTGAAGGACCTCATGTATGAGCTTTCTTTTCCTCCTCCAGACATACTTCCCCCCAAATGAAACCTCATAGAAGAAGTTTTACCAGGGTAAGGAATATTGGATGGGGCCCATGGTGATGTAATGGAAGCTCTGGGTTTAACTAAAGCATGTGCTTACATCCTGTAATTAACAGCTCTGCTCTCATACCTATTTATAGATATTGATGGCATTCCCAGTGGCTCTGAATTATATTTCTTCTCCTTAGATATTTGAGAACGTTGGCTCCCGAAAGATCTATATCAATGACAGACAGCTGTGTTGTGTGTACAGATCTCATAGCAACATAAAAGAGCTGCCTGCCTGAAAGGTTTGGCTCTGGTTTCTCCCATGACCATTTATTAAAATGATGGAGAAGAAGAAAGACGAGAGTGGGAAGAAAGAGAAAGGGCGGAAGAGTAAGAGGGTTCATCAATTGAGTTCTAACAATGAGCAGACTTTGGAACTGGAAAAAAGGTTGGAAAGGGGAATGGGAGAAATCTTTCTTAGGAAAGAGAGTTTCAGGGGGACTTAAGGAGCAATCTTTGTCCCTTGGACAGCAGCGACCTACCATCTGATTAGTGAGTTCCTCTCAGATTATCCATTTTGAGGAAGTATTCAGGAGGGCCCCATGCTCAGTCCTCCACTCCTCTCCAACCTACTTTTTATCTCTGGACTCATATTTCCTAAGTCTCCTCCCCCTAGTTTTCAGTTCCTCTTTACATAAATTGCCTTCCCTAGTTTGAATATAAGCTCCCTGAGTACAGGGACTGTCTTTTATTTTGCTCTCCTGGCACGTACCCAAATGCTTAACAGATGCTTGTTGACTCACACTAAAAGAAAAACATGGTCATGATGAAAGCATTTTGTAAGTAATACACAAAGGTGAAAGGCTACCATCATTTCTGCTATTGTCATTCTATTGAAATTTACTTGCATGTGCCCATGTAGCCTTGGGTTACATGAGCTGATCTCTTCGGGCCTCAGTTTTTTCACCTGTAAAATGACAGAATTTGATCAGATGAACTCTGAGGTCTTTTATCAATGATGGAAGATGTAGCAAGAACACTTGACTTGGAGTCAGAGACCCCGGGTTTGGATCCTAGCTTGACTCCTTACAAATTAAGACGTTGTATAATTGTTTTAAGCTCCCTGAGTCTCAGTTTCTTTATCTGTAAAATGAGGAGATCGTTTGTATCAAATGGCCTCTAAGGCCCCTTCTTTCACCTGATTTACCTATGACCAAAATTGAGCATTGTGTATATTTTTTTAATGAAAAATTCTTTTCAATTAATGAGCATTTCTTTTTCTTTCCCATCTCTCTCCCTCCAACCCCAACTGAGAAAGAAAATTAAATAGAAACAAAGCCCTTGTAATAAATATGCACAGTCAAGCAAAACAAAATCCCAGATTAGCCATGTCCAAAAATGTATCTCACTGTGAGTCTTGAGCACATCGCCTCTCTCCCAGGAGCTGGGGACATGCTGCATCAGTCTTCTGGAATCATGGTTGGTCATTGTTTTGATCAGAGTTCTTAAGAATGTTGTTGTTATTATATAAATTGTTCTCTTGGTCCTGCTTATTTCAGTCTCTATCAGTTCATGTCAGTTTTCCAAGGCTTCTTTGAAACCACTTTTTGGATCAATTTTTATAGCAAATTACTTTCCATTCCATTCCATTCATCTTCCATAATTTGTTCAGTCATTCCCCAACTGATGGATGTCTCCTTACCTTCCATTTCTTTACTACTACAAAATTTTTCTAATTTTCCCTCAGGCCAGTCAGTCTTCTTCCTCTCATCGTCTAAAGCAAACAGTCTCAGGGTGAATGGAGAGAAATATTTCTATCATTTGAGGGTGATGAAGCAATAGATAATAATTTTTATTCTCTGGTCGAAGAAGCGTTGATTAAACTATTGTTTTAAAACGCCTTGTAAACAGGAAGTTAGGTGGCACAGCACTGAGCCCAGAGGCAGGAAGACCCGAGTTAAAATTCAGGCTCAGAAACTTAGTATCTGTGTGACCTTGCTTAAGTCACTTAACCTCTGTCTGCCTTCACTTCCTCAGTTGTAAAATGTAGATTCATAATAGCACCTACCTCCCAGGGTTGTTGTGAGACTCAAATGAGATATTTGTAAAACGCCTGGCCCATAGCAGGCACTATGAGTGCTAGCTATTATTAAATACTCTAAGAACTCAATTTTCCTCAGTCCATCTATATTTCTTGCCATTTGGTAAATTTCCATGGAAAAGGAGCACGTATCCTACAGGTTTAGCATGAGAACATATGAAATGCTTTCAAGCCTTGAAGTAAAATACAAATGCTAGATATCAAGATTAGACAAAGGATCTGAGACTCGGTTAGAGTAGGGAATTTTTAATTTGAGAAATTTGAATTGAATTTTAATTTGAAATTAGAATTTAATTTAATTAATTTGTGGTCTGCTTCACCAAGTGGATCATAATTCTTTTAAAATTTAAGAAATATATTCTAGTGAGTTACTTAAGGCAGAAAGAGGTTAACTGACTTTCCCAGTCCCCAAATCCTTAAGGTGTCAAGAGACTAGAGATGAATTCAGACTTTTTAAACTACCATTTCAGTATCCAGCATTGGAGTTCCTCTATAGACCATAGTAAGCCAATGAGTATTCTTTTCTGGGAGCCTGGCAGAGTGTTTCATAATCTAAACAAGCAGGTAAATGACCATTGCTAAGGGACGTTTATTAGGAATCCTCAGAAAAGAGCTAAATATATTTCTGGGGTTTCTGAAGCACTAAGTAGCCCAGAGTACAGTAGTTGGGAGGGTAATGGCTTAGAATTACGTAGAAAAGCTAAACTGGCTGGCTGGCATGTGAAGTTTTCAGGCATCCATTCTCAAGAAATCCAAGAGGACAACAGGTTGGGACAATAGTCAATATTTTTAAAATAATAATTTTCTTATTGATAGGTAGTGTGGGATAGTGGGTAGAGAGCCATCTTTGGAAGCAGGAGGATCTGAGTTCAGATGCCACCGCAGACAAATACTGGCTGTGTGACCCTGGGCAAACAAATTAAGCTCTCAGGGCTATAGGCCAGTGGTGTCAAATTAAAATACAAACAGATCCCTGCTGGTAGCATATTGACTTAGAAAACTACAAATTAATATTATCTATGTTGCATCATTTTTATTTATTTTGTTATATATTTCCCAATTACATTTTAATCTGGTTCTGCTACACCTGGGAATGTTGTGAGACATATGTGCCCTGCTCCTACATTTTTGACATCTCTGCTCTAGCCAACTTTCTAAGACTAGAAATTGTAGAGAAGCTGCCATCTTGCATTGGCACAGAGAATTTCCTCAAACAGGAATTCCCTATTCCAATGAATTTACCGGTTTAGTTCCTATCCCTATAGCAACTGTTCAACTAGTATGTGTGTGTATATCCACAGATGCCTCTCATCCACCCTTTCATCTATCCAACTATCCATGTGTATATGCATATGGGATTGGTTTTTTTTACTTGTCAGACTCTTTGAGACTCCATTTGGGGTTTTCTTGAAGATGCTGGAGTGGTTTGCCATTTTTTTCTCTAGCTCATTTTACAGATGAGGAAACTGAGTCAAACAGGGGTAAGTGACTTGCCCAGAGTCACATAGCTAGTAAGCATCTGAAGCTGGATTTGAAACTAGGTCTTCCTGACTCTAGGTTCAACATGCTATCCACTCTGCCACCTAGATATCTCTATAGGATTGTACATGTATATGTACAATATGTATGTGTATGTGTATATATGTATGTATATGTGTATGTGCATGGGTACCTGTATGTGTGTGTGTGTGTGTGTGTGTGTAGAAACACATACTACCTATGCAGCATGACATTGACCCCATCTCTCTCCTAACTCTTTCTCTCCCTGAGTCGTCCCCAGTTCACTCATTTGACCTCACCCACTTCAGGAAGTCAAATTGTTTCCTCAGAGGGGTAGCCACATGACTATTACTCTAACACAGGATTCTAGATAATTTCTACAACATTCAACATAACAGTTTATGATCCCTCACAGGCATATTTATCACAAACAATCTTAAGTTTGCCGTTAACAATATTAGTATGAATAATACTCAATCTTTATATATAATATATATATAAAATTTTTAGTTTTCAATAATCACTTCCACAAGATTTTGAGTTCTAAATTTTGACCCCATCTCTCCCTCCCTCCACCTCAAGAGGTGTGCATTCTGATTACCCATTCTCCCATCTGCCCTCCCTTCTATCACCCCCCTCCCCTTCTCTTATCCACTTTCCCTTCTATTTTTCCATAGGGCAAGATAGATTTCTATGCCCCATTGCGTGAATAATATTCAATCTTAAACAAAACATTTACTGAAAACTCAAACATAATATTTATGTAATATCTCACCTATAAACCTCGACTCTCCCACTTAGGTACACACTATTCTTGGGGAGAAACAAGTCTCAGGGCAGTGAAACACACATCAGGAATACATGTAGCTGGGAAAACTCACAATCTAGAAGTTTAGAGACTGATAATCTTTCTGTCTCTAAACTGTCCATAAAGGTTCTTGATGAATGTAGCTTCTGTGTTGAATAGATGCTTCTGCTCCTAAATTAAGCTGGTCTATGATGAGCATGATTACTATTTCACTGGCCACAGTGTCTCAGATGACTAGCCGACCTATCGGCTTCTTCTCTGATGGTCTGTTTTAAAGGTGTTTCTCCTCTTGCCTGGAATTACTTCACAGCAGCAACTGCAGCGTCCATCACTTACAACCCTAAGCTTACTTACTTCCTAAAGTGGGTGATACCAATCCCTGGGGACACTGGAATGATCCAGGGGGTCAATAGTAGTCTCTGATGATGCAAATTAAAAAAAAAATTAAAGGATTAAAGAAAGTAGATGGGGGGAGTGCTGAGTAATTTTTTTTTAAAGGGGGCTGTAAGTCAAATAAGTTTTGGAACTTCTTTGCTTTCAGCTAATGCAGTGTCATGCTCTTTGAATCCCTTCTTTTCCAGGCTAAACATTCCCAGTCCCTTCAGTTGGCAGGACCAGCCCATGGAATAAAAGGCTTTCACCACTGTGCTAGGCCTCATCAATCCCAAATCTCCCTGATGCTTTAGTGACTTCTTAATATGCAATGTTCTTGTATGAGTGTAGGTGATGGTGGCAGCACACGAGCATATTTATTAGCTTCAACATGGGTGATGAGGGAATGTGGATTACCTCTCTTCTCTCCTCACCTCTACTGGCAGAACTGAATAATCAGATTTTCTTTTCCTGCTCAGTATAAACTCATAGGAAGGTTTGTGACCCTTTAGGTCATGGTACCCAGTTTCAAACAGAACCATTTCTTTTCCCAGAATTTTCCTTTGTTGATGCTGTGACATCTGCTAGAACCTGCCAAGGCAGTGTGGTTCAAGGGTCATTTAACACTGCTCTTTCGGCTCTCCTCCTACCTGTGTGACCTCTCCTTTGCCCCTTTGGCTGAATCATCATCATCTCTTCCCCCCCTCCCCCCATAACTGTTAGTTTCCTGGACCTTCCTTTCTCTTTCTACACTCTCTCTTTAGGTCAGAGATTCATGTTTTGTGTGTCAAGGACTTCTGGGGCTGTCTGGTGAAATCAATGAATCCCTTCTCAGATTAATGTTTTTAAATGCATAAAATACATAGGATTACAAAAGAAACAAATGAAATTCAGTTATCAAAATATTTTTCAAAAGTTCATGGACCCTGGGTTAAGAACTTCTGCTCAAGGAGATGTCCTTAGTTCCCATGGACTCAATTATCTCTCTGTAGATGGCTGCCAGATTCATATTCATCCCCACTCTCTCTCCTGAGATCCAGCCCCACATCACCTGCTTCCTATAGAACATTTTGTCCTGGATGCCCTGGAGACATCTCAAACTCAGCATGTCACAATCTGGACTCATCTTTCCTCCCAAACCTATTCTCTTCCAATATTTCTCATTTCTCTCAAGGGGCTACAAAGACAAAAACAAGAAGTCTTCTCTCTCAAGATTATGTGCTTCTGTTGGTTCCTTATGGGCCACATCCTGTTGTATAACTGAGTAAGGGCATAGTACCAACTTCCTCTCTTTTCTGAGGCTATTAAGTAGAAGAGACAGAGAAAGCAGGACAGTGGGAAGGGAAGACTGTATTAGTGAGACTGGATCCTCTTTGGGTCCATCCTACAATTCTTGGTGGTTGGCCCCTTTTCCCCCTCTGAGACAGTTATCAATCACGTGAGTATACTTGGACAGCAGGGGGCACAGATAGCTAAATAAGTAGAAGGAACTGCTTGGCCCATGCAGTCTTTGCTCATGGCAGTATTATGCCAAAGCGCACATACCCATAAGTCTCCAATTTTCCCTGAGTCAGACCTGGAATTTCATCTAGGATTAAGGGTAGCAAAGATAGGCAGGCTGCTACCCTGGGAGCAACATAGCAGGGGAGGGGAGACTTGGATAACTGAGACTTCTTAATATGACTTTTAGTACATTTGCATAATCTTAATGCCTGAAAATCCAACTTACCATGGTCTGAAGTTATTTTATGCTAAGGGCACACAAAAATCCTTGTCCATTATACCTCAAGAAATACTTTATTTAATGGTCTTTCAATACACTTATTATGTAAAAGTGATAAGAATAAGTATTGTTAGACATCTATTTTTGCATGAGACTGGTGATATTAATCAGTGTAGGGGAATCCTTGTGTGGAAATTCCCTTTGTCAAGGCATATCTGTAACTTAGAGTCTTAGAAGGTTGTCTGGGCAGACCTTCCTAATTCCAAGGCTATCCTTTTAGGCCAAGAGATTGCTATTTAACAACAGTAATGATTATAAGTCATCTGGCGGCACAAGTAACCAGATTGCTGGGCATGAAGTCAGGAAGATCCAAGTTCAAATTTGGCCTCAGACACTTAATAGCTATATGACCTTGGGTCAAGTCACTCAATCTCCATTTGCCTCAATTTCCTCAACTGAAAAATGGGGATAATAATAGTACCTACCTTCCAGGGTTATTGAGAGGATCAGATGAGATAATATTTGTTAAAAGTGCTAGCTTTGTGATTGGCACATAGTAGGTACTGTATAAATCCTCATTCCCTTCCCTTTCTCTAATAAATAAAATAAAGTACAGTAAGATTTGCAAAAAAGTTCATCTCAAATGATCCCCACAATAACCTTGGGAGGAAGGTGCCACAGGGACTATGATTCCCATTTTACAGATGAGGAAAGTGAGGCTCGGAGGTTAAATAACATATGTATGATCACATAGTAAGTAACGGAGTTGGAATTTGAACTCAGGGCCCGACTCCCAAGTTCAGCATTCTTTCCACCACTCTAGGTCACTTAAATGTTGTGAATTAGAATTCTCGGGGTAGGTGTATCATGCCTCTACTACAGAGATGTCAAACACCTGGCCCTACTAGGTTCACAACATTTCCCAGTGCAGCTGCAACCAGATTAAAATGTAACTAGGATTTTTTAAAACAAAATAAGTAAAAAATACAATAAAACATAGATAATATTAATCTGTGGTTTCCTAAGTCAATAGATGGCCTGCAGGGATCCTTATGTATGGTCTAGTGGCCCCTGATTCTATGTGAGCTTGACATTTCAGCTTCTATGGGAAGATATGGCACAGTGAATACACATTGAGTCACAAGGGCAGTAGTCTGATTCCACTTTTATTAAAAAAAAAAGAAGAAAAACAAAAATCCCCAATCTTTCCCCACTCCTACCCCCTCCCACTTTGCAATAAAATGTCTCAGAATTCACAATCCTTGGTTTAGCTTTTATAGCTTCAAGATATTTACTGGTACATAATAACATAGTTGTACTTATTTACATTAGAATCTTCCAGATAACAAAAATAGCCATATCGTACTACTGAAGGTTTCCAATCATCCTCCACACTTCTTTACTACCCCCAAAATAAGACCTACTGTCTGTGCTCTTTTAAGCACATAACAGCATCCAGTAAAGCCAAGTCCATGTCTGGGCCTCTTGCTAATCAGGCAAAGGAATCTCTTTCAGAGAGTTTTCTGATTGCTCTGTTTTTTGAGAGAGATTTAAAGTGCATTGGGAGGGACGGAGGAACAAGGAGGGGGAGAGGTACATACAGAATGACATAAATTCGTGCCTGGGCCTGCACTAACCACCAAGATACATCTGCAGTTCTGTACAGAAAAGAATGGTGGGATAAAAATGGCCCCATTCCATGCACTTCTGCTACCAAAATGCGGCCAGCAAATGGTCAAGTGAAAACCCTATCAGGACAATGCAAATGGCACTGAGGTTGGTGCTGTGACATCCAGGCCTGTATCTCCTAAGGTCACGGTGATGCTCTGAATGAGGAATCGCTTCAGACGTTTGTAGGAAATCTCACGTATGGTGTGAAGAACTGGATAGAGATTTCTTTTGGGGAAAGTACACCTGGATTGTGATCCATTTGGCCAGGAAACATTCAGGGTATATTCAG
The DNA here is from genome assembly GCF_028372415.1 of Notamacropus eugenii. NCBI lineage: Eukaryota > Metazoa > Chordata > Mammalia > Diprotodontia > Macropodidae > Notamacropus > Notamacropus eugenii. The sequence continues at coordinate 137,781,898 of NC_092877.1, forward strand.
GAAAGGAGAAAAACACACTGGATTTTTCCTTAGCTACTAGTAAGGTCCTAAAAATTGGGTGTGATATTTTTAATGCCTGGTCCGATCACTGCTTCAAAAATATTAGAAAAAAGTGATCTCTTAACTGGAAACAGGGCAGATGATTACCTTATGTTCAAGTGAGAAAGTGTAAAAGGAGCTAAAATAATGTGTGTGTGTTTTCACATTTTGTATGTTGGCCTTTGCTGGTAATGGTTTGTAGTCTAATAAGCCTGACATCTTTAGATACTGCTTAGGAGGTTGACTCCAGAAGCCAGGATGACCTGTTCTCAGCTCAGTTTATGTTAAATGGAGCCCACACCCTTTTTAATCTTAAAATTCACTTTAAAGAAAAAAAAATCTATTCCCCCCACCCCGGAAATGGATGGAATGTATCTTTTCACAAGTACAAAACCATGTAAAGTTTGCTAAATACAAGGAACATCCCACTATAAAAATAAGTCCCTCCCTTCCCTCCCTCCCTCCATTTTTCTAATTATAAAATGGTGCAACCTTTTCCAGATGACTAAGGTAGAAGTGAGAAATAAATATGGGGCTATATACAGATACAAATACACTTGGATCGTCCACACCTTTTACATTCATCAGAATCAGAAGCATGTTTATTGATCTTCCTTGTGAATTTCACATGGCCAAATTATCAGGCTAACAAGGACAAAGCAGTTAGTTCCTGATTTTAGATCTCTAGGCAATCATCCCAGCCAGTTGAGTCTTCTTGGAAAACAGAGGAATGAGCTTCCCTATCTTGCAGAAGAAAAGAAAGGGCTGATGATGGTGAGATTGCCTATCCACTTGGGTTTTCCATCCAACATTCCAGTGTTCTTCACACGTGGTCTTAAAAAAAAAAAACCAGACCATATCGAGGTTGCTGAAGGAGCAGTTGTAATTTTAAATAAAGACCTCCAAGCTCAGTGACTGAGGAAGTGGACATGAAAAGTCAAGACTCTGTTGGAGAAGAAAGAGATGATCCGGCAGAGGGCGCCCTGCCCCCTCCCAAGGATACACTAGTGCATCAGTACCATCTGGTATAGCAACAAGTTCCAGACTCGAAAGTCCATCTGTTATTCATTCTTCAACTGCACAAATAGCAATTCGTACCTACAACACTCTGAGTATTTTCTTTTAGAGACCTGGAGATGCTGTGTTTACCCACTGAACATGGACATTCTTTGGCAATTTGCAAATCAACATACTCTCTATTTCATTCTCAGTTCTAGAGAAAAGGATGTGGGACCAACTAAGTGTTGGAAAAAGCAAAGGATTGGGTTGAAATTTTTGAGGAATGAGGGCTAAAGTGAATGGGAAACATGGAGGGAGACTAAGGCCACTACCTGTTTTAGACTTTGGGATTTGATAAAGTAAATCAATGTTTGAGAGAATACCCAGACATTCCACTGGGCCTCAGAAACCCAGAAATATTAGTACCAAAAGGGATTTCTGGGATCATGCACTCCAACCCCCTCATTTTAAGAAAGAAAAGTGAAGAAGCGGAGGCTATGGGAGATGGCTTACCCAAGGTCACATAGTCAGTTAAATAGTAGAGTCAGAATTTGAATCCAGCTCTTTGGATTCCAGCACTCCTTTCATGACACATCCTCCCTTCCTGTCTTTACCTTGAATTTTGTTTGTGAAAATATTTGGGGAAAAAACCCCAAGGTTTTGTCAATGGAAGAAATAGGTCATCCATCTCAATGAGTCTGTCTTTGGTCTGTAGAGTCGATATGCAGTCTCTTTCTTTCTCCCATTCCCTTCTGCTATGACCCATCATTTCAAGAAGAATGACAGTTTCACAGGAATAGGCTATCTAGGATATGGAGACCAAAGGGACCCAGTGTGACATAAGCTGAGAGAGATTTTCCATATCTTTCTTTCCCCATGACAGTGGTGAGGCCATGTCTTACCCTCTTAAGAAAGCATTCTTGTCTTAGCATTCTTAATAAATATGAATTGAATGGTTGTTCCTTAGGCATAGTCTCAGTGCCCACAGCTTCAAGAGCTTTGATCACAGGTTTTCCTGAAAGAGCTTCTTGATCACAAAGCACGAGTCAGGTTTAGCTTGGAGGGCAGAACAAAGAGATGGGCTTGACCTTGGCTTTTTCCTTGTAGAAATAAGTATTACAACTTGAGAGCTTTCGTTGGGCAAGTGGTAACTGAAGTCTGGTTATTAATGGCCCTTTACAGGATCTGGAACCCTTACCACCCGTTCCGGGGATTACAGTTCAGTTCCATTAAAGGGATCGAAGTGGAAGAGGTTGGTTATTGATCCATGGGCTTTTAAAATAAGGCGTGCTTTTATCACAACCTTGGGGTTGTTAGGTGGGGGAGGAAGGAGGCTGAGGGAGAGGAACTGAGTAAGGATGAGAACTTAATCATTGTTTACTGAGAAACAACCTCTTCTCTTTTCTCTCCTCTCCATTGTCATGGGCTGTAATCATGTCCCTCAAAAACAAGTCTATTCAATGGAGAGCTGCAATTCTAGTCCTTATAACAAACGGACGACCACAGCAGCTTCTAGAGGTTTAGAACTGGGTGGAAATTTAGACAATCTAACCAAATTCCCCCATTTTTAATAGATGGGGAAACTGAGGCATAGAGAGAGGAAGCAAACTGTCCAAGGCTGCCCAGGAAGTTAGGGGTAGAGCCTGTGGCATTCTAATCCAGATCCTCTTGCTTCCATATTCATTGTTTTCTCATTTTGCCTGTTCATTTCAAGATCCTCTGACCTTATTTTTCCCCTCACTGTGTGACCAATCAAAGGGTTCTGGTTTTGGTTTTTTGTCCTCCTCCTTTAACCACTGTTATTCAAGGCACTCGGTATTAATCACTACAACCTGGATGGCATCAACTTGACCAAGTGGAGATGAGTGTTTCTATCTTCCTTTCTCCCTCTCCGAAGCATCCCTAATCACCTCACAATCTATTTGTAGTGAAATAAGAAAAAGAGTTAAGATAAGAGATGGCTTGGTAAAAAGGTTAGCTTTGGACTCAAAGAAACTGGGCTCAGATACCGTATCTGACATTTATAACCCATTCGACTTTGAGTAATTTCACTGAACTGGGCTGTAATTAAGTTTCCTTAATTGTAAAATGAAGGGGCAGGATAAGATGGCTTCTGAGGTCCCTACCAACTCTTTATTTATGGTGGTGTGATGCCGTGAGTGAATAGAGGGAACGGATTCTCCCATCCCCAGAGCTTTTTGGGAAATTGTTGGGGGGAAGGGACGGGGAGGATTTGGAATAGTAGTGATGATACTGGGGAGAAAGTGATTCAGACTGCAGGGTGGATGTGTTATTATAAAAGGGGAAGTTAGTGGCAAGAGAGCCTGAGAGGGACAAGGGTGGTTTGGGACAAGACTGGTGAGATGATACTGAAAATAAGAAAGTTGGGTTAAGATCACAGGATCTCAGAGTTGGAAGGGAATTCAGGCTCATTAAATGATCTCAAAGGTCTCTTCCAATTCTAAATTGAATGACTGAATTCAACTCCCTTTACAATGTATTGATGCCCTCTATGACACCCTTGATAGTCTGGGTACCTATAGAAACGGGGAACTCACTACCTTGTGAAATTGTACTTCCCATTTGCAAATGCTTTTTCTTGTTAGAAGCTCAAATTCAGATATGTAGAGAACAACAATAAAAAACCAACTCCAAAATGACAGATAAGGGGCCACTGACTTCATTAGTCTTGAGTGGTGCTTGACAGTTTCACTGGTTGACCTACGGAAGAGGTCTGGAAGAGAGAGAAAGCTGGGAAAGGAGGAAAGTGTAAATGGAGAAAGAGTAGACAGGATGAAAGAATGAGAAATGAGCTTGAGGTGTCTGGACTAAGATGGCCAATCATTAAGCTTCTGGTTCTAACTTTTTATGATTCCCAAGTTCCAAGAGGGGAGAATGAGGATGCTATGGGAGTAAATGGCTTCCTGTCCCTGGTTTGAGAAGGAGGTGAGAAGGATTCCTGGGTGCCATACCTGAAGTAGTCATTTGACACTTTGTGATATAAAATCATGAATCCAAAGTCTGGCTTGTTTTGTCCAGAAATGCTAATGGGGCATCTCTTGTTAGACTTAAATTCACAGACATGAATGTTCCACTTTTGATGCACTCAGCGTCCTCAAAACTCTGACCTACCGGGGAGCTAAACTTTTGCCAGAATCAAGCTTTAGGATACATCCAAGAATAATGTGCGGGTGATAATAATAGAAGATTTTTTCCAGATTTTCCCAGAAGGAAAAGTCACATTTTAGGGATAGATATTGACAAACTAGAGATTGTCCAACAGAAGGGAATGAGAAGGGAGAAGAACTTTAATTCCATGCCATTTGATGATTGGTTGAAGGAAATAGGGAAGTTTAGCCTGGAGAAAAGATTTAAGGAAGACAAGATAACTTCAGGTATTTGATGGACTATCCTATGGAAAAGGGATGAGGCTTGTTCTGCTTGGCCTCAGAGGCTAGTTCTTAGAAGACTGGTGCAGGTAGGTGGCACAGTGGATACAGTGCTGGCCCTAGAGTCAGGAGGACCTGAGTTCAAATCCAGGCTTAGACACCCAGTGATCTGGGCAGGTCACTTAACTTCACTTGTCTCCCCAAAATAGAATAGAGCAAAGTTTTAAGGAAGAAAATTTAGATTTGATGAAAGAGTAACTTTCTTGATCCACTGGATTATAGCTGGGCAGTTCACAGACTTAGAAGGCTCTTGTTTTCTTCAGGAACACAAAAGCCCTGCACTGACAGAGAATTCCTGCACTTAATGACAATATTTAGCATCCCCACTCCTTGAAACCGAAATTCACTAGCTAAAGTGTTATCTATAGGGTTGAACTGTATTGTTGCTGGGGAAGGAGAGGAGATGACTAAGCTAGGTTAGGAGAGGGCCAAGTGGAGATCTGGAATCCTCATGGGGTCCTGATTCCATGAGACATAAAATTTTATTTCATCACCAAGCTGAAATGAATTGTATGATCTATTTCAAAATAAAAAGTGGTGAAAGAAAGCCTAAGGAATAATTGACATCTGTGGCATAGTTTAGCCATTGGGGACTCTTCCCCCTTCACAAAGGTTTCCTAAAGGGCTCTTTTACCCTGTATTAATTAGAAAAGGGAAAAAGGTAATCTTTGGATCCATAAGTCTATTTGGGCAGTATTTACACCTAGAGAAAAGGGGGGAGAGATGACTAGACAGCTATCATTCCTGCTCAACCTCAAACTTGCCTCTCATTATGTAACTGAGTCACATTAGTGACTAATCCCCAAACCGATTTTCAGTAAGGAGCTGAGCCCAAATGAGAATACAGTGAATGGGGTTTTGCTCCAGGGCACAAATATCTAGACTGTCTTCTGCACTTCCCTCTCTTCAGGCTCAATTATGCAACAATTCCTAGCTATAGCTCAGGTAAATAGATAACTTCTGAAAAATCTGAGACCTTTGTTGATATGATGCGTTGAGGACATGTCTTAATTACCTTTGGATTTCCCCCAACACAGTCCTTCATATGGAATAATAAGTGGGTTTTGACTGGAAATGTAGTGGTGTTTTATAAATATAGAGCTCTGTGGTAAGAGTAGAAAATGCAGGGGGCTACCCACTGTTTAGTGGGTTCCTGTCTTTGTGCCCCAAATAACAGGATTTAACTAGAAATCATTCGACAGATCATCTAGTCTTATCCACCCATTTCCCAGATGGGGAAACTGAGGTCCCAAAAATGACTTGCCCAGAGTCGCAGAGGTAGGATCAGAGGACCACAGATTTAGAGAAGAAACTTTAGAGATCTAGTTCAACCCCCTCATTTTACAAATAAGGAAACTGAGGCTCATATGAAGGAAGCCTTGCAAGGTCAGCTTAGGCAAGAGTTATGATTATGATTTCATATGTATATCTCACTTTTGCTAACCTTTACTACTATAGGGGAGTAACAATGCTGATAATCCAGAAGCATAATATAATTCAAAAGTCATTTAAAAAATCTGGCTCTGGAACGTGTTCTGATTTCGCTTCAATCACAGATTTGTTTTAATCTTGTTTATCTCAGTTTAATACCCAAATCAGTTTGCATTTTCTGAGCCCACAGTGATTGATGGAGGGGGAGGTGGTCCAGTCATATGTTGAGTAGAAAAGAGAAAAAACTCATCTGGGATTAAGAATTTTCTATGGATAATCTATAGTTGGTTAATCAATGTTTGCCTTTAATACCTTTCATCCAAGGATCTTGAATCACCCAGTACTTTACAAGTCATATGGAAATAGTATAGAACAAGGTATCTTCACGTTGCTCATGTTTAGGGCTCTTGTCCTGACCATTCAAGGATTCTATCTGCAACACATTAGCTCCCATGCCTAAATCAGGCTGTGGTCATGGAGACAATAGTTTTCCATTCTCCACCCCAAATCAGAGTGTCTCCCCAAGCTCCCACTTCAGCTCCATATCACTGGTCAGAGCTGTGAACAAGGGTCCCTCTGTAAAGAATGGCCAGACCATACTCAAAGATCTCATTTCTGCAGAGGAATAGTTTGGATCCTAGGTGGGTGAAAAGTTCCTGTAGGCTGAAAACACTTCCTTTCCTTTTTGGCAATCTGCAAACCTGCTCAAGAGGGGATCTTCTAAATAACAGATTACAATGGCCAGTTATCTCCCTGAACTCTGTTCCATGTTTTGGCAGGTGGCATATTGTGATAGCAAAATCCACATCTGTTTGTTGAAGAGATTTTTGAAGTGGGGTAAAATGGTCCTCCTCAGAATACAGGGGAATGTGAAGGGGATTCATACCCTAGATGCCATCATGGATGCAGGAGGCTTCACACAGTGGGCAAGGGGGCTGAAGTGATCATCAGCAAGAACCACTGACCAAGCCAAGTTGAAAGTCTTCTCAGTACTTGGACAGTTTAAATGTAATACACAATTGAATGCTATAAAAAAATAGCATATCTCTGTCAAAGGCAGGGGGAGAAAAAAAAGAGGTAAAAACAAAAACCTGGCTTTAAAACCCTGGGAGGCTTTTGCATACTCAGTGCCTCTTCATTTTCCCTTGCTTGGCCTCTCACAGCTAAGATAAACTTGACTGAGCCGAGTCTCACACAGTTGTTCTGCAGATAAAATGATTTAGAAGCATTACAGTTCACCTGGCAAACAGTTGTGCTCAGGGAATTGAGGCAAACCTTTCACTAAAGAGTCACCTAAATCCTTCCATATGGGCCAGGGTCAGTGTTGGGATTAAGTGAAAACATGGCGGCTGTTGTCCTTGCTATGCTTAGGGGCTCTGAAATAGCCAACTCTGCCATGGCCTTTCCCCACTCAGTTTTCATAACCTATCAAGCCCAGCTCACTCTCCACCTAATATGGATCCATATTCTCATGAGAACCAATGCACAAGGGTTTTGGCTTGAAGATGAAAGAGCACAGTCCCTAGCGGCACAATTCCTTAGGAGCCCCCAGTTACCAGCCCTTTAAAATCATGGAATGCTAGTAATACAACTGGAGGTTTTCCTCTCCTTTCATGTGACTTGTGCCTTTAATGGCACTTGGCAAGTGGAAGCCAGGACAACGTAGCTTCAGATGGCGAGGCTCCATTCTTGGGGGATTTAGGGCTTGGAGTCAGGTGAGTGGGGTGATGGGGAGGCTCAGGCAGATGCGATTTTCAGGATTTGCTTGGGAAGATTGAAAATCTTAATGAAAGCTGGTTCAGATGGTTGTGAGGGGCTGGGGCACCAGTTCTTCTAAGACCCACGCATACTTCATGATGAAACATCAAGGCTGGAAATCTGAAAGGTGGATTACAAATGGATCAGAGCAGGCACTGGTTGCTTCCAGACAAGAATGGGGGAGGGATAAGCTAAAAGGAACAAAAGGAAGACAAAGTGATGCAGATGTCAAGCAAATTACAGATACCCTTAAAAACAATAACAAGAAGAACAACACTGAATAAAATGCCAACAACACTACCAACCACCCCCAAGCGAGAGCCGCTGGGGGTCAGGGAGGGGGGGGGAATAAGCAGATGAAATGAAAGGAGGAAACACTTTTGAGGTTGTCCTTGCAGTCACTGTTTTCTGAGCCGCTGAAGCCCGTGTCCATGAGCATGTGGGGGCGGTGGAAAATAAATCCGCTCTCGACTTCCAAGCTGCCAACATCATGGACTGACAATGGAGAGATGCTGAAACTGCGTCCAGGTTGATGCAACTCTATGTATTGCTTTTCTTGGACCCTCCCAGAATGGAGCACACGGAAGCTGTGGTGGTGGTCTGGAGGTGTATGACTGTAGTGAGGCCTGGAGCTCGCCCTTCCCCCCTCCCCCAGAGCCCCACCATCCCCTTCGTCTTTGCTCAATGTTTCAGGATTTCACCTCTTCACAGTCTTGGTCAGTGGAAAGCTCCACATCAGAGAGTCCAACTTCCATCGCCATGATCAACGAGATATCTGAATCACTGCTGACCGCTGGCTCTTGTTCACCTAGAAGCAGAAAAATAACAATGAGATCTAGACTAGGGCATTTGGTCATTAGATCATCTACATCTCATTAGCTCTAAAAGAGAGGAAGTATGGGGCAGGGGATGGGGACTTGGTTTTAAAGTCAGAAGACCTGGGTTTTCAAAGCTAACCTGGGCAAATAATTTAATTTCTCAGTGCTCTAGTCAGAGGTGGGCTAAATATGGTTCACTTGCTTTTGTAGGGGTCAGTGAACTAAGAATGGTTTTTGTATTTTTAAATATGATAAAACTTCAAGATGCAAAAACCATTTTCATTTCACTGGACCATGGCACAGAAGTAGACAGCTGACCAGATTTGATCCTAGGGACCTAGTTAGCCAATCCCTGGAGGCTGCAGATTTGTTGGTAGAGCTTTCTTATCTGGGAAAACCCTATCCAGGAGGAATCATAGGCCCAATCCATATCCTTATCCTAGTATTAAAAACCATTTCTTAAGGTCATAGCAATACAGATATCCTAGTTAGGTCTTATTTACCTCTTCTGTGTGGACCTGGAGAAGGACAACATAAGGAAATTCATTATCAAATAGGATTGTGACTTCTTGGAGATGGCAAACTGGATAAAGTGCTGAGCCTGGAGATAGGAAGACCTAAGTTCAAATCTGGCCTTAGATACTTACTAGCTCTGTGACCCTGGGCAAGTCATTTCACTTTGTTTGCCTTAATTTCCTCATTGATAAAATGAGCTGCAGAAGGAAATGGCAAAGTATTCCAGCATCTTTTCCAAGAAAACTCAAATGGGTCACAGAGAATTGGAACATGACTGAAAATGACTGAACAAGAAACATGGTGTTTATAAAATGCATATATATATATATACGTGTATGTGTATACATACAAACAATACACATATACATGTATGTTTGTATACATATGCATATACACACACACATATATGGAGGGGTGGAGGTGACCCTATAAAAGAAGAATATCTACTCTACGAAGGTGGGAAAACTGCAAGTACAGGCCTAGTGACACACTATATATCACTAACCCAAAGTACAGCACAGTAAAATGGAAAGATAAGCCTTGTGGTCAGAGGACATGGGTTTAAATCTTCTCTTCCACTAACAAGCTGGGTGATCTTGGACAAGTTTAATCAACTTGGACCTCAAATCCTCATCAGTGATATGAAGGGTTGAGATTGCATAGCTTCTGGGGCACCTTTCTGATCTTAATCTGTGATCCTACTATCAATCTATCCAATTCTGGAGAATCTTGTTATTAGACTAGCTATTATTATATCATAACTAGCTATTTTTGTGCCTGGGACAACAAGCGTTAGATGGGTCCACCAAGGAAAGAGGAAAGGTATCTGAGAAAAAGAGATTTCTACACTGATAAAAGACTGACGGACAATGGGTAGGAGAGGAATTGGTTTGAAGGTTTAGCCACTGGTGGGGGAAGGAAGTACATACACCTTGAAATAAGGCCACTAACCCCATTATGGGGCACAGGACCAGGCATGGAGGAAGCTCAGGACAGTATTAACTATTCCTTCTAAATTTGCTCAGAGCATGCCCTTGCAGGAGGTGAAACATGAAAGAAAGGTTGGAGTTGGGGGAAACCTGCATTCTCGATGGCCCTGTTTGTACTCTCTACATTATCAGCCCTATTAAATGCTCACTACCCCATTTCCCACAGGATGCATTTTTTGGTAACAGTAATTCTCAAATGATTAAATTTTTTTTTCTATTTAAATTTATTTACTTTCAGTTTTCAACATTCACTTCCACAAAATTTTGAATTTCAAATTTTCTCCCCATCTCCCCCTCCTCCCACCCCAGGACAATGTGTATTCTATTGCCCTTGCCTCCAATCTGCCCTCCCTTCTATCACACCCCCCTCAATCCCCTTCCCTTCTATCTTCCTGTAGGGTAAGATAAATTTCTATACCCATTGCCTACATATCATATTTCTTAGTTGCATATAAAAACAATTTTTAACATTCATTTTTAAAGTTTTGAATTCCACATTCTCTCCCTTCCCCCCTCCCCACCTACCCTCATTGAGAAGGCAAGTAATTCCGTATAGGTTATCCATGTATAGCCATTCAAAATACTTCCATAACAGCCATGTTGTGAAAAACTAACTATATTTCCCTCTATCCTGTCCTCCATTGATTCTGTTTTCTCCTTTGACCCTGTCCCTCTACAAAATCTCAAATGATTTTTTACTAAGTCCTGAAGGAGTTTGGATCTAGGTTGGTAGATGAACCCTCCAACTTAATGAAATCATAGTTTGTGGAAGTACCAAAATACTAATTTTATCACCTTCTCCTTGGTCTGACAATTCATATTCCTAAATAGAAAAGGTGTCTGTTCACTTTTCTCTGTGCTCATGGTCACCAACAATTGCATTTATCATTCATTATACAATTTATATGTTGGAGATAAACTCAGTTTGAGGTAAACAGAGCAGAGCTGCACCCCCACCTCTTTCGGTGACCATTCTTGCCTTTGCTTGTGCTGTCTCCAGTGTCCTCCAGGGATCCCTGTGTCCTGCTATCCTCCTGTCCCCATCTCTGCCTGTTTCATTTCCTTCAGAGGCATCGTGCTACACATTGGAGAGTGATGGATTTGAAATCAGAGCATCTGGATTCAGATCCTGGCTCAGTCACTTATTACCTAGGCAAATAAACAGTTCTAGGCCTGAAGTCAGGAAGACCTGAGTTCAAATTTGACCTCAGGAACTTAACTAGCTGTGTGACCCTGGACAAATTCCTTGATTTCTGTTTGCCTCAGTTTCCTCAATTGTAAAATAGGGATCATAATAACACCTTCCTTTCAGGGTTATTGTGAGGATCAAATGAGATAATATTTGTAAAATACTTCTAGCAACATTACCGGGCAAACAGTGGTTGTAATGGAGAGGCTTATTGCCTTTCTCCACCCCTTTATTACCTATTTAACCTTGAGCAAATCACTTGAGCTCTCTAGGGCTCAGTCTCCTGTGTAAAGAGAGGGTGTGGAACTAGATGACCTCTGTGATCTCTCCTAGTTCTAATTCAATAATCTTATGATTCTTTCTCCAAAGCCCAGTGCAATTATTACCTCCTTGGTTCTCAGAGGTCAAAGTGACCTCTCAAATTTTTGGAGCATTTTTTATGTTATATCTTTCCTCCTTCTAGTTATTTAGGTACAAATCTTATCCTCTCTCCCATTATAAGTTCCTTAAATGTGGGGACCATAACTTATTTCAATTGTTTTATCCACAATGCTTTGCACATAGTTGGCACTTAATAAACATTTGTTGGATTGAAAACAAATTGTTATTCCCATTTTGCAGAAGGCTTTTGTGGTTGTTTAAGTTGTGCCTGACTCTCCATGACCCTATTTGGACTTTTCTTGGCAGAGATGCTGGAGTGGTTTGCTATTTCCATCTGCAGCCCATTTTACAGATGAGGAAACAGAGGCAAACAGGCTTAAGTGACTTGCCCAGGGTCATACAGTTAGTAAGTTTCTGAGCCAGATTTGAACACAGGATGGATATTCCTGGCAGTAGGACTAGTACTCTATCCACTGCACACTTAGCTGCCCCTGCAAAATGCTTTAATAGCTTCTACTTAGGACAGAAATCTAGGGCTGGAAGGAATCTCAAAAGCCACCTGCAACCATAAGATCTCAAATTTTTAATTCTTCATAGGAGACATCTAGTTCAACACCCCCACCTCATTTTATAGCTGAGAAAACTATAGCCAGTGAGGTTAAGCCACTTACCCAGGATGATACTCGTAAGTTACAGAGGCAGACCTAAAGCTAAGCCTTCTGACTACATTCAGTGATCTTTTCCACTTACATGCAGTTGCCTCTGGTTCACCTGCTAATTTTTTATTTTGAGTTCATCTAATAACTTTACTCTTTACTACCATCCTTTTGCTCTACACATTTTTACAATGAAGAGAATGAGATGCTATGAAGCTGTGACTTACTTACAACAGCTATACAACCAGTAGATGGCATAGATGGATTTCCTGACCAAAGACTGTCCATTCAACCAATCTGCTCCTCTCTTAAGTGGCCTAAGTTGGAGGCACAGTGCTCATAGAGGAAGTCCTTGATGGTGTTTCCAAGTTTGTGGTTCTGGGACTTTGGTGGACAGGCCAGGTCTCTGTCCTCTCCATCATTCTGGGCTCTCTACGTTCCTTAATTGACTAAATATCATGGTAACTGGTCTCCCAGACGGACAGTGGGCTGCTACTGGATGAGAGGACAATGACCCTGAGCCCAGACATTGGTGTTCCCTTTCTCCTTGCCTCATCTAAGCATCTGACTCTTCCTTCCTTTCATTGGCTCCCTGGGCTGACATTTAAGAATGAGGTTACGAAACAACAACCAAAAAGGTGATTTTAAGTAGTTTGAATACATTTTTGCTTTGATGAGTTCACTTGCTGCTCTTTCCTCTCTTCAGCAATCATGCAGTTAAGATGAATTGTGATTTAGAAAGTGAAATGTAGCTCCCAGTTATAGTTGTCCCCCTTCTCTCTCATTCTGCACTGCTGACATTTCCTGATAACTGCAACTGTTAGATTGGGCTGGAATTAGATGTTGAGAAAAGGTGTAGGAATACAAATCAGAAGCAACTGGTTTTTATATTGAAGAAGGTTTCTGTCTATTATAGTGAGAGCAGATTGCCTGTGACTATTCACCGGTGGGTTGTGGATATATAATTAGAGTATGAATTGTAGTCTCGTGCAGAGACTTTTGAGAACCTGTGTGCAAACCCACCTCCAGCTACATCTGATAAGGCAGCACTTAAAGGAGTTCTTGGTGCCATGACTACTTATGTAGACATGGAGGGAAGAGGGGGAGGCTTTATTCTATAATATATGGTAGAATCTTATTCATTGACAAGGATTGGGGGGGGGGGAGAGGGGGTAGATTCACTGCCCTTGGAGACCTAGAATATTATCAAGAGTATTATCTCCCCATAAGCTCCCTGAGGAAAAGGCCTGCCTTTGCTTTTGTTTTTGTATGCAAAGTACTTGGTACATAACAAACATTTAGTAAATGCCTTTTTTTCCCTCCCTCCCTTCCTCCCGCCCTCTGAGTTAGGAATGGGGAGGAGAAGGAGAATACAAGTCCCTACTCTCAAGCTTGCTCAGCTTATTCTGTATCTATTGAGACATACATATACCATACTTTACGGTAAAGCTATCTTCCTGCAAAGCGGAATGTGATTAGACAATGGATAAATTAATTCACTTTAAAAGTACTCCCATAGTTTGGAACTTCAAGGAATTTTATAAGATATTCTTTGTAAAGTGAGGATTTCTTTTGTAAATTGTACAATCAATGCCTAGTTTAGCTTTTGAGTCAATTTAAGATTCTGTACCTTGGGAGCCTCTGGATTCTCCTTCAAAGCCAGGGCTCTAAGCACCTTCAAAGTCAAAAACAGAGCTTCTTAAACTTTTTCCACTGGTTACCCCTTTTTGTGTCTTGGTGTTGCATGGCCTGAGGGCATGCACAGTGCAAAGTACACATTCCTTGGGTTTAGAACCAAGGGTACAATGAGGTTGCAATATGGGAAAGTGCTGCCAGGAACACCTTGGATTCATTAAGTGTTTGGTTTTGAATTAATTTTTGGTCGTTGTACATTCAGGAACCTTTTACTGCTGCCAAAGTTTTCAAAATCCCCTATGGGGTCATGACCTAGAGTTTAAGAAGCAGAGTCGATCCCTACCCCTCATTTTGCAGATGACAAAATAGAGGTCAAGAGAAGCTAAGAGACTTGGCCCAGGTCACACAGAAGAGTAATCAGTAGAGTTGGGATTTGAATTCAGGATCCTGTGACTATGTTCAGGATTCTCTCCAAGGAACCTTAGCTCTGCCAGTGGAGTCTTTGATCTCTATCAGTGGAGGACATTTCCACAGTAGAATTCTCTACACTAATAAGGTGGCAGGTTTTCACCATAATTTTTATATATTATTATATTTATACATATATGATTTATGTATAAATATGTTATATATGTAATTTATAAAAATAATTACATTATAATTATACATATATGTAAATAATTAATAATAAATCAAGAGCATTTAAGTGTTTAACCCTGTTCCAAGCACTGTACTAAACTCCTCCAATGAATTCATTAATGCTTTTAAGTTAATTTGTATTTTATTTATCCTAATAGCATCTACACACACTTTAAAAATAGTAACATGCAAATGTGGGATATATTATTCAGCCTATAAAATGTATGTCTGCTTATGTTCGAGTCTTCTGTTCATGATAATTAAAGATCAAAATGATGATGGATTAGAGCATTAGAATTTTAGAATTTTAATAGATCTTAGAATCTAGTCCAACTTACTCATTTATACAAAAGGAAACAGAAACCATGAAAAGGTAAGTGACTTGCAAGGTCACACAGGCAATAAGGGTCAGAGAAACAATTCAAATACATGTTCTCTGAGTCTAGACCCAACTATAAAGAGATCATTTGGACCAATTCTGATTGGTCCAAATTCTGAATCTCTTTGGTTGTAGGCTAGTCTTTTGAGTACTCAATGTTCGTATCAATAGGAAATGTTTCTTGGTATACATATTGCAAGGAGTTCACAGACCTCATGAAACAATTCTGAGACCCTTAGATAGAAAACTACCACTGACTTAAGCTTTAAGAAAGTTAGAGCAATGGAGGAATGAAAACAGATTTTTTTTTTTATAGCACCCAGCATAGTTAGATATAGCTGATAAGAAAGCAGAGCTCACAGTCTGGAAAACCTGCTTTCAGAAAAGTTTTACTCTTGCTGGCTCTGTGACCTTAAACTGGTCACTTAATTGCTAAGTGTCCCAGGGAAGTCTCTAAATTATAAGTGACAGAAAAATTGCTGATCAGCATCAGCAGAAGATGTTTCTACACTAGAAGTTCCTCACACTGAGTTTTCCTCACACATGGTTTTCACCACCCTACTGCCCTCCCCCTCAGGGCAGCTAGGTGGCCCAGTATCTCTTAACCTTATTTGCCTCAGTTTCCTCATCTCTAAAATGAGCCAGAGAAGCAAATGGTAAATCACTCCTGTATCTTGCCAAGAAAATCCCAAATGTGGTCACGGAGATTCAAACATCACTGAAAAGGACCGAACAACATATAACTATTAAAGATGAGCACTTGAATGAAGTGACAATAGGCATAGAAACTCTGATATAAAATACTTTCTAATAAAGTAGAACATATATGGACATGGCTCATTTGCAAAATGGTATTGAGAATTGCACCCCTGATGCTTCTGATCCTTCATCGTGGTGTGCAGCTGACAAGTTCATTCAAGTTATGCCCACTGAGTGCGAGCTGGGTTGCGTCCCACCAAGCTGGAAAAGTTACAAATATGGGTCTGATGACCAAAAGTCCTTGGAGGACCAATCCAGGTTTGGCTCAATCCAGGGGGGCTCAGGGATGCCCACCAGATGCTGAATGACTTTGAGTCTACAAGAGTGTCAGATGGAAGTGGTCTGTGACGGTAGAGGGAGTTCCCACAATGAGGAAATTATGAATTTTTTAGTCACTGTTGTGCAAGTCACAGCAAAAAGGTCCACGTGTCAAAAAAAACCCCACCAGAAACCCCATTAATGACTCAACAAAAATACCAATTAAACATACTGTTAGAGAATTAAGAATTGCACATTTGAAAGTAAGCTAATATCAACTGAGGATTAACACAGAAGTAAAAAAAAATTAAAGAAAAAGTAAAATTACTGAATTAATAAAGTTATGTGAATTAATAAAATTAACTAATGAAAAAAATGCACATTGAATTTAAAAAACAAACAAAACAAACCCTGTCTAGGCAGCTCTGTGAACTTGTTTTTGAACAAGATAGTTCTCAATGCAACAAAAATGGGTTGGGGCACAACCTGGCCTGTTTGATAAAGAAAGCTGGCCTTGAAATCAGAGAAAACCCGGGTTCAAATGCAGTGTCTAGTATCAGGGTTCTTAACCTATTTTGTGCCTGGGCCCCTTTGGTGATCTGGTGAAGTCTACGGATTCCTATCTATTGCTGCCCACATTTGTAATTGGAGGAATGCTAGATTTCCATTAGAGGGTAGTGAAAATAAAGATCTAATTCTTTTTCCATCCAAGTGTGCATATACCCTCTCTAATCTATCCACAGACCCATTGGGGATCCACTGACCCCAGGTTTTACTAACTCCTGCTCTAACACATATTAGCTGGATGGTCCTGGGCAAGTGGGTGCCTCAATCAACCTTCTATGACTAAGTTGAAGATCAACTGCTGTCTGCATTGGCAAAGGAAATTTTCTCACTAAGGGCTCTTTTTTACCAATAAAATCATAGGCCCTCAAAGCAAAAAAAAAAAAAAAAAAAAAAAGATTTAAAAATTAACCTTGTTTGTTTTTCAGACCCTGAAACGAACCTTTTTTCTATACTTGAGCAGGTCCCACCTGACAGTGCACAGATCTGGCCTGTCACTCATTTGTCCAAACAACCCATCCTCTTCTCCTACCCTCTCCCCCCAAAAACCTATTGTGTGTAAGAGAACATAATGTACCAATTTCCCAGCTCATTTAAAGTTCTTGGGTCCAATCTATCTTTCCTGACTCATTTTATATCATTCTTCCTCACACGTACTGTGTTCAAGCCACATCAGACTACTTGCTAATACCTTGGTATAATATTCCCTGCCTTTGGGTAGCCTTTTCCCCCTGCTTGGAATGTATTCCTTTTTATCTGGTACTCTTACAATGCCTTTTTCTGTTTGATGACCTGTTCTTCAGACTGATATCTTCAATCGTAAGGGGAGAGAAGCTTTCATTTTTGTCTTTGCATAGTAGGGGCTTAGATACTTGATGAATGGAATTTAATTGAATGGACAAGTTTGACAATTTCCAAATGGCCCAGATGCTGAATCAAGGTTTATTACAAAGCTGTTTTGTATGGGATATATATTGGTAAATCCCATGAATCAGTATTTATTTTCATTAAAAATAAACAGTGAACACATATATCTTTTTGTAGGAACATACCACCCAAAATGTATATCTAATGAGAACTGAGTGGCTATCTTATTAGAATTTCTATGAGAAGGAGGGGGAGAGAGAGGAGGTACTCTGCCACTAATAGTTGCCTCATTTGGTTAAGTCACAGGATCATAAGATCATAGAATTTGGGCTAGAAGAGACCCTCTAAGTTTAACTTTCTCATTTACAGGGGGGTAAACTGAGGCACTAAGTAGGTTAAATGACTTGCCTAAGCTCACATAGCTATTAAGCGTTTAAGGTAAAATTTGAACCCAGGTCTCCCTGATTCCCAGCCCAGTGCCATATCCATTACAACGTGCTCCCTTTTAGACATAAGCCTCCTGCTGTCTCACACTCACATTTCTGTTCTTGTTGTTTCTACTGTTTTATCAATGACTTATCCCACGATGAAGAGGGAAGCATTCACCACAGGGAGAACTCTACAGTTGGAGGGGCAACTAAAACTTATTAGAATTCTAAATACTAAAATCTCATTCTAAATTCTAATTCTAAATTCTTTTACAAATATGTAAATATAAATATTTCATAAATAAAATATAAATGTTTGATTAGTTTTACAATAGAGCTACAAATTCTATTATTAGAATGATACATTCTATTATTAGAATTATAAATTCTTATTCCTAGAAAGAAAACAATGAAGGCCATAGTGGCGGAACATACTGGAGGGGATTCATCTCCACTTCCTCATTTTTTAGTAATGTTCTAATGAGCCAGTTCAGCTCACTAAGCAGTCGGTATTTTCCTTCATTGCACAATGAAACTGGCTGCTGACCAAAGGCTAATCATGGGGTTCTTTTACGACTTTCACGTGAGCCCAGTAGAAAAGGGGAACATGGATAAAGATATGGTTTAATTATAGTTCACTGTACAACAGCTCACAGTGACCACTGAAAGTAGTAGGTGTCTTTACTACAGGCCTTGAAGCAGTCACTGCCTTCCACCTTCTAACCCTCTAAACTCAGCTCATTCAATTCAACTCATTTCAAATCGGTAAACATTTCCTAAGTTACTGCTTAGTGCCTGGCTCTGTCCCAGGTACTGGAGATGAGAGGCTCAAAAAACAAACAAACAAAAAACCCACCTCTGCCTTCAAGGAATTTATATTCCACAGAGGGGAAACAATATATACATACAGAAAAGAAATATAAAGTAAATAAAGAAATAATGGTAGAAGGGCATTTCCAGTGGAAATTCTACTAATATTTCCTGTTAGGAAATGGGAATATTTGAAATGGAATCTACATGACCCACTGTTCCGATATAAGCCTGGGTTACTGAAATTTTGTGGCTAGCTTAGACATAAAGATAGCCCTGGACACTTCATCTAAAAAGTGATCTTTTCTAACCAATAAAAATAGTCCTATATTTACTGCTATATATGCCAGAGGGCACCATATCTCAGTGTTAGAGCTTCTGGCCCTTCTGAGTCACATGGTGTGGTGGTTTGGGGCCGGGGTAAGCCTAGAGCAGGTTTGCAGCAACAAAGGACTATCTTGTTGAAGACTTGATATTCCTTGTCTATTTTTTTTTAAGTGAGGCCTTTGCGGTGCTTTTTTTCTTTTCTTTATTTTTCGGGTGAAAAGAAAGGGATCCTTTTGGGAAAAAATAAATCTGGACATCAGGAAGCATACACTCTTAGTGACTCTAGTAGGTAACAGAATATGATTGATCCTAATCTGAAACCTGTGCAGACTGAGGACTGAAAATGGTTGCTTTAGACGCACTGATGATTTAGAGTCTCTTCTTCCTGGGATTCACAAACTGAGAGATATTCCTTTTGTCTTAATAAAAAGCAAATAGATGTTACTCAACAGAATATTTGTCAAAATCAGATCCCTCACATGTAAGAAAAAGATGCATGAAGAAACACTGGGATTATTGAAAATATGCCTTTCTCAAACCGATCAGATTGGCTAAAATGACAGAAAAGGAAAATGAGAAATGCTGGAGGCTATATGGAACATTAGGTACATTAATGTGTGGTTGAAGTTGTGAAACTTAGTTTCACATCTCTTGTAGAATAGATGAAGAATGTTACCCACCTCCTGACAGAGAAGTGATGAACTCATGGTGCAGAATGGCAAGTGTAGAAATTTGTTTTACTTGACTATGTGTATTTGTTACATGGCGTTTTTTTCCCAGTGAGGGTAGGGAGGTGAGTGAATAAAAGCTTGTTATTTTGGGGGGGGGACAACCCAAAAACATTTCTTCTCACCTACTCTAAAAAGGCGGTACCAATGACTCTTAGCATTCAAGTGTCCAAGGCCATGTAGAAAGACCTGAGTTCAAATCTGATTTCATTTACGTACTAATTATATGATCCAAGACAAGCTAATCTCTGCCTTTGTTTAGTCATCCGTAAAATGGGGATAACAAGAGCTCTTATCTCCCAGGACTGTTGTGGAGATCAAGTGAAATATTGTAAAGTACTTAGCATAATGCCTGGCACAGAGTAAGTGCTATATAAACACCAGCTATTATTATTATTGTAATTACGTGGTCTAGTGGAAAGCTTATCAGATAGGAATGAGAGATATTTGGGTTGAGTCCAAGCCCTGCTTCTTGATACTAGTGTGACCCTGGGTAAGTCACCTGACCTCTTTGGTCCTTAAATTCTTCATATGTAAAATGATGAGGTAGGATTGTGTGTATTCATTCTTTGTTGCTGAAGAAGACCATGCCATCACAGAAATTATGACATGACTTGCACTTGATTTTGTTTTGAGTGAGGGAGGGCTGTGTAGGTCACTAGCCTCACTTCTCCTCCACAGCCATGTGAATCCATTGATCAGATATTCATCAGGATGACTGGAGATGACCCAGGATAAGGCAATTGGGGTTAAGTGACTTGCCCAAGGTCACACAGCCAGTGAGTGTCAAGTGTCTGAGGTGAGATTTGAACTCAGGTCCTCGACTCCTGCACTGGTGCTCTATCCACTGAACCACCTAGCTGCCCCAATGAGGTAGGATTAGACAACTTCTAAAGTCCCTCCAAGTCCAGCATCTCAGATCTTATGAAGGCCTTCATACTAATCAAATATTTGAACCACAGAAGCTCTCAACAGATTTCCCAAGACATTCTCTGAGGTGCTAGGAGCTTACAAGTCAAGTTAAGAAGTCAAAATCATTCTCTTTAGAGGTTGATCATTGCAATAATTCACCTGAAAGGCAAAGATGTAATGTTTGCTTCAGGTGGGGAAAGCACCAAACAAACCTTGAAGATGCTGAACATCTAATCCAAGAAATAATCTTGGATCAGTGACATATACTCTTTGGGCCACACCAGTTACATAAGTAATAATGCTTAATGATGATCAATTGTGGTACAGTGGGAAAAGTCCTTGATTAGAAATGAGAGGTTGGGCTCTCAGGAAAATCACATTACCTGTGTAGCTGCAGTTTCTCCATTTGTAAACTGAGGGTTTTCCAACTCTAAATCCATGATCCTTCGAGGAGTTGAGATTTTGAGAAGACTATAAGTGCACTGGGTAATAATATCCAGCATTCATATAATGCTGTGAGATTTACAACAGGCTTTCTTCACAAAACAGCACCCTTGGAAGAAGGGTAGTGCAAGTTTTATTATTCTCTTTTTTGGATGGGTAAATTGAGGCTCAGAGAAGTCACATCAAGTCAAACTTGACCAAAATCAAATGACTGGTGAGCTGGGATATAAGCTACAATCTCTGACTCCAGTTTTACTGCTCTCCAGTGTCACAAGGTTAAGTGACTTCCTCACTTATACAGATAGTAAGTAGCTGACCCCTTATAATGCCACCGAATTCAAATGATCATCACTTAATTGAGGGTCATTCATTCTGAGTTAAGTACCTTAGAACCTGCCATTTTTCTACATTTCATGGAGACTCTAATTTCTCATTTTCCGAATATGGTACGTTATTCTGTTGTTGTTATGATCATGGGGCCAAGAAAATATGATCAGTAAGATTCTATCCACCAAGAGCATTCTATACTTCTATAAATTGTTCAGATGAGACCAAGGGTTATGAGCTAAATGACTTGGGAGTGATTCTGATGTTGAAAAGATGGTAAAGGATGGTCAGTATAGCCTGGCAAATGGCGCATCTTTTTTCATGGGAAGAGACCAAGAATGGTTAAGAATCCATGTTGATTCTGTAGGAACATTCCAAGGGGAAGGACTTTTGGATTGGGCTAGAATCCTCAAAATTGTTCAAATCCTAGCTCTACCATGACCTCTGCTATAGCCCTCACAGCTTGGTGCCAATTATTTTCTATTTATGTACTGTTGCATGCTATTGCTCCTGACAGTGAATCTGTATTTATCTATCTCAGACAAATTTAAGAAATTTGTGGAAAGGAACCATATCCAACCTGTCAGCATTGTACCCCATCAACATTAAATAAGTAGTCAACCTGCAAAGAGAGTATAGGCAGTTAAGGATGCTCTAAAATGAAATACTGGGAAAAACTGGTCAGCAAGACAGCACATTTAGAAAAAAAAGAAGCTCCATATAGCATTTCACCTTAAACAGTAGGTGCCAGTTCTGCTGAATTACTAATGGAGTGATGTCTCAAAACTTGGGTTTGAATTCTGACTCAGACACACACTGTGTGAACACAAGAAAGGCACTTAACTACTCTCTGCCTCAGGTTCCTCATCTGTTATGCTGGTGCTAATAACAGTATATACCTTACAGGGTCATTCTCAGTGTCCAATGAGGTATAGGAAGCATTTTATAAATTTAAAATTGTAAATTTTATGTCAGTTGGAAAAAATTCTGCCTCCATATCCATCCAGACTGCTACTGATTTTAAAAGAAAACAAGAAAGCATTCAAAGTACTTCTCTGTCTAAACCAAATTTTTTACTCACATTTACTACAAATTACCTTTCATCAGGCACTATGTTAACTGTCCCAAGGTATCCCAGGACCTATCACATAAGGTCCAGGACACAAAAGGCTCAGTGTCTTATTGGTATACAGAGTGATCTCAACTGCTTTTGCCCTAAGATGATTTGACATTAGGACAGTCAAATTGCTTACCTACTCAGTACCCTAGGCACACTGTTAAAGATGATAAATTGAGAAGAAGGTGCTAACCTTCTTTGGTAGAGGGAATCTCCTCACCTGGAAGCTCTCAATGCCAATAAATCTGATTTAAAAATATAAATAGTAACAATATAGGACTCTGATAGGTAACTAGGTGGAACAGTGGATAGAACACTGGACCTGGAATTAAGAAGACCTAAATTTATATGCCCAAAGGCTATTAAACTGTATATTCTTTGACTCAGGAATACTATTTCTAGGTCTGTATTCCAAAGAGATTTAAAAAAATGGAAAAGGACCTACAGGTACAAAAACATTTATAGCAGCTCTTTTCGTGATGGCAAACAATTGGAAACTGAGGGGATAGTCACCAATTGGAGAATGACTGAATAAGCTTCAGTATACAATTGTGATGAAGTACTATTATGCTATAAGAAATGGTGAGCAGGTGAATTTCATACAAACCTGGAAAGATTTACATGAATTGATGCAAAGTGAAGTGAGCAGAACCAGGAGAACATTGTGCATAGTAACAGCAATATTGTACAATGATCAACTGTGAATGACTTAGCTGTTCTCAATAATGCAATGATGCAAGACAATTCCAAAGCACTCATGATGGAAAACGCTATTCACCTCCAGAGAAAAAACTGATGGAGTTGGAATGCAGATCAAAGCACTTTTTTTACTTCCTTTTTCTTTTTTTGGTATGTTTTCTTTCTCAACATGACTAATATGGAAATATGCTTTGCAGTTTTGCACATGTATAAATAATCTATATAAAATTACTTTTCAAAAAGGGGAGAGGGGAAGCAAAGAATTTAAACTCAAAAATTTAAAAATGAATGTTAAAAATTATTTTTACATGTAGTTGGAAAAAGATATTAAAATTTTAAAAAGGCCTAACTTCAAATTCTGCTTGAGACACTTACCTTGGGCAAGTCATTTAGCCTGTTTGCTCACCTGTAATATGGTGATAATCACAGCACCTACATTCCAGGGTTATTGTGAGGATCAAAAGCACTCAGCACACTGCCTGGCTCTTAGTAGGTGCTTTATCACAGGTATCCATTTATATTCATTATTATCATTAAACACATTTATGTCATACTTTAAGATTTATAAAGTGCTTTCGTTTTCAGCTTTTAAAAATATTTTATTTCTTATTCTTCTTCTCCTCCTCCTCCTCCTCCTTTTTCTTCATCCCTCTCCATCACTCCCATTTCCCAATGACTGCTGGTTTAACAGATAAGCATATGCATGCAAAGCACATCACTACATTATCAATGTCAAAGTATTTTCTTTAGAAGGATCCTCTTCATTGGAAAGTACAACAGAGGCACTATTATATCTATTCCCAGATGTGAAAACTGAGGCAGACATGCTGCGCGGTTTGTTCAGACTTACACAGGTAGTAGAACCAGGCAGGACAGTCTTGTTTTTGCCCACAAGAAGCCTGTGGTCTCCTTTAGGTAACAAGTGACTCAGACCTTTTTTTTTTTTTTTTTTATTAATGCACTAATCTAAACTTTTTACTTACTTGTCATAACTATTTTCACAAAGAGGGATTGTTTTTCCTTTAGCTATAACTGAGGTCTGGAGTTCTCTGACACAGAACAGAGGCATGAGAAGTCAAGTCGACAAACACCTATTAAGTGCTTACTATGTGCCAAGAAATGTAATTCAATACAAATTCTATGTTTATGTACTAAGAAATAATCATGAATAATCATAATTTAATATTCAGATAGTACTTTACAGCACAAGTTATACTATCTAAACTATCTCATTTGAGTTTCATAACAACCCTGTGTGATCAATACCCAGTCTTATTATACAGTTGAGGAAATGGAAGTTTGGAGAGGTCATGTCGTTTAAGTGGGGGACTGGGACTCAGTTGCCAAATCTTGTACTTTTTATCTCACCTATCACCTTAGTTCAAATCTGTATTACCTCACGCCTGAAGTATTGCAATAATCTCCTGGTTGGTCTCTCTGCTTCAAGTGTCTCCCTCCTACAACCCAACCTCCACTCAGCTGCCAAAGTGATTTTCCTGAGCACATTACTCCCTGACTCAACAGGCTTCATTGGTTAACTAGTACCTCTAAGATCAAATATAAAACTGCTCTATTTGGCATTTAAAGTTCTTAACAAACTCACCCCAACCTATCTTTCCACAGTCTGTAGTGCAACCACAATGGCCTTCTAGCTGCTCCTCACCCATGATGCACCATCTCTCATCTCCCCTGCCCTTGTTCTGGCTGTTTCCCATTCCAAGAATGGTCTTCTTCTATAATTATGCTCTCTGGTTTTCTTTAAAATTCAGCTCAAGTATTTCTTCCAGCACAAAGATCCTTGCAGAATTGTCTCAGCATCTCTCAGTGCCTTCCTTTGAAGGTTGCTACATAGTTGCTTTATGTATGTTTTGGACATACCTATGATTGGATCTGGGGGCAAGTAGGTGGTGCAGTGGAGAGAGCACTGGGGCTTGAAATCAGAAAGACTCATCTTCCTGAGTTCAAATCCAGCCTCAGACACTTACTAGCAGTGTGAGCCTGAGCAAGTCACTTCAGCCTGTTTGCTTCAGTTGCTCATCTGTCAAATAAGCAGAGAAGGAAATGGCAAACCACTCCAGTATCTTTGCCAAGAAAACCCCAAATGGGGTCATGAAGAGTAGGAAACTACTGAACAATAGCAAATGTTTGGACCTCTCTACATATTGGGTCCCCTATTAGGGAATAATCCTATTAGGATGTAAGTTCCATGAGGGAAGGACTCTTTCCCCATTGTCTTTGTAGCCCTAGTTGTTAGCATAGTTCCTGGCACACAGATAATGCTTGTTAACTGGAGGTAATCTCTTTAACTCCAATTCCTGGCAATTTCTACTACACTTCTTTTGCTCTTGAATTGGATTTCCTTGTTGAATACAAGCGCAGTTGGAGTCTACTTAACTTGCTCACCAAAGACTATGAAAGAGCGTCTTTCCCCATCACACACAGGAGGAACCTCAGGATTCCTTGATGAGCTGAAGGGACAGTGATACTATCGTCAGAGCTAGTTTGAAGCATCTCCATCATTGTGTTCATGCATACTCCTGATTATATTGGAAATTACATCCCACCTCCAGGAAATTGGCAGGGGCTGCAGTACCAGGCAGCATGTCAATTTCACCTTGAAATCCCATTTTTTAAAAATATCAGTCACTCAGTACTACTACTCTTTTCTTCTCCCTCCAACCCTTTCTAGGTGGTCTTTCACCAGACACCTTCTATGGTCTTACTGTGTCATGTAATGGGAGACAAGCAGCTCTGTTCCCTTCAGAGCTTCTAGTTCTTTTCTCTTTCAGAAAAGCCTCAAATCTACTTTGAAGCTCTAACTGTACAGCTGTCATTTCCCTTCCTTTCGTGCGGTAGACTCTTCCAAACTACATCGTTTTGTCAATGGCCAAGTCTCCTTTCATCCATCTCAGAACCTGTTTTTTCACACTGAAGTTCTTTCTTGCCTTCCTTTAGGAACACTTCATTCTGCTCTACAACCTGGAACATGTAGAGAAGGATTCTTAACCTAGGGATCCTTTGATTTTAAAGAGGTCTATACATAGATTTTAAAAGATTTGTGAACTTGATTTGGAAAAATTAGATTAATTTCACTAACCACTAACTGAAATTTAGCATTTCCTTCAATCATGGATGTAGATTCTGAGAGGAACCATGAACTGCCAAAGAGGTCTATGATGCAAAACAGGTAAAGATCTCATGGTGTAGAGGTTTTCTTTCAGAGTCTCACCTTCTCCTCCAGAGAGATCAGCCTCCATGTGGAACATAGATAATAAAAGTCACTCTGCTGAAGCAGTATTAACTCAGTGTTATAGCCACTGAACAGTTTCCCGTACATTTCATAAAGGGAGAGATCTGTCAGTTCTGTGTCTTTGAACTATTTGTGGGTGGTTCATGCCCTACTCCTAAGCACCTGAGTTAAAATTTTAGAGCTAATTATCACTTCCTAATAACTCCTCAACCTCTCTCAGATTTCTTTCTTTTATCTCAACAGCTCTACTCCATAGTCACCTCACTTCAGCCTGGCACTGATTGGGAAGATGTATATGAACTGTTGAAGACTGAAACAAACAGAATCAGGAATTCATTACGTGTAATAATTATAACGATGTAAATGGAAAGAATAATAACATTAAAGCCCTGAGTCTGGAGTCAAGAAGACCTAGATTCAAATCCAGCCTCAGACACTTGTTAGCTGTGTGAGAGTAGGTAAGTCACTTAACTTCTGTTTGCTTCAGTTTCCTCAACTGTAATTTGGGGATGATAATAGTACCTACCTCACAGGGTTTTGGTGAGGATCAAATATTTTTAAAAGCACAGTGCTTGGCACATAGTAGGTGCTACAGAAACACTTATTCTCTCTCTTCCCTATACTAGATCACTGAATTATAGCTTTAGAGCTAGAAGGAAATTCAGATGTCACCTAGCCTAATCTTCTCACTTTACAGATAGGGAAACTGAGGTGAGGGCAGCTAGGTGTCACAGTGGATAAAGTATTGGTCCTGGAGTCAGAAAGACTTAAGTTCAAATCTAGCCTCAGACACTTCCTAGCTGTGTGACCCTGGGCAAGTCACTTAACTCTGTTTGCCTCAGATTCCTCATCTGTAAAATGAGCAGGAGAAGAAAATGGGGAACCTCTTCAGTATCTTTGTCAAGAAAACCCTGAGTTGAGGTCATGAAGTCAGACATGACTGAAACGACTGAAAACAAATTGATGCTGAGAAAGGTCAAGAGATTTGCTCAGGGTCATTTTGAACAAGGTCCCTGATTTCATGTCTAGTCTTCTTCACATTATAGCAGCCTGCCTGATCTGCCCAGATCTTTCACCTCTAACTCCATTATAAAGCAAACCCTATTCATTTCCTGTTGAACTCCTCCTCTGGCTACCTTCTCTGATGCTAAGACTTTGTACAGTAAGGTGCTAGGGGGCAGGGGATTCCTTTTTCTCCCTCAGTCAGAACCACAATGATCATTTGACAGCTGTCTTTGCTGTTCTCAGATATAGGACAGTGTGTCAGTGTCTGGTTTATATTGTGTAACACTGTTATCCTCATTGCTTGTAAAAGTGTCAGCTCCATTAAGATGTGTCATACTGTTACATGACAACCAGTGAGCCCAAAGAAGGTACAATACATGAGTTTGATTTTAATTTCATTAGAAAAAACACTTAAGTTCAAGACACTGGATTAGATGCTAGATCTACAAAGAAGAAAGACAACATGGTCACAGTTTTCATGAAGCTTACAAGGGAAAAGACATGTACACAGATAATTATGGCACAAGACGGGGTTGGGTGGGGATGAGATAAGAGCAGAAGAAAGGACTGGGCAAAATGTTATGAGAAATCTGAGGTGGGAAGGACCTTAAGTATCTTTGATTCCAACACCCTCATTTTATAGATGAGGAAAC
The DNA here is from genome assembly GCF_028372415.1 of Notamacropus eugenii. Lineage (NCBI taxonomy): Eukaryota > Metazoa > Chordata > Mammalia > Diprotodontia > Macropodidae > Notamacropus > Notamacropus eugenii. The sequence continues at coordinate 137,809,924 of NC_092877.1, forward strand.
TAAGGCACAGATAAGTGACTTACTCATGTCTGTGGCAGGATTTGAACCCAAATTTTCTGACTCCAAGTCCAGTGCCCTATTTCAAGACTCAGGTTTCAAACTTGGTTCTTCTATTTACTATCTGCATAACCCTGGGCAAGCTGCTTTACTTTTCTGAGGTTTATCTCTCTCCTCATCTGTGCAGAAATGAGAGAGATGGACTAACTGATTGCTAAGTTTTGTTCTACCTCTAGAATGACTTCAAGAGATAGGATGGATGAATGGGAAAGGAGAACCCAATTTTGGCATGAGAGACAGTATGAGCAAAATATACAGAGCGAGGAAAGGTCAGGGCAAGAAACAGAATGCTCATACAAAGGTCAAGAGTCACTTTTGTGTCCAAAGAAGGCATGGGGTTGAATCATGGGGGAATTCAGAGAATGATGGATTCAGAGGGACACATTTAATCAGCAGAAACACATGTTTTCACATTTATTTCTTTTAAGACCCTTATTTTAAGTAGGGAAGTTGGTAAAATTCAGGAATAAAGACAGATTAGCACCAAGACAGCTTTAGTATGATAAAAAGAAAGGTGAACTAGAATAAGAATTAGAACACTGGGTATCAAATCATAACTCTGGAACATATTTCCAGTGTGACTTTGGGCAAATCACTTGTTTTCTGTGGGACAGCTAGGTGGCATCACGGACAAAGGGCTGAATTTGGAATCATAAAGATCCAACTTTGAATCCAAGTTAGGCTTCCGACACTTACTAATAATAGTTATTAGTTGTGTGACCTTGGCCAAGTGATTGAAACACTATTAGCCACTATCAGTTTCCTCACATGTAAAAAGTGAATAATGACAGAACTCATATCGAAGGGTTGTAGTGAGGATCTCTCCTCTGCCACTGCTACCACCCTGGTGCAGACCCTCATCACCTTACTTGTTGATTACTGCAATGGCAGCTGGTGGGTCTGTCTGTCTCAAGTCTCTCCCTACTCTAATCCATCCTTTATTCAGTCACTAAAGTGGTATTCCTTAAGGAGAGGTCCAATTATGTCAACCCCCCTCCTCCCAATTCAATAAACTCCAGTGGCTCCCTATTGCCTCCAGGAGGAAATACAAAATATTTTATTTGGCATTTTAAGCCCTTCAAGATCTAGTCCCCTCCTAACTTCCCATTCTTCTTACACTTTACTCCCCAACATATACTCTTAAATTCAGTGACACTAACCTCCTGGCTGTCCCACGAATAAGACACTCCATTTTTTGGCTCTGGGCACTTTCTCTGAGTGTGTCCCATTCCTGGAATGCTCTCCCTTCTCAGTTCTGAATACTGATCCCTCTGGCTTCCTTTAAGTTCCAACTAAAATCCTACCCTCTCCACAAAGCCTTCTCCAACTCCTCTTAATTCCAGCTCCTTTCCTCTTTTAATAATTTCCTATTCATCCTGTATGTAGCTTGTCTTGTGTATATCTGTTTGCATGTTGTCTTCCCTCTTAGAAATGGATGCTCCCTGAGGACAGGGACAGTGTTTTGCCCTTTTTTATCCCCAGTGCTTAGCACAGTGCCTGACACATAGTTGACATTTAACAAATTTTTATTGATTGAAGATCAAATAAAATAAAATATGTAAAATTCTTTACAAACTTTAAAGTTCCATATAAATGATTAGTTATTGCCTCATCATCATTGTCGTCGTTGTCATTGTTGCTATGCTAAAGACATTTCTTCCTCTGTAAAATGAGAAGATTGGACTAGATGACCATTAATGTACTTTTAAGCTCCAAACTTAGGATCCCTTGATTCTCGGGAATATTCCAAAGCAACCAACAATATCAACAGTAACATTAAAATTAAGATTTTTAAAAAGAGTTATGAGTTGGCTCAAACCAAGGTCCTCTGTCTCCAAATCTGCAATTTTTTATTATGGTTTCTGCTAATATTAATGATTCACATTTATCTTTTAAAAAAACTTTTGAATATTTTATTTCTTCTAATAAGTTGTAAAGTTAAATTTTTACCTTTGTTGTTTTACAATTTTAAATTTCAAATTCTCTCCCAACCTTTCTCCCTTCCTCCCTCATTGAGAAAGTAAGCATGTGCAGTCATGAAAAACATATTTCCATATAAATCATGTTATGAAAGGAAATATAAAAACCGTCCAAGAAAAATAAAAAGTAAGAAAAAACCCAGTATTCTTTGATCTGCATTCAGACACCATCAGTTCTTTCTTTGGAGGTGGATAGCATTTTTCATCATAAGTCCTTCGGAATTGTCTTGGGTCAGTGTATTGCTGAATGATTCACATTTATAAAGCTAATCTAGTCAATTCAGAAAACATTTATTCAGCACCTACTGTGTACCAGGTCCTATGTTGGGGGCTGGGCACTCTAAGGTTAGCAAAGCCCCTTGTTCAGAAAGCTCTTGAGAGTAGGTAATGTTAGTATTCATATCTCCACTTTACAGATGAGGGGACTAAAGCTCAGAGAGTTGAAGGGAATTGCTTATGGTCACATACGTAACTAGTAGGTGCTAGAACTGCATTTCCAATCCCAGTCTTATGGCCGCAGTTCTTGATGCAGTTTCAGCACTGTTTCCATTACATTCCGCCTATATCTCAAATTTCCAACTCTCCTACACATAAGCCTGTGTAGAAACAGACTTAAGAAGCAAAAAGTTCAAATTCATCGATTGACACAGGCCCCTACTTCTTCCAATTCCTGGGATTCATGGACTAATTCACTCTTGATGAAGTTATGAACTGTCCACCTTTAGAACTAGACATACACTGGTAATAACTGTACCAGCTATGGAGACAGCAGTATGAATTATGCCTCTGTAGCTAGAATAAATGTTTAGAACCACAGAAAAGAACTGCTTTTAAGTTTGTTCTGAAGAAAAGAAATCTGATGCCTTTGACTCAGACCTTCAACATTAATTTAGATTGTTAAAAATTGCTTGATATTTCAATAGCAGATCGATGAGAGTGCTCCCTCCCTCAACCTTTACAGATTGCAGCCCTCCCACATCTCCTTATGCTTTATGATTCTTGGCTACATCTTTCTATAAATCTTCCACAGAAGATCTATGCAATGTGCTGGAGGCTCTTTGAATCTTTTACTCTTGTGTGCTACCCAGCCAGTTCTCAGGCTTCTTTTTGCTCTTGCTAAAAGGTCATTCCACGTCCTTTTTGGTCCTTCATATTCTTAATAATGTCTTTCATGTCACATTTTACACATAGGTCATTGTTCAGAATATGTTATAGTCTATTACTCCCACCAAGTTTCTTCCTATTGTCATTTGCATCGCCTGCCATTTTGCATCATCCATGATCATGGCATCTCAAAATTTCCAACCATAGTCTTTGGAGAGAACACTGGCATGAGCAAGATAGGTTCTTGTGGCAAGAAGCAGCTCCATCTGCCTCTTTGAAAGTACTGCAGAAATTAAGAACTATGCCCAAAGGGCAACCAAAATGTGCATACCCTTTAATCCAGCAAAACCACTACTAGGTCTGTACCCCAAAAAGATTATAAAAAAGGGAAAAGGATCTATATATTCAAAAATATTTATAGCAGCTCTTTTTGTGATAGTGAAGAATTGGAAATTGTGGGGATGCCCATTATTTGGGGAGCAAGTTATGGTATATCAATGTAATGGAATACTATTATGCTATAAGAGATGATGAGTGGGTGGATTTTAGAAAAACCTGAAAAGATTTACATGAACTGATGCTGAGTGAAGTGAGAAGACCCAGGAGAACGTGGTACATAGTAACAGTCACATTGTTTGATGATTGACTATGATAGACTTAGCTCTTCTCAGCAACACAATGATCTAATACAATTCCAAAAGACTCATGATGGAAAATGCCATCCACATCCAGAGAAAGAACTATGGAGTCCGAATGCAGACTGAAGCAGACTATTTTTACATTTTTTTCACTCTTTCTTGTGGCTTTCCCCTTTTGTTCTGATTCTTCTTTCACAACATGACTAATGTGGAAATATATTTAACATGTCCAACCTCTTTCAGATTGCCTGCTGTCTTGTGGAGGGGCAAGAGGAGGGAAAGAAGGAGAAAAATTTGGTCCTCAAAATCTTATAAAAATGAATGTTAAAAACTATTTTTACATATAATTGGAAGAAATAAAATACTATTTAGGAAAAAAGAGATAAAGTGAAAGTAATGGACAGTTTTTGATATGTCATTTCTGGGACCAGTACATTAAGATGTATTTACAGAGCTAGGAATACAACTCAATTTTTTTTATTCCAAATCAAGACTGTTTCCATTGCCTCATTACTGCTTCATACTGTTTTCTCCTTCATTATTTGGGCATTTTAGTAACAATAACTAATTTCTTCTCTTTCTTTCTTTCAACATTAGACAGTGTTTCAAGGACTTTCAGGTACACTAATTCATTTGATCTCAAAACAACTTTTAGAAAACTTAGGTCTAAGATAAGTGACTTGCCTAAGGCCATATAGCTCCCTAGGAAAAGAGTCATACACTATGTTTTTTAAATCATTATTATAAGACTTTCAGAAAATTAGATTGTGAGATCCTTAGGGACAGGGATTATCTTTTGTCTCTTTTTGTATGCCTATGGCTTAGCACAGTGCCTAGCATAGTAGGTGCTTAATAAATGTTAATTGATTATGACTCTGATGGACTGAATGAAATGCCTTGTCTGAACAGTATGTCTTCTTCATCCATTTGGTTTTTCTCTATGTATGTTTTCTTTTTTGGTGACTTCATCAATTCCCATGGGTCTAATTAATATCTCTATGCAGATGATTTCTAGATCTTTATATTCTTCCCCTTAATTCTTTTTTTTTTTGAGCTCCAGTCCCAAATTACCACCTGACTCCTAGACATCTTCACCAAGATGTCCCATAAGCATTTCAAATTCAACATCACAGAACTTATTAATTTTACCTTCCCCCAGCCCACCTGTCCTCTATCAAGGAATCATTCTTGAATCCTCTTTTCCCTACACTCCCATATCCTGGTAATTGTCATGTCTTGCCATGTCTATGTCCATAGTCCTTCTCACATCTGCCCTTTCCGCTCACAGTCACCATTCAAGTTCAAGACCATGTCTCCTCTGGCCTGGATTATTGCAACAGTCTTCTCATTGAAATTTTGGCTTCAAGTCTCTCCACTCTCTGATGAATTCTCCATACAATGGACAAAATAATTTGCCCAAGTCTGACCACATCATTCCACTGCTTAGGAAGCTTCAATGGCCCCTTAGAGCCTCTATGATAAAATGTAAACTTTTCAGCTTCCCATTTAAGCATTTTTAAAAAAAAATATATTTTGTCTTCTTTCCTCCCTTTCCCAGACAGACATCCCTGTTTAGCTCTTAAAAGCCCCCTTCGTAATCTGACTCCAGGTTATCTTTAGAGGCTGAATTGCATTGGTTCGGCCAAACTGATCTACTTGTCTCTTGAACTTGGTGCTCCATCTCCACACCTTGGCCTGCCCTAGACTATCCCACATGCCTGATATGTAGTCCTTCCTCATCTCCTTTTAGAATCTGTTTTTTTTTTCAGGTTCAGTTTATAGACTACCTCCTATGGGAGAGGTACTCAGTCCCCTAGAGTTTGTGTTCTCTCCTCCTCATATCACATGTGTAGACTTTATAAGTAAATACTGTATCCTTTCAAAGGAACAAAAGGGACAGGAATTGTTTTTCCTTTTAACTTTGTGTTCCCAGGGCCTAGCAGTGCTTTGCCCATAGGGAGAGTTTAATAAATGTTTGTAGGACCGAACTGAATTTCTGACTTCATATGTTGCATTCTAGCAATTGTATCATACTTTGTATCACAATTCACTGTCAGGAGAGTTTTTTTTTCTTTCTTTCTCTCTCATCCCTTTCTTCTTTCTCTCTTTTCTTCTTTCTCTTTCTTCCTTTCCCTTCTCTTTCCTTCTTTCCCCCTTTCTCTCTCTTTTCTCCCATTCTTTCTTATTCCTTCCTCTCTCCTTCCTCTCTACCTCTTTCCCCATCTCTTCTTCCTTCCTTCCTTCCTTCCTTCCTTCCTCCCTTCCTCCCTTCCTTCCTTCCTTCCTTCCTTCCTTCCTTCCTTCCTTCCTTCCTTCCTTCCTTCCTTCCTTCCTTCCTTCCTTCCCTCCCTCCCTCCCTCTCTCCCTCCCTAGCTCTGTCTCTGTGTTTCTGTCTCTCTCTCTCTTCCTTCCTTCACTATAACAAAGAAGGCCTTATTGGGGTGGTGCAATAGAAAGAAACAAGGAAGTACAAGATACTTGTTTAGAATGAAAATAAAACCTGCTTCATCATCATGGAAAGGAAGAGATTAAAAGAGGAAATTAAAACAGGTGATATCAACTAATGAATGGCTTTATAGGTTCAAATCCCACTTCTAACACTATAGAAAAGTCATTTCATATCTCTCCGCTCCAGTTTCCTGGGATAATGACACTTAGAGTGTGTTTATGAGGCTCAAAGGAGATAATGCTTACAAAACACTTTGTAAACTTTCAAGCTTATAGATGCCAATTATTACTCTATTGTAATTGCATTCTGAAAATGGGAGGAAAAGAGAGCTGTGTAGCATGCTTAAGAATGGATCTGATGTTCCTTGGCACGGTGTCTACTTTAACTACCACATTATTATCACCCACCCAAGCCCTTATCTGGAGAGAAGTTATCTGGAGTCTGGTAGAAAATGTGTACACTTAAGACTTTAAAACCCAAAAAGGTAACTTGTCTCCTATCTTGCTCCTTCAGTCCCCATGTATCAATCATCAGTCACGCAATAAGCATTTCTTCAACAGCGACTATGCTCCAGGCACTGCGCTAAGGGCTTGCAAACCAAGGCTGTGTTGGAGCTAGTGCTTGGTTTTTTTTTGCAGTCATGCTTGACTCTTTGTGATCCCATTTGGGGTTTTCTTTGCAAAGATACTGGAGTGGTTTGCTATTTCCTTCTCCAGCTCATTTCAGATATGAGGAAACTGAGGCAAACAGGGTTAAGTGACTTGCCCAGGGACACACAGCCAGTAAGTGTTTGAGGCCAGATCTGGACCCAGGAAGATGAGTCTTCCTGACTCCAGGCCCGGCCCTTCCACTTTGCCATATAGTTGCCCGTAGTGGAGCTGACTAACTGCTAAGATCTTTAATGCAAGCATTTACATCTTAGAAATGGCACATGCTGTACAAATCAGCACCTGCCCTGGAATCAGGCGGACCTGAGTTCAAATCCAGTCTCAGACTCTTACTAGCTGTGAGACCCTGAACAAGTCACTTAATGATGGTTGCCTCAAAAAAAAAAAATGCATTGGATTCTCTAGTCAGGAGACCTGGGCTTCAATTCTAGGTCTGCTATTTACAAGTTGTATGATCTTGAACAAGTCACTTCTGTGGGCCTACAGACTTCCTCACTTACACAATGATGGAGTTTCATGATTTAAAATGTAAAACATATTTGTGTTCATGGGAGACCCAGAAAAGTTCCATATCCTTCCCTCTCACACCCTCTTCCTTCAAACAGAGTTTATGTTTCTCTGTTGGAGAGAAGCTAAGTTATCTTTTCTGTCCCTGTGACAGGGCCCCAGAGCTGCTTATCCCAGCATAAAGTATTTCCTCCCCTCCCTCTCTTCCTCTACCACCCCCACTCACAAAGCCAGGGTGACTGTTCTGGAAGAATGGCCTGCATCTGCATTACATATGTGTACGTGTGTGGGAATGGATGCTTCTCTGGCCCTGGCCCCTGAACAGCTCTTCCCTGGCTACTCTGAGACTGCCTTCCACCAAACTGGCCTAATTATGTCACTGCTCTTAGGTTACCAGGCAATAAAAATACACTAACTCATGTCCAGCAGGCGGTCTGTGGGGCATACTTCACTTTCCACTCTAGGCTGCCTGGCCTTGGACTCTCTGGGGCTTTGATTCATAGACAGGAAATAGGAAAGACTGTGGCAGAGAGCACAAGAGTTAAGGCTGGCCTCAAAATTTTAATGGTAAATGTTCTGATGACAACTTTTTTTTCTTTTTAGGGAGGTGGTGGTGAGTTAGAGGGGGAATAATATGCTATTTTCCTAATAATCTATTTAAAGGGGCATAGATGCTTAACTTTCAGTTTGTTCTCATCTAAGACTTTGGGCCTGATGAGGAATGTGGTAGAGTGAAAAGACCATCATGGATCTGTATTCTCAAGATATGGATCTGAATCTAGGCTCTGTTGCTTATTAGAATTACCTAGAATAATAGACAGAATGATAATTAGAATTATTAGAACCTTATTTATTGCTTCATGGAATCTCAGAGTTGGAAGAAGCCTTACAAGTCATTTGGTCCAGCTTGTATCCTGAAAGGAATTATCCCCTTTACTTCTCTCTCTCTCTCTCAGCCTCAGTTTTCTTATCTTTAAAAGGATGTCATTGAATTGGGAAGGCTTCTAAATCTAGGATTCCTTAGAGTTCTTAATGCTAGAGAGTGCCTATGACCTGCTGAGGCAGCCCATTTTATTCTGGGGCAATTCTAATCCTGTAACCACTTATCGAACTGTGTGTGTTGGTGGGCAAGCCCCTTTCTCTTTCTGGGCCTACTTCTCCTTATAGAAAATGAGAAGGCTATGTTGGGCAGCTCTATTGAAGGTGTCAAGAGAGCTGATTGGTAAATTTTCAGTGTGAGGATTTACACTTCAGAAGCCAGTAAATACCACATGTCAGGGTCTGATTTATTATTTTATTGATTACCTAGACTTAAGAAAGTAGATAAAATGCTTTTTGTTTTTAGCGAGGCAATGGAGTTAAGTGACTTGCTCAGGGTCACACAGCTAGTAAGTGTCAAGTGTCTGAGGCTGGGATTTGAACTCAGGTCTTCCTGACTCCAGGGTCATTGTGCCACCTAGCTGTCCTAAAAATGGATAAAATGTTAATGATACAGATTAAACTTAAGAGTATCTTGCAGAGAGCCAATTGCTAAATATTTCTCAGCATATCTTTGCAGGTTAAATCCTAGAAGTCTATGTCACCAATAGGAGGCTGCTGGGGGTGGTGGACTATGAGGAATATTGCATACTCTGTTAGATTTCGTTGCTGTGTTAGTTTTTTGTTATTACTGTTATTATCTTTCAACCTTGATATATTGCTGTTAGTTTTGCTGAACTATGAAGCTATATGTTTTTCTTTTTTAATTTTTTATTACAGGGGCTGCCTCCCTGAGTGGGAAAGGAAAAGGGATATATTCAGAGATGAAGGTGCTATTGAAGAAAAGGATGTGAATTATTTTTCTGAAAAGTTTCTGAAGTCATATTGTAGAGCAGTACTTGTTAACATCGGGTTCATGAACCTGTTTTAAATTACATATATACATATACATATGTATGTATATATACATACACACATGTATACATAGATAGATAACTCTATTTCAGTGTAACTGGTTTCCTTTGTAATTCCACGTATTTTATTTTATGCATTTGAAAACATGATTCTGAGAAGGAGATCTATAGACTTCATCAGAATGCCAAAAGGACTCCACGAAACAAAAAAGGTTAAGAATCCCTGCTACGTTTGTGGCTCATCTGCCCTTCAACACACTGTGGGCAATTTCTTGGGACCCTTCACCTTCTAGGGAATGGTACAAGAAAGTGTGTTACCTAGTGCAGTGTCTCATAAAAAAAGTTTTTTAGGTAAAAGTACAACTTCCAAGATATCACTTGGAATTGACTTGTCACTTCTACTCTGCCTCTACCTATCAAAAACCTCCTCATCATCCAAAGCATGCCTTAAGCCTTACTGCCTCAAGGTAGGCTTCTTGGACTATTGAAGTGAGTGACACACTGTCCAACCCTCATTTTAATACTTAATTATCAGCTGCTTTGCTTTCTTATTTAAATATTTGTACATGCCTCTTTAAAAATAACAGGCATTTGCTCTATTATCCCCCCCCCCCCCCCCACATACACACACACCTTGTACCCAGTCTATAGTAATGCTTCACCTAATTGATGGATGGGAGAGAACCCAGAGGTAAAAAACAACACCCCCCCAAATCAATCAACCCCAAACCCTCCAGAACCAAACGCCTGTGAGTAATTATGTGCGTTCTAAAGCATATAAACAAAAGTTTAAATATTTTGCTTACAGAAAAGCACTGCAGGACTTCTTCGACGTTTAACAAATTCACACATGATTTCACCAGTCTTGTTTATCTGATGACTAAGTCTATGGCAGACTTGAGAAACAGCAAATTAGAAGGAGATGGGCAGATGACGGGGGGAAGGGGAGGAGGAGATTCTAGAGGCACACATATAAATGCAGTGAGAAAAAAGCCAGCCTATAAAAAGCAAACCCAAGGACTCAAAAAGTAGAGCAGTCTAAAAGCTGTCTGATGCAGAGAAAACAATCCTGCAGCCCTCCAGAGACCCCAAGGACACTAAATGCATTGGGGTTGATACAAAAATACTTATTAAATGCCTATTGTATGCTAGATGGCAGATGATACAAAGGTGGGACCAAACATAGTACCTGTTCTCTTGGAACTTAGACTAACGTGGAGGAAAAAACCAAACCAAAGCACTACCAACCAGGGATAAGAGCAACTAAGTTGGAATCTTGGAATCCCAACTCTGTGTCTTCTTGTGTGCCCGAGGGAAACTCCCCTCCTCCCTCCCCTGTAAATTAAAGGCAGTGGAGTAGAAGACCTCTAAGGTTCTTTCTAGCTTTATATCCAGGCTCAGATGTTAGCATATTAGGGAGCTGAGAAATGGGAGTATTCTATTTGGATCTATGCCCAAAGGGCTACAAGACTGTGCATATCCTTTTGAAGCAGCAAATACCACTACGAGGTGCGTAGCCCAAAGAGATCAAAGAAAAAGGAAAAGGACTGATATGTACCAAAAAATGTGCATAGCAGCTCTTTTTGTGGTGCAAAGAATTGGAAATTGAGCAGATGATCATCAACTGAGGAATGGCGGACAAACTGCGGCATATAATTATGATGGAATGCTATTGTGTTGGAAGAAATGATGAAGGGGATGTTGTCAGAAAAACCTGGAAGACCTACATGAATTGATGCAGAGTAAAGTGAGCAGGACTAGTAGATCACTGTACTCAGTAACATATTGTAACATAAGGAACATATTGTATAGCATGGTGGATAGAAGAAGCCTGGAGTCAGGAAGACCTGAGTTTTAAATCAAGCTTCAAACACTTCTTAGATGTGTGACCTTGGGTAAGTCATTTAACCCTGTTTGCCTGAGCTACCTCATCTGTAAAATGAGCTGGAGAAGGAAACAGCAATCTTTGCCAAGAAAACCCCAAATGAGGGGGATCAGATAAGACTGAAAATAACTGAACAACAACCAAAACATATTGGAAGGATGATCAGCTGTGAAAAACTTAGCCACTCCGTGGGTGACATGGCTAATATGTAAATATTTTGTACGATTTCACAGGCATAATGTGTATTACTTTCTTTGCTTCTCAGTGGGTGGGGAAGTGGTTGGAAGGAAGGTGAGACTTTAGAACTCAAATTTTTGAAAGAGTGTAAAAATAAATAACGATAACCAAAAAAGAAAGAAACCAAGTGCTCTCTGTGTTCCAAGAGGGGACTGTCACCAACCAGTAGGATCAGGAAAGTTTCTTCCTAGGAGGTAATGTTGAGTTGGGTTTTGAAAGTCAGGAAGGAATTCAATAAAATGCTGAATAATGATATCAATAATTCTGTTAAAAAGCAGGGTCGTGAGTAGTGTATTTCAGAAAAGCTTTCCAGCTGAAACGGTTAAGACAAAAATTATGTGGTCTTTAAAAAGGGCAAACTCTTGGCATTTCAGAAAAGACAGTTGGGCAGAGGGAACCATTTTCTACGGGTCCTTGATGTCCCAAGGAACATACCTTATGCCTTTTCTTTATCTTTCTTCCTATTTAAACTCTCTCCTTCCTCGTTTGTTAACTGAATGGCTATTTAATGAATGAACAGGCCTGATGAAGTTCTGATGGTTTGGAGAAGTTAATATTTTGAGGTTCTTTGGGTCTAAAGTTTGGCTGGCTTGGGGAAACTGAAAAATGTTTTAAGGTTCTGTTGGGACCTGGGTTACATACCAAGCTCTATTCTAGAGTGGGGTGAATCACAGCAAACTTCTATTAAAGGGCTGTTAGTTAAAAGAGCAATCCAGATCTAAGTGGATCCAGCGTCCTAAGAGGAGGCCAGAGGACTGAACCAGGCACTGGATTTATTTGAGTCTGAGGAACTGTGGTCATAGCTTGGCCTGCCACTCACTAGTTCTTTGACCTTGGGCCTCCTCTGATGAACCAGCTTGGAAAAGGGGACAGCAATACTTATATCACCTAGCTCCCTACCTCATCATTCGAAGAGCTCTTTGCAAACCCCACAATGCTATACAAATGTGACTTTTAAGTAATAGATTAGGAAAGCGCTTCTTTCTACTTGACCATAAAGCAGTTTAAGAAATCAAATGGCACATAGAAGGTTACACACACACAGACATGTATGTAAACACATATATACACATACACAGAGTTACCACTTCTACATTGTGACTTTCCTTATCACGGTATCAATGTTGCAGGTTGGCATAAGAAATTAAATAGGAATTGTGGGGGAGTTTTGCAGAAGCTGCAGACTACACACAAAGGTCAGCAGATAACAGGAAAATTTTAGAAACTCAGAAATGCATAAAATATATGCATAGCATTTATAATGTTAACATTTTAAAAAATCTCTTAATAACATAATAATTCAGACTTCTCTGGTATGAAGGGAGGGCAAAAAAAATTTTAGTAAGATTTTCCAGATCAAGTGGATGCTGTGCCTCTAAACCCTGCAATGTGGAAGAGATAACTGTATATACATACATATATATGTATATATACATACATACATATATACACACACATACATACATACATATACCACACACTACCCTTCTTTCTATATATGTATATACACATATATGTATACATATATGGATGGATGGATGTATACACACACCCACAGACTTTCAGAGAAGGAAGGACCCTAGAGATCATCTATTTCAATTCTAGAATTTCATAGATGCAGAAAATGAAGACTAATGAGGCTATATAATCATCCCCTATAATGCTCCAGCTCTTTGTCCTAGAAGTTCAGTCTAGCCTTGAAATTCCCCCATTGTAAGTGTCCTCTGCCCTCTGTGCCTGGATGGCTCCTCTCAGAAGGTTGCCCAAATCTGCCAAGTCTCATTCTTCTCCAGGCTACACTTATTCTACTATGTCTCCAAAGTTCCTCCTTCAGCCTTCCCCACTTTTAGTTCTCTTTTATATTTTGTATTTCCCTATTAGAATCGAAGTTTCTTGAGGGAAGGGACAGTCTTTCTTTTTGCTTGTACTTGTATCCCCATTGGAGCTGACACATAAGTGCTTGATGACTGGCTGAATTGTCCATTACAGTCATTTCCCAGGAGGATGATGGAAAGCCACTAAGTCAGTTATTTTATCACAGAATTCTTGCATGTTTTTGTGTTCAAAGGGCTCAGCTCCCATGAAATCCCACTGTCAGGGAACTCCCTGGGGTGTGACATAGATGTTGAAGTTTTTATACTTCCCTCCACATTCCCAAGAGGGGTCTTCTTTTACTAATGAAAGCTTTGTAAATCTTTAGCAGATCTGGCAGAAGAGATCCATCCTTTCCCATTTCTCATCCTTCCACCTACAAACAGTATTTGGCAAGGTAATTTCTACTTTGTGAACATCTGTCTTACATCCATTAGAATCCAACCTCCTTTGGACCAGAAACCATATCTTCGTATAGTAGATGATCTACGCTGCACCTGCTTCATAACAGCAGAGGCATAACTAGGAAGAGGCAATCTGGACTTTGTTCCCAAGGGTACTGAAATTTTATAGGGTGCCATCATTACTTGTTCACTTTCTGAAGCAAAAAATAACCGAGTTTTGTAACAACAAATAATTAAAATGGGAAACTACTAGATAGTGTGTCTCCTCTCTCCAAAAAGGCATCAACCTTATGAGCTCTTTCCCAATACAAGTCCTTCCCTACTAGCTTCCCCAGCAGTAGCTGCAGAAGCCTAAAGGTTTCCCCTCAATAGCTGGTATTCCAAATTTTCCTGTCCCCCACCCATGGGATTTTGGATCCTGATGTCCAAGGTTTCTTAACTCATCTCCCCCACTCACCCTACCTTAACCAACTTTGTTTTACTGATTATCCCAGGTAGTTACATTTTCCTGTTACATGCCCTGGGTATCAGAATTACTCATTAAAGTTCCACAGAACAACTTTAATGCATATTACATTTCATCACCATATTCCATGCTCTCCTGACTTGGGATGTAATTTTCACAGCAGTGCCTTCTGGATTTGTTTTTAATAAAGTTGTTCATATTTTCAAAATGTTTGATAATCTCTAAGTTACTTCTAATATATCCTACAAACCATAAAATACAAAAATTCCATTGCTGCCTCCAAATCCTGAGTATGGGGAATTGGCTAAGGATACCAACACACAAACAAAATGGAAAAGCTAAAGAACCTTGAGAAATGCAGAGACCAGTGAACTAGAGAGTGCTGGTGCTTAAGCATGTGGCCAGGAGGTGGTGGACTACAGGTATGGAATGAGATATACATTTTCAGACAAAGACAACGTTTTGGTTTGTTTTGCTTAGCTAAACTTCTCTGTTATAAAGGAGGAAAATATTAAATTCCCAAGTGGGCTTGAATTCTCCATTCAAGTAAGAAGCCAGCTCCTTTCAGACAGCCACATTTCAGCATAGTCTAATGGTCAGTGCTTTCCTGCTCCAGCCCAGTGCCCCCTTCTACTTTGGCTTTTAGTTGCCTTATATCACCATAACATACAACAGCCACTGGCTTCTGTACCTTGTCCCTGTGAAGAAGGACTATCACATGGGAACTGGGGTCACAGAGAATCCGACATAACTGAAAAATGACTGAACACGCACAGAGCTAACATTTATTTGCAAAATGCTTTATACCCCATGATTTCATTCGACCCTCAAAACAAACCGGCAAGGCAGATTGTGATCTATAGCTTACATTTCCTGTGTGACTCAGCCACCCAACGACCAAATAACAACACTTCCACGCCTGTGTGAACTGCTTCCTGAGAAGACCACTCCAGCCTCCCATTTAGTCTCCAAAAGGTACTAAGTATCAGTGTGCCAGTGTGAATGCTGGGAGTGCATAGCCAGTGGGAGCAGCTACAAAGTCGGGCAGGAGGCAGGAGGTGACTGGATTCTTTGTGGACACTAATTGTCTCTTTGCTGAGAAATACTCCATACTCAACACACAAGGACTGGATGTTCCAGGTGTTACAAGTATCCACTTCTGTTGGTGGTATGCGCTCAGGCTCAGCACAGTGTGAACTGAAGGGCTTTCTAGAGGGGGCATGCTCTCACAGAGAGAACTTTTGGCTATAAAAGCAAAAATGATTTTTTTTATAAGTTGAAAGAGCACCTGACTGATTTGAAGACCCTGGGTTCTAATCCTAGCATTTCTGCTTAGCGCACTTGGGCAAATCACTTAATTTTTGTCCATAGGAGGAAGCTATGGTACAATGCATAGAGCACTGGGTTTGGAGTTCAGGATTTGAACTGAGTTCAAATCTGGTCTTAGACACTAGCTCTGTGACCCTAGGCAAGTCCCTTAACCTCTGTCTGCCTCAGTTTCCTCAACTATAAAAATGGGAATAATAATATCAAGATAGATAATAGCATCTACCTCACTGGGTTGTTGTAAGGAAAAAGTTTTTTTTTATGGAAAATGCTTAGCACGAAACACAAATGCTTGTTTCTTTCCTTCTCTGAGACTTGTATATACATTGAGGATGACAATACTTTTGTTTAGTTTTTATTAATAGGTTATATATGCCCACACAAGCGTGCACACACACATATGTACATATTTATCAGTATACTAGGACCATTAAAATAACTGACTTCCTTGATAAGATGAAGATAAAAATCTGAGTTCAAAGGCTTATTTCTGACAAACACCAACTGTTTGACTATGAGTAGGTCTTGTAACATCTCAAAGCTCTAGGAAACTCACTGAGAAAACATGTGGCACACTGGCTGTCCATTGGCATTGGTGAAGGGAATTGCCACACTGGGATTTCCCTATACCAATCAAATCACAGTTGTGAGCTGACATTTCCACCTTTCTCCCCTGCAACCCCACCTCCAAGTTCTCCTATTTATTTGCTGCTAGTTCATCTTAGAGGGAGTGGAATGAATGTTGGATTTGAAGTAGAGGGTCTGGGCTGGAATTCCAGTTATACTATGTGTGTATAAAGGAAATCACTTAACGTTTTCATGCCTCAGTTTCCCTATCTATAAAATTAGAACTTAATGATCTTGAAAAGTCCTTCCACTTCTAAATCTACAAAGAATCTGACCTTTGAGATATTTACTTGCCATATGACAATGGGCAAACCACTTCACCTGTATGAGCCTCAGTTTCCTTATCCATAAAATGGTGATAATAATACTTGCCTGCAGATGATCTAGATAACCAGGCTTTGTAACTGTAAAGGACTATGTAACTGTCAGCTTTTATCATCAGTTTTCTCATTGCTGTCATCATTACTGCCTCAGCAGCAAGAAAGGAGAACCAGAATGTATGGTTTCGTATGTCTAGTAAGCCCTGCCATATAAAAGTAATAGAAGGAAATGCTGTTTCTGCCAAACAGCAGCATCTTCTGCTCCCAGGGATGGCTGTCAGGCCTGCAGTCTTGGCCTTACATTGAGAATAACCTGATCTTGTACTGTGAAGTCCCAGAATGGGGAAACCTCTATTTGCCTCTGACACTGGGTCTTATGTTTGAGTACTGAGACTGTACTTGCAAACTAAGCCTCCAGAATCCAGGCTCCAAGGCTGCCTTGCTTTGGTGACTGGGTCAGCATTTTTAATTTTTTTAAATGGAGAAGACTTTTCCCTATTAGGGAGTGAAAGGCAAAAGCTCACTCTGTAGCAGAAGAGTCAATGTGGAACGGTCAGGCTCGAGTGGGTGTCTGTAAATGACCACAGGCTGAGAGAGAATTGGACATTCTTGGGAACAGACTCACTGCTTGTTTTCTGGGGGCAGAAGCTCATCAGCAGATGGGCTGAGGCTCGATGAAGGCTTTAGTCACAGCAAATCCTGAACATCGTCTAATAATCATGACTAGAACATTTAGTTACACATATACTCAGAGTAAACCAAAAGTGCTAACTTTAGCAAAGCTTAAAATGGAATTAAGACTTTTGAGACACCCTGTGTGTCACATATATGTGTGTACATATACACATATGTAGAGATACACAGTACATACATGCATATCATGTGTGTACATATATACACAAATGTGTATACACATATATGTAGAGATGAACGTATACCCCATTTTACAGTTGAGGAAACTGAGGCAAACAAAGGTTAAGTGACTTTTGCCCAGGGTCATACAGTTAGAAGTGGCTGGGATGGATCTGAGTTGAGGTCTTCCTGACTCCATTCTGCACCACAAAGCCATCCCTATCAAGTCAACAAGCAATTATTAAGTTCCTTCTGTATACCAGGTACTGTGCTAAGCTCTGGTTCTCATTTTACTGATGAGGAAATTATGACTCAGAAATTCTACGTGAACTGTTCAGGGTACTCAGGTAGCACGTGTCTGAAGCAGAGCTTGAATGAGCTCAGGGTTTCATGACAAGTTACCCACTGCATGACTCAGCAGCTTGTGTTGAGTCAGAGAGGGTTGGTGACCGCTTCCAGTAGAGAAAGTGGACACACTATTGAAATTCTTGAAGTGTTGAGTTAGCAGGCAAGTAACTATCTCCCATAAGATTTAGAACTGGATCTAGAACTATGAGCTCTATCTAGTCTAACCTCATAGATTCAAAGAACTGTTGAGTTGTAAGGGACTCAGGAATCCTTTAGTTCAACCAGTACCTGGAAAAGAAATCCCTCCTCACCATCTCTGATAATACTAATAATAATAGCTAACATGCTTTAAGACAAAGCATTTCATATCTGTTACCTCATTTGAGCCACCCAACAGCCTTGTGAGGTAGGTGCTATTAGTATCATACTTATTTTACAGATGAGGAAATGGAGGCAGAGGTTAAGTGACCTGTCCAGGGTCACACAGCTATTACGTTTCTGAGATGGGATTTGAACTCAGTCTGTCCAGACTCCAGGTCTCATATTCTATTCACTGTGTTACCACAGCTACCTAACAGCCTTTGCTGAACCTACTACTTCCCAAGGCAGCCCATTCCTCTTTTGGACAGCCCTAATTTGTTGGGAGGATATTTTTTTTTTTAAACTGACATCAAGCTGAAATTTGCCCTTTTCAAACTTCCACTGACTGCTGCAGCAAGCCTAATCCCTCCTGCAAATGGGAGGCTTTCAAATACTTGCTAACAGTTATCTCTTATGTCCCTCCCGAGTCTTTAGTTCTACGGACTAAACGCCCCATAGCTCCTTCTAAACCACACACCAGGGGCCTTTCCCCATTCTAGATGCACTGAGGCCTGGCCAGGTATGACTTGTCCCAGTTCAGAAAGGTATTAAGTAGCAGGAGCCTCCAATCCCATTCTCTTCCCACTGAATCCTACCACATTTACATGGTGATCTATGCTTATAATCTCCCCTACCAGTTCTAGGGCACACAGGAGATTTATGGAGAACTATTCGCTGAGCTAAAGCAATAAACTGCTAAATGAATAAAACCATGTCCTAAATATTCCAGAGAAGTTTATTCTATATATGGTCTGGGAGCAGTTTTTCCAGTGAAAACTCACCAGTTAATTCACCAGTTAAGTGAATACCAAGATCCTCCTCATAAAAGAAGAAAGTCTCAGTCAGTCCTGCCTGTGCTGTCCAATGTTTCCTACCAGGGAAATGCTTCTTGGTTTGTCTTTGATGCTGTAAATAAAGCTAACTTTACTGAACAATGAGTAGGTTATATTTGATAGGACTAAAGAGCTCATTCTAGCTTGACGTCCTCAGCATGGAAAAATTCACAGAATCATACATAGAGCTGGAGAGGACCACTTAGGCCCATGCCCTCATTTTACAAATGAGGAAGGTAAGTGACTTGTTCAAAGTCACCCTGGTACTAAATGACAGTCAAGATTTGAACTCAGGTCTTCGGACTCCAAATCTGGCCTTTCTTCCACCAGAATTCAACTGCTCTGAACAATTACTTACTAAAAAGTCCCTCTGCTTCATGCGTAGTTACTGCAACACAAAGATATATGTGGCCCACATACTGTCCCCAGGGAGCT
Organism: Notamacropus eugenii; assembly: GCF_028372415.1. Classification (NCBI taxonomy): domain Eukaryota; kingdom Metazoa; phylum Chordata; class Mammalia; order Diprotodontia; family Macropodidae; genus Notamacropus; species Notamacropus eugenii. Next base: position 137,829,183 of record NC_092877.1, read on the forward strand.
TATAACAAAAGATATATAGCACATAAAGGAGAAAAAATGCCCTGAGACATTGGAGAAAGAGGTCCATTTGAATGTCCACTAATTGTGTTTGTCTTTAAATTTTGATTTCTAAAGCAAAATGAGGTTTATTTAAATAGCTGCTCAGTTTTCATAAGGATTACTTCTCTTTAATAACCTGAAAATCTTTGGCATCTCTTGCGTATCTGATTTTCTTACCTCTCATTTCCCAGCAGCAGACCACGCTCAATCTAAGCTTTCCTAAGCTGACATTTTTAATGAAGGCAGAAGGCCTTAAACACAAACAAACAAAAAAAACCACATCAGTGGCACTGACTAAAAAAGATGTAATGGAACTTTATTTTACAAATCTCCTAACTGTTCTTCTTTGCTTTAGGTAGCAGCTAACAAGTCTAATAGTATTTTTTTTCTAATTACATGTAAAGATAATTTTTAATGTTCATTTAAAAACAGTTTGAGTTCCAAATTTTTCTCCCTCCCTAAAACAGTAAGCAATTTGATATAGGTTATATATGTGCAATCATGTAAAACATATTTTTAGTCATATTGTGAAAGAAGAAACAGACCCAAAGGGAAAAAAAAACTATGAAAAAAATTGTTTAAAAGTGAAAACAGTATGCAGGTAACAGTTTCGCCATTAACTGGAATCACAGAATTTAGCACTGGAAAGGACCTCAAGAGGCCTCTACTCTCTCTCTCTGTGACACACACACACACACACACACACACACACACACACACACACACACACACACACACACACACACACACACACACACACCTCCTCCATGAATAGACAAAACCACTTAAAGGCCCTGAGAGTTCAAGTGGTTTAATCCCCTTACTTTGCAGAGGAAACTGAAGATGAGTGACTTGCCAAGGTCACTCAGACAGTAAGTGTCAGAGCCAAGATTTGCCAGGTCCTCTGACATCAGAGGACAGATAGGTGGGGCAGCGGATAGAGCACCAACCCAAGTCAGGAAGACCTCGATTCTAAACCAGCCTTAGACACTTACTAGCTGTGTAACCCTGGCCATGTCACTTAACCCTGTTTGCCTCAGTTTCCTTATCTGCAAAATGAACTGGAGAAGGAAATGGCAAAACCATTTCAGTATCTTTGCCAAGAAATTCCAAATGGGCACATGAAGAGTTGGATGGCACCAATCAATTACACAACGACAACAGCAGCGAGGAGGTGCGATGGATAGGGTGCAGGACCTGAAGTCTGGAAAGCTCTGAGTTCAAATCTTGCCTCAGATATTTACTGGCTATGTGATCCTAGGCAAGTCACTTAATTAAGTCACTTTATGCCTCCGTTTCCTCATCCATAAAATGTTTATGTTCGTGTTCTTGTGAGGGTAAAAATGAAGTAATACCCATAAAGCACTGTGCAAAGCTTAAAGCATTATATAGCCCCTAGTCATTACTATTAGTGCAGCCACCTCAGTGTCTGGGTCTTTCTCCATATTACTGTCCCTTTGCTGCTAACAATGTCACTGAATTTCTAGCCACCGCTTCTCGTTCCTCATCCTTTGCTAGGCAGCACAATATCACTGGCAATGAAACATAATTTACAATCCATCTCCAAAGGCATTAATCTTCCTCTTTTCTGTGGACTAGGATTCCATGACATGAGATCTGCAATTGTATCCTTCAGTCTTGCAAGGTAGGCTCGTGGCGTTACCTTCATCTAGACTCCTAAGGCTTTGGTAGTTTTGGTAAATCAGAATTGAAGAAATGCCACAGCTCTTGCTTTTTCTTTTCTTTCTTTTTTTTCTGGAGGGGTGTCTTTTTTCATGAGTAGATGGCAGATAGAGTGTTTTTTTAAATTTATGGAATAAAATAAGCATTTTCATAACATAGTACAATAAAAAAAAGATCATATGTGAAACTGCAAATCTACTATGCACAACTTGCTATTCCTTTAAAATATACAACAAAACTATTCATGCAAATTTCTTTTTCTCCCCTCCTCCCCCCATCCTGCCCTAGAGAGATGGTTACCTTAGACACAAATAGGTATATATATATGTGTGTGTGTGTTTGTATGTATATGTATGTACACACATATATATATGTGCCAAGCCTAGAGGCCTGTATTGGGCTACCCGAGTCTTTCTTACCTGTCCAGGTCTTCGGCTGGCCACGCCGGATGCACATATGAGAGAAAGGACGTTCCAGAGTCAAACAGGGGTTGAGCTTTATTACAGGGTTTCGGTTACAAGTGCAGGGGGTCTTCTTTAGGAGGAAATTTCCTAAGAAGGCTAAGCTTAAGGGATTGGAAGTAGAAGTACAAGCGGGGAGAGAGGGGGAGGGGAGAGAGGAAAGAAAAGAAGCGGAGCCCTACTTTTCTCTTTGGCTCCACACGTGCTAAGAGCTTTTAGGCTTCCTCAATCCTACTTAATCTTCAGCCACACAGTTTGCATCTCAATACCGTGCTGTTAGGTAACTAGGTGTGCTCCAATCCGGGACGACCTCGAGGGCAGGGAGACTCCACCCATCAGGTATCTCCGGGGGAGAGGCGGAAATACCCGAGCTAGCCGAGCTAGCTCGGTCTGACCTTCTCGAACCCCCGCTGTTCATGGAGGGCCTCGTAAGACTCTAAGATTTAGAAGTCCCACTTTTACCTGCCCGAGACTGTCCACACGGAATTGAGCTTCCAGTCCCAACATATATGTAAAATTATTCTATACATACGTCTATTTATCAATTCCTTCTCTTTATGCAGGTAGCATCTTTTTTATATGTCCTTTAGAGTTAATTTGGGTTTTTATAATAGACAAAATAATTTATTCACTCAAAGTTGTTCTTACCACAATATTGCCGTTACTGAATACAATATTCTCCCAGTGCCGCTCAATTCATTCTTCACCATTTTGTGTGTCTTTCTAAGTTTTTCTAAAATCAGTGAGCTCCTCATTTCTTATAGCACAGCAGTATTCCATCACTATCATATACCTTTCCCCAACTGATAGGCACCCCTCAATTTCCAGTTCTTTGCCACCACAAAGAGAGCTACTGCAAACATTTCAGAACATACAGGTTAGTCAGTGTGGGCTAGGAGACACAGTGTTAGACTTGAGGTCAGGAGAAAGCTGGGTTTAGTCCCCAGTTCTATCACTTATTAGGTGTGTAACTGGGGTCAGCCAATCTTGCAATCTTGTGAAATATAAAAAGTGGGCTGGAGCTAAAGTCAGGAGACACTTTAAGTTCAATGTCTTTTCCTAATACTTAATACTTATTAGATGTATGGCCCTGGGTGAGTCTTTTATCTTTCTGAGGTTCAAATTTCTCATCCATAAAATGGGGATAGTAATATTCTACCACCTACCTCACTGGGGTTGTGAGAAACATGTTCTGTACTCCTTAAAGGGGGGGAGCTTACAAGCATTTATTAAGCACCTACTATGTGTAAAGTGCTTTACAAATAGTATCTCATTTGATCTTCGTAACAAGCCTGTGAGTTAGCTGTTATTATTATATGCAGATATATGCATATCATATTTATTTTGTATTCTTTTATAAATATTAGTAATAGAGTCATAGTTACTGCTTTTACCATTCTCACTGTAAAAAAAATGGAGTCACTAAATCTTAAACAAGTCTTATGTTAGGGAAGTAAGATTTCACACAGATGTAGTAAAACAAGCAGAAAATATTGTATAGTTTGCCATGAGATGTTGTTGGACTTTAAAAAGTCAGTCCCCAAAATGGATGCAAATTTTCAGATATTTTCATATTCAATAGGTACTACTGATCTATTTGATTTCCCAGTTAATAACCTTTTTCTTGTTTAGTCATTTTCAGTTATGTCTCACTTTTCGTGACCCCATTTGGAGTTTTCTCAGCAAAGATACTAAAGTGGCTTGCCATTTCCTTCTCCAGTTCATTTTACAGATGAGAAAACTGAGGCAAACAGGGTTAAGTGACTTGCCCAGGGTCATACAGCTAGTAAGTGTCTGAGGCCACATTTGAATCCAGGAAGATGGGTCTTCCTGACTCTGGGCCAGGTGCTTTATCCACTACGAAGCCACCTAACTGCCTAATGACAATAATACTGACTTGTAATTACAACTTTACTAGGGAAGTCAGTCCTGATATCCCCTTGATTTTTAAGTTATTCCCCCTTCATCCTCCACCCCAACACACATCTCTCTGTCTGTCTCTTTCTGTCTCTCCTCTTTCTTCTCTCTGTCTCTCTCTCGATTAATTCTGATTTTTCTCTACTTTAAGTATTAGTATTTGGGAACAAGAGAACCTCTGCATCTTTTAGAAACTCTTTGCTTTTTTGAAGAGCATATCTTTCACTGGGTGGTCTAATGGAATAACGTGGCAAATCAAGGGGTTCACAGAATCACGAATGTAGAGTAGAAGGGATCTTACAACAGATGGATGACATGGGCAAACAGGCCTCAAACTTTTTGACCATTTTGAACTCTTGGATTGAATCCCCCAAAGAGCTTTTACTAATGTGAGTTATATCCATTTATATTTACCCAAGTAGAAATTAAAAGTGATAATTTAAGTATTTATACATTCACTTAAAAATGACAGTAATAATAAACCTGTTACATGCTAACAGGTATAACATTTTTATGAAAAACCATATTTCCAAAACAAAAAAAGATTAGTGAGAAGAGTGGCATTTTTTAACCTATTTTTGCAAATCTCTTTGATATCTGGCTTAGAAGACAGCAGCTGGATCGTCATATCTTTATCTGTATTCAGTCTGTTACAGTACGTTATTCTGGTTAAAGTATAGGAAGAAAAATCCATTTGCACACAAAAAGAATATGCTAATATTCGTCAGATAATATATTAGTGTTATTATGGAAATAGTTTTGATCTTGTGGCCCCCCTTAAAGGGTGTCGGGAACCTTCAGAACCTCTTTGGGAATTACTCATCTAATCAAAACCCCTCTTTTGTTAGAGGAGGAAACTGAGCCCCCCAAAGAGAAAGTGACTTTTCCAAGGTCACACAACAAGTAGAAGAGTTGAACTTCTAATAAAAATGGACTGATTAAAAATTTGACTCCATGCTGTTGCTGTTCAGTTGCTTCAGCCACGCCTAACTCTTCCTGGTGCAATTTGGAGCTTTCTTGTCAAAGATACTGGAGTGATTGACCATTTCCTTCTCCAGCTCATTTGACAGATAAGGAAATTGAGGCAAACAGGGTTATGTGACATGCCAAGGGTCACACAGCTAGTAAATATCTGAGGCTGGATTTGAACTCAGGTCTTCCTGACCTCTCTCCACTGCACCACCAAGCTATCCTGACTCCATAGTCAGTGCTTTCCCATTGTCCACTGCTGCCTTTTAATTCTGTCTTGATTTCTTGATATATAAAAAAGCAACAGTAATATTTTCCCCTCTTCTGCAAAGACAAGATGTAATGAGATTTATGCATGTGTACAAACACGTACACAAAAAATGTCAAGACCTTGGAATGAAAAGCCCTATGTGGTGGGTTGTTTTGGAAGGCAGGGGTGGGAGAGCCATATAGGGTGTGGAGCTAGGACCTGGAGAAACACTTATAAAGTTCTAAGCCTCTAAGCTTCAGATTTGTGTGGTTCCTTTAACAATGGATTGACTTTTATTGCCAAAGGAAATGATTTTTACAGACATTAAGAGAGTAAAACACTTTTGCTTTATAGTTTACCAAGATGAATTTGGTTTTTATTGTTCATCCAGATAACCAGTTAAACCAGATTCTTAGAGAAAACTTCTGAGCACAGACTATTATGAGAAATGAAATCTCTAGGGAAAGTAAAAAATTCCAAGGTGACTTGAAATGGATCTTGGGCTGTTACTCTCCACAGTCCCTTAAGATGTTCATGGGGATACTGTCTATCTGTTGTGATAAAAGAGAGGAGATGGAGCCAGGAATCAGGACATTTGGATTTTTACTATAGAGCTTCTAGGGGGAAAGAATGCTGACTTTTGGTTCAGAAGCTCAGGATAAAGTCTCATCCTGACCCCTGTGAGTTGTGTGACCCTATGAAACCAATCTAATCTTTCTGTGCCTTGATTTCTTTTTATCTTTGGGATGGACATAATTATATTACCTACATCTCAGGGTTGTTATGAAGATCAAATGAGATCATCTATGGAAAGTGTTTTGCAAATCTCAAGATATAATGTAACCCTAAACTATTATTATTGTATTTAATCTATAAAATGGGGATGATAATCCTAGTTTCACAGGATTGTAAAAATGAAAGAATGAAAAAAGCTTTATGGAAATTAAAGTCTCCATATGTATGATGTAAAAATCAAACAACTCTACATGTACCACTATTGACTTTCCACTGCATGAAAAGAATGCTTTCTCCACTATGAATGTCTACAAATTGATGTTAATTCAAAGCTAAAGCTTTTTCTTGAAAAGATCCAAAGCCATTTAGCTATAACTGTTAAAAATGCACATGAAGGCTTTTAGGAATCTGGAAACATCTTCCCCTGCTCTACTTCCCCCGAACACTCTCCCCCCCAACCCACCACACAGGAACACAAATCAGAGACTTCTACATACTCAGTGACCCTGGCGTAGGAGGGGTCAGGGAAGATGCTGGCTAGACTTATTTTGAGTACATGGTCTTTACTGGATTGATTTAATGGAACTCTATGGGGAATGCCCAGAGAGAAACCAGGGCCATCCTTGAGGTGAAAAAAAAATGGAGTAGGGACCAAGCAATTTGTACCGCTTAAAACCCTCCCCACAATAACATATACACTCAATTTGATATGGAAATCTATCTCATCCTACGGGAATGTAGGGGGGAAAGGGATGAGAATGGGGGATGATAGAAAAGAGGGCAAATAGGGGGAGGGGTAATCAGAAGCTGACACTTTTGAGGTGGGACAGGGTCAAAGGAGAGTGTAGAATAAATGGGGGCACAAGATAGAATGGAGGGAAATATAGTTAGTCTTTTACAACATGACTATTATGGAAGCTTTTTGCATGACTATACATGTATAACCTATGTCAAACTGCTTGTCTTCTCAATGAGGGTGAGTGGGGAGGGAGGAAGGGAGAGAATGTGGAACTCAAAGTTTTAAAAACAAATGTTAAAAATTGTTTTTACCTGCAGCTGAGAAATAAGATATACAGGCAATTGGGTATAGAAATCATTTTGCCCTACAGGAAAATAGAGGGGAAGGGGATAAGAGAAGGGAGGGGTGTGACAGAAGGGAGGGTAGTTTGGGAGAAAGGGTAATCAGAATGTGCGCTGTCTTGGGGTAGGGGAAGGAGAGAGATGGGGAGAAAATTTGGAACTCAAAATCTTGTGGAAGTGAATGCTGAAAACTAAATAAAATTAATTAATAAAAAAATTCATGGCTAAAAAAAGCCAATCCCCCCCTATTTTTTTTTTTTTTGAGGGGAGGAAATCTAGCTATATGCAGAAGCAGAGGAGCATATAATGCTAGGGCAGAATGGGGACTGCAGAGATCCTCTTGAGTAACTGCTTCATTTTAGAGCTGGTGAAAACCAGGGCAGAAAATTACAATGTCTTGCCCAAGGTCTTACAAGTGGCAGAACCAGGGCCAGACCACAAGGCTATAGACTCCTAAACCAGGGCTTTTTCTGCTATCAAACCCTCTATCTAATTAAGCCTCAGCCAAATTTAGTGGCCTTCTACTTTATTGTTGCATTGAATTCTGAATCTCATTTTTGCAATACTTTGGCTCCTGAGGCCCTCTGTTAATAAAGCTTTTAAATTCTTGCAGTGGATAGCAGGCTCACCCATTTCGCATTTTTATCTGTTTCCTCCTGCTCTACTAGATTCTGCATAATGACATACCATGGCAATTTGCTTTGGAGTCAAAACCACCTTGGAGCTCAGTGCGAACGTTACCTTCTTTGTCCTCAGTTCTGCTCCAACACTGAAAAAGGCCTAATCGGCTGCGTTTACTGCCATGATCTGTTTCAGTGCTGCAGCATAAGTACCAAGGATAAAATACTAGCCATGGGACAGAAAGACTGATCTGGATATCCACCATCTGAGCTCATTCCCGGCACCTCTTTGGTTATTAGCAGTTAGTGGAAATGTTTTGCCCATTTGGCGTTAGGCAGGATGCCCAACTATCACCATTCAGAACTTCTGAGTAAATTCTACAGCCATATAAAGCTGCAGCTTAAACAGCTAGCTGAGATGCTTCTCTTTAGAGAGCAAAACGCTTTGGGGGCACCACAGTATGTGAAGCAGGCGCAGGACAATCGCTCCAAGCAGCAATACATCCATTGTCTGGATTGATTAATTCCTTCACAGGCTGTTTCCACTTTTGTAGATCATCAATATTCCCTAAGCACAGCACCAGAAATATAAGGCTGATGAACGCAGGCGGCATGGCCCTAAAGGAGTACTCTTGAATTAACAAATAGCACATAACAGAACGAAGGACATTATCATCAAAACCAGGTGGATGCTGGAAATTGGCCAGTTGCCATTTTGGTAGCATGATCATCAAAGCATGTGCTTCTCTCAGAAATCCTTGCTCAACAGGACAGCTGTTCTGTTGTACCTATTATTGCTACAGAGCTATCCAGCTGAGTCAAAGGGGATGATGTTGCTCTAGGTACCCAGAGATCATCCTCTGGTATAGATTCTCTAAGACGTCATTTTGGAATAGAAGTAGTCCGTTGTGGTGGCAACATTTCCTTGGAGGGATACTTACAGGAGAGTTTGTGTTTTCAGTGATTGGAGAGGTTCTTTGTTTTCTATGGTGGAATATGCCAGAAAATCAAAGTAATCACGCTGCCAACTGCACTACAAAGCTCATGGGCACCAGGGGAGCTCATACTCCTTTGCTTGGTCCTAGGCAGAGCACTTGTCCACAGGGTAGTCAAACAATTTTGCCACTTCACTTATTGATGCAGGCGTCGAGGTGAGAGTCACAACTTGCCCTGGTACTTCTTTATAAAAACCGCAAAGCTTTATCTACAGGTGTTTATTTACAGATTCATTTGCATATTCTTGCAGAAGCAAGAAGCCAAATTTACAAATGTAAGAAAATGCATTGGCGTAGTCAAAAAAGCCATAAGCAGCAGCCAAATGTGTCTCTCCCTCCTGCTCTGGTTTATGGATTCAAAATCAGGACAAAACGTGGGTGAAAACCTGGAATTAACTTGCAATTCTCCTACCCCAGGGCTCTCAGGGTGGCTACAGCATGCCAAGTGGCAGTCGAAGTCTTCACCTACAGGAGTTAATGATTTCCAAATAAGGTACTCCCTAATTAAGAGCTACCAACTTGCATAAAATTATTGAGTTTTTAGCACATAACAAACTTTAACAGTTATATCATTCTTAATTCTAAGAAAGACCAGACTACTTTTTTTTCCTGAAACTGTGTTGTGAACAGTTCTGAAATAGGAACACACTGAGTTCCCCCAGGACGAGAAGGAAAACAATTCCAGGGCCTTTCCCAGGTAAGAGAGAACAGCCCCTATAAGATGTTGTTGCCTTTCCCCCCGTGTGATCTTTCATGATAGCAGAGATAGCCTGTGTGAGAAGTCTAAGTAACCTAGTCTGGGACCAGCTCTCAACAGCAGTCATTCAGGCCTGTCCCCTGATTCTTTCCAGCTTCCCACTGATAGGGATCAGGGATCCCTGCTCTTTCAGGAACCCATGACACATCTCCCTTGTGTTAATATCAGCAACTGACCCAGAGGGGGAGGCACAAACTCCCATAAAGAATCATTTGAGGAAGGGATTCCATATATTAGGCTAGAGAGCTGAAATTCTCAGAGATCAAGCTACATAAGCTCAACTTCTGATACTAAGTGGGGAAAGGAGGGGTCAGCAAGTTAGATCATCAGGTCAGACTTTGACTTTCTACTAGTTGAAATAAACCTAACGCAATAACTTTCTCAGCTGGATAGGGGCTAAGGGCCAATACAGGTTAAGCTGTTGTACAAGCAAGGCTATTTCACTTAGTTCCACAATTGTGCATGCACTCAAAAGCTCTTTGGTGGGCCTCTGATGACAATGACATTTTTGGCAGAAATGATTCCTACTGAGCATATATAGGCTCATTTGTATTTTGCTGTGGCCATGTTCTCTGGTCCTATGGCTTTTGTGTTAGGAAACTGCCAATGTTGAGAAACCATAACCACTGACACTCTGAACCTATGAAAATGCTTCAGAATTTAGATATGAAATATAAGTTTTTGAATTAAAGATTTTGTAGCATTTTCTGTAATAAGTATGGATGGAATCAACATCCCTGGAGGGCTACTTTGTGATGCTGCAGATAACTGTTATGGTCAGAGTGCAAACTGACCCTCTTCTCAGGCTCAGCTTGTGCTGAGTTTCAATGGTTATTTTCTGACCACAAGTCTAGATTGAGGGAGATAAATTTGGTTCAGCAGCCAACTTATTTTTAAGAGAGCTGATTCAATTCCCAGGATTCTTTGAAAGAAGGCTTCATATACAGATCCTGAGAACACCTAAGAATTTAGCTCTCTTGAGAAGCTTATTCATGGCCCCAGGGATCAACCCCTTTTAACTTTCTCTCTGAGGAAACAGTTGAATAGAGGAAAAGGAGAAGAAATTCTTGGTAATGATGCCCTCATTATTTCACTAAGACTGGAAATAACCATGGACTTGGAGTTATGAGATCTGAATTCCAATTTCAATTCTGGCCCTGATGCACTGTGTGACCACTGGTAGATCACCTAACTGCAGAGAATTTGCCAACCAACTTATTTTTTAAGAAGATATGCAGAGAAGATACAAGCAAGGGCAGGAAACAGAGGGTGAATACAAAAATGTGGCTGGGATAGTAAGAAAGCTCCTAATGCAGGAAGGATAAAGCTCAAAATAAGCCAAGGTTGGCAAAGAGAATTAGGAAAAGGCTTTTTATTTTAAAGAGAAATAGGGAAAAAGGGAGAATCAAAGAAGGGGAAAGACCATGGCTTGAGATTGGATGGGAAAATGGTAAGAGACAACAGTAAAAAGGCAGAAATACTCAATTTTTATTTTTTCTCTGTCTACTTTACCCATGAGAATGACCTTTGGACTGGGAAGGACAGATCAAAACTGGCCAATGAGGACTGATACCCAAATGGATCAGTGAGCTCATTTATTTAGGATTTCCTTCCCAAAATACAGAGGGCAGCCCATTCAGGTGCATCCATTTTGTGTAGTTCTTGTCCACAAGAGAGTCTATCCAAGGTCCTGGAGGATGTCTTGACTTTCTCCAAATATTATGAATGTACTAGTGGGACCCTCTGACCATCTACTTATCATTCCTTACTCTAGCCCATTCTCTCTCCCAATCTATATAGTTTCTTGATGATATCCCTTAATCTTGCTCTTCAGAAATGCTCATTGGTTAAATGTTCTGGCCTGTATATACCTACCATGTGTCTTTCCACTGGTCTGTGGGTGATGATTTTTTTCAGAGGTAGTAGTAATATTTCATATCTGACTACCATATAGTAATACAGATAAAATTATATTATTGAAAAGATGGGCCTTTTATAGGGAGCATTAGGTCAATAAAAGAACTTGAGAGAAGTCTAATCTGCTCTCTTCCTCCTTTTCAACTCTGGATCCAGCTTGCTGTCCATCGCATCTGTTTGTCCTACATATATATATTACTGGACAGATTCTATCGTGCATCTATCCAAATGAACATTGAGAGACCTGGGCAATATCTACATCCTTCATTCCTTTGGTATTTCCTGTGTGGACGGTCTGGTCAAACTCTTTTTAGTGATAACACATGCAGAAGATAAATGAGGGTTCAGTCAGAGAACTTGATGAGTTCGTCACCTGACTCTGATGAACGTATCCTTGAATAATGAAAGAATGGACAGATGTGATTGCTGAGTCACTGGTGGTAATCTCTTAAAGCTCAGAGAGAATGAGGATACCACAGGGCTCAAGAAGGACAAATGTTTGATTTTGCAAAAAGATAACAGAATCAATAAATTATAGGTCAATGCATTTGACTATGATTTCTTTAATTTTGACAAAGAGATCACAAAAGGACAGCGTGATTTTAATGAGAATTAACTATTCTAGATTAATTGTCCTTCCTTGATGAGTTTATTTAACAAGTAAAAAAGGATGCTATAGACAGAGCTTTCCCGAAGGGTGGTATTATATGGTGGCCTCAGAGTCAGTATGACTTGGGACTCAGATCCTACCTTGAAAAATATTATTTGTGTGACTTAACCTCTTTCAGGACTCCAAATAACTCTTTGAGAACACAAAAGGAAGAGAAACTTCTGACCTGCATTGGGAAAGTGACTTTCCTCATCTTTGGGTTCCTTATATCAATGAAATCACACTTCCAGTCCCTATCTGTAGAGTTTACCTAGATTTAGAAAAAAAACTGGATACAGTATCTCATGCTATCACGTGGAAAAATGGAGGAGCATGAGAGAGGTGATAGTCCAATTAGATGGTTTAGTGATAGTACAATTAGAATGGTCAGAGTCAAAAAGAACCATTGATTGTCACTTGGGAATAATCTGTTTGGAAGTTTCTTTGATCCTCCAGCAAAGCAGAACAGACCAGACAAAAATAAATGTTCAAAGGAGAGAGTCTGTAGGAAAAGAGAGGCTGTTACATTAAGAAGACAGTAGCTATACATTATACGCTTTTGATAGTATAAAAGGTCTTTTGCCATTCTTTGAATTCTGAGCATTATGGATAGTGATTGGCACACAATCGGCACTTAATGAATGCTTGTGGACAGTAGGACTGCTTTGCAAACCCCCAAACACTGTGCAAATATCAGATATTATCATTACTATCTTCAGCCTTTGGGGGATCAAGGAATTAGTAGGCAGGGTAGGTTTTTGGTAGAATCATGTGTACAGATAAAAATCAATGAATCCAGGTAGACTGTCATACAAATGAGTCAGAACTATGTGATCTGGGAAAACTGCAGGAACTTGGAGGTTATGAAAGATGTAATGTCAGGAACATAAAAGATACATATGAAAAAAAAAAGCCTTTTACCCAAATGTCACGCTTGTGAGAAGTTTACCTTTCTTCTATCCTTTACTGTGTCTTTCAGGGGAGCTGGAAGACAAGAGTTTAAAACAAGACCTCTCTAGTTCTACCCCAAAGGCATTCTGTTTCAGAAGCATCCTACCCTGAAGTGATCAGGTGACTGTCATATAAGTGTGATGCACCGCATGGCCATGCTGATGACTAAGAAAGGAGCTGGGAGAACAGCTACGTGCTAGAGCGGAAGCAGTTGCTGGGGCAAATGAAATGGATGGGACGTGGTCAGTAGTGCAGAAGACAGATCCTCTGGGAGTATAGCCACTTCCGGTGGAGGCAGCCTGCTGCCTACAGAGTCTGAATCCCTTGCCCCATGAGAGTTGGGGAAGACGGGTGGGGATGGAGAAAGGGGTACCAGGGTAGTAAGACCTAAGGGGTAGTAGCCAGAGGCAGTGGGGCCTGCCATTGCAAGGAGGAAGCCTTCCCCAACATGCCAGCATCTTGGGACAAAGCACTGTCTGCCTCATGATAGTTATGACCCTGAGGGTGCTTCATAGAACCTGAAAAAAAGTTCTGTTCCTCCTAGAGACTAAGAAAAACCTCGTAAATTGAATGTGGATTGGGAAGAATCACATGTGCTTCATCTCTGTGTTTATTCTTTCTCTGTCTCTCTCTGTCCCTCTCTACTCTCCACCTCCTCCTCCTTCTTCTCCTTCTCCTCCTTCTCCTTCTCCTTCTCCTCTCTCTCTCTCTCTCTCTCTCTCACACACACACACACACACACACACACACACACACACACACACACACACACACACATACTCACACTTTCCCCTCTGCTATTCTTCCTGTTCCAATAGAGAAATAAGCTGAGTAACCACATCAAGGAAGAACAAGATTTAGTCTGCACTACGAATTGCGATCAATAGCCACGTTCTGCAATAGAATATTTGTTTGGCCAAGCACCTCCGCTGATTTTTACCATATATATTTTTTAAATAGTGCAGTAAAATGATTGCTAAAAATGAGATCGATGATATCAATAGGGTTGAAATATTCCTTCAGAAACAAGCATTTATTAAATGGCTACCATGTGCAAGGGACTATGCTAGGTACCTTACAGAATAGAGAAATTTCTAAGGTATGATTTCTCCCCTCTAGGAGCTTATAATCCATTCACTGTCAATTGAGAATATTCTATTCAGAAGTTCCTTTGATCTTTCAACAAATCAAAACAGACCAGACAGAAACATAACTGTCAGAAAAGAATCTCCAGGAAAACGACGTACCTATATTAAGAAGCCACCAGCCATACACCTATATACATAACACTGGCCCCAACAGCATGCTCTCAATAGATATGACCTTCATGTGCTCTCTCTGCCTGTCTTTATCCATATTATGCCGTGATACCATCTAGGTTTTTCTTTCCTCATTTATGGCAAAAATGACACACAAAAAGTAAAATTGTCCTTGTACAGCTTTGAAAACACACACACATACACACGTATACATACACACACACACACACACACACACACACACACAGAGCTATGTCTTCTTTCCAATGAATTCCAATGCCGTATTTGAATTTCCACTGCACAGTTCCACTGGGCTGAAACTAATTATTGTATTTTACGTGGTTATCGTTTTGAACTCTGAATACAAATATATGTGACTGCTTCATGGGACTGATTAGTTACTCAAACTGGGACTGACCTGTACATGCGTACATGTGTAAACACACACACACATAACTCCACAATATACACAAATTGTTCTTTACTATTAAGAATACATATATAATCTAAGTACTGTACATGTGTATATGTGTGTATATTCACAAGTATATACATAATGTACATGTGAACATATGGAGTATTTACCATACACATGTAATAGAAGTTACATAAAATACATATTATACATATGTATGTATTTTTTACCTGCCATGTGATGATGTAGCTTTGAATTGAAAAGTAAGCCGAAGAGTATAATTAAAGAACATTGGGTCATGTTTTCAATATTAAAATTCTTACTCATGTCTCAGCCTTGGGCATCAAGCTAACTGACCTTTTGCTGTGAGCTTATCTAAGATCTGATGAGGGGCCTATTCATACTATTGGCTAAGGGAGGTATTAGGATAGAGGAGAAAGAATGCTGGCTTTGAAGTCAGAGGACCAGGATTAGATGGTGATTAAGGAACCTAGCATTTTTGTGATCTTGGGTATGTCTCTTAACTTCTTCAACCCTCAGTTTCCTCATCTGTAAAATCAATGGTTGGAAAAGATGGCTTTTGTGGCCCTTTCTAACTCTATAATCCAAGTAACTCTCTTTGCACTTTTACCTGTGAAACCCTTACAGGGGTGGGGAACCTGGAACCTCAAGGCCACATGTGGTGTTCCAGGTCCTTGGGTGCAGCCTTTTGACTGAGTTGAAGTTTTACAGAACAAATCCTTTTATTAAGGGGATATGTTCTGTGAACTTTGGATTCAGTCAAAGGGCCACACTTGAAGACCCCTGAAAACTCTTGAGTTTTCCTGATGACTCAAGACCATGATATAAATTGGAACTTCAGGTTGCCTAGATTTCAGGCTTTGTCTTCAGAATGGCAATATGCTTTTATATTTTTATGGTCATCATCGGGAATTCATGCTCTGTTTCTTTAATGGTCCCCATACAAGAGATGATACCTACAGAGTGGGAAATGAGTGCTCAGAAGGCTTTGGGAATGTTGTGTGTGAGCTTGTAGAGAGAGAAGAGACTTACTGTTGGTTGTAAAGTTAACCTCCCCCTCCTGGGGAGTGGCGTCTGCATCTTGGACTACTTGTAATTCTCCCACAGTTCGGACAGCGGGATCCAATGTAACAGAACTTTCATTTACGGTTGTGTCGCTTGCACCTGTAATCTGATTGGTCGGTGGCCCCCCTATGGAACCTTCAAAGTCCGGTGGGATGTCGTCTATGCAGTCTGCATTGGGCTGATTAAAAAAAGAAAGAAAAACACTTTGAAGTTTATTTGCTATAAAACCAATGTTTACGTAGGAAGGTGAAAGAACCTATTTTAGTATTCAAGATTCTAATTATACAACAGCTCTGAGCCCAAATTCTTAGAATACAAATATGCTCAACAATAATCATGTATCAATATGATTTGTTTTCTTTGAATAATAATAATAAAAAGCTCCTTCATGGTTTTATTTTTGCCCCTATATATAGCTTATAATAATGTCTATATGATTTAAATAAAACATACATGAAAAGTTTTTTATTTCTTCAAAATCCTCCATCTGGATGGAGGGTCATGTTGTGGGTGTGGCAAGTCTGGCAGCGGCCACAGAATAAACCTCCTATAGGACATAACATACAGTTAATTTATAGGAATGGTTTTTTCTTTAAAATATTTGTTCATAGATGAGATACATTTAACAGTCAGATCATTATCCCCAAAGACTTGTGAATTATTTTTATCCTACAGAAGTGGGGGGAGAGGAGAGGGGAAGGGCAGACAGAAATATGTTTGACTTATACCTGGGAACTGCTGGTTTAAAAAAGAAATAGATTGAGGTTTTTTGTGTTTAGATGAAAAGCTCACATTCCAAAAGAACCTAGAACAAAACTTTTTCTTGTTGCATATGCAATGATTCATCACCGAAACACCCAAATTAAAATTCACAGAATCTTACGCATTGGAAAGACTCTTGGAGGTCATCTCATCCAATTTCCCATTCAGTGTAAAAATTTCTATACCAACTCTGATAGAAGGTTTTCTAGTTTCTGACTGAATACCTCCAGTGATGAGTAGCTCACTATTTCCTGAAACAGCTCATTTCATTGATGGACAGTTCTAATTTTTCTAAAATTCTTCCTTAAATTAAGTGAAATCTTCCAACCTGTTACTTTCACTCATCTGTCTCAGCTCTTCCTCATGGAGTTAAGACAAAATGTCATTGCTTTTCTATGTGACAGCACATTAAGTATCTGAGTACCAGAGGCATATCCCTATTCTCTTCTCCTTCCCATGTCCTCCTCCAAATCTTATCTTAAAGAATATTAAACATGAAGAATGGAAATGTACTTATTTTTACTCTGCTCTGACTTGCAGTGGGGAGGGAGATTGTTCTGATATACTTCTCCATTATGCCTTCTGGCATGGGTGTCTTTGCGTACTCATGTCCAAATTGGAAGCCCCAGGTTTTCTGCTGATGGGGAATGGGCTGTCCAAGGAAAGAATCTCCCTTCATGATTAGCTTACAAGGCCATCCTTTCCCTTAAATTACTTAGGCTTTTCATTTTCATTTTTTTGCAGCTTGTATACTCTATATGTGGCAAGGGGAATGAGAAAAATAATAAGGGGGAAATAGAAGGCTGAGGAGATTTGGCTGCTACTGATAAAAGGTCATTCTCCAGGTTGATCTCTGAGTCATGTGAGGGTAAGAAGGTTAGAGACTGCCCATGGTGGGCACTGTTCAGGAAGAGAAACCAGAGTTAAAGGCAAAAATGAATTTTTTAATTTAAACTTCATTAAAATGCAAACCTAATAAAAGATAAAAAATGATACAGTCCAACAGTGATGAAGCATTGAGGGAAAAGAAAGCCACTTTAATATATTATTGGTGGGACTAGTACAAAAGATTTGAAAAGCAATCTGCAATATGAAAAAAATTGATCATATCACTGGACCCAGAGCTTTTGTTAGGATTCTGTACCCACGTCATAAAAAGGGAAAATGGGGCCTATTTACACAAAAATATTCATAGCTTCTCTATTTATAATAGTAAAAAAATTGGAAACAATCTCTATGCTGAAGAACTGGAGAACGGATGAATAAATTGTGATTTATTAGATGTAATAGAATATTTGATGAAAAAAAATCAAGAAATTTGACACACACAAGGCACTGTGGAAAGAGAAATCAGTGGTGGTCCAGAATGGTATTATATACTGATTACAATGACAAACTAAAATAAAGAACTTTTTTTAAGTAAGAAGAAACATAAAACCAGAGGCCTTTAGAAGAGCTAGAAGGGGAGGCAAAACAAACAAAAATTAATTGCTTGCTATTTGTTAATTATTTTGGTTATGCCTTTTAGAGGTCCTTGGGGAACCCCCCCCCCATCTTCACCTCCTTTTTTGTTAATTTGTTTTTTTCTTGTTGATGAGGGGAAAGTATAATATTTTAAAGTGGAAGTCTGTTGTTTCTGTGCACAGATGGGATACATAGCAATGTTCTACCAAGTATTCAGTGAATACTACATTTATAGGGGAAAAGGAACAAATTGGAAAGAAAAGTTCACATAAAGCAGATGCTTTTCTTTTCTAGAGAAGTGGCTGCATTTGTTCCCTCAGGTGTATCTATTTCAACATAATTAAAAAAATACTTGTAATCAAATTTAATATGCCACATCAAAAATGTGTTAGGGAGAAGCAGCATATTAAAGTAAAATGAGTATGGATTGAACTTGTAATTCGAAGGTTATTTCTTTTAATTATATGCAAAAATAATTCTTCCAAAAAATTTGTGTTTCAAATTTTCTCCCTCCTCTTCCCTCTCTTTGAGAAAGCAAGCCATTTGATATAGGTTATACATGTGCAGTGATACAAACCATGCTTGCGTATTTGTTATATTGTGAAAGAAAATACAGACCAAAAAATAAATCTCAAGGAAAAGAAAGAAAGTTTTAAAAAATATGCTTCAATTTGCATTCATACTCCATCAGGTCTTTCTCTGGAGATGGATAGTATTTTTAATCATAAGTCCTTTGGAATTGTCTTGAATCACTATATTGCTAAGAAAACCTAAGTTATTTACAATTTATGTTGTTGTTACTGTGTACAATGTCCTGCTGGTTCTGCTTATTTCACTTTGCATCAGTTCATGAACATCTTTCCAGGTTTTCTGAGAACATTCTGAGGGTCATTTCTTACAGTACAAAACTATTTCACCACAATCATATACTCCAATTTGTTCAGCCATTCCCCAATTAATGGACATCCTCTCAATGTCTAATTCTTTGCCACCACTAAAAGAGCTCCAATAAATATTTTTGTACATTTATGTCCTTTCCCTATTCATTTTTGATCTCTTTGGGATACAGACCTAGTGGTGGTATTGCTGGGTCAAATGGTAGGCACTGCTTTTATAGCCCTCTGGGCACAGCTCAAAGTGCTCTACAGAAGGGCTGAATTAATTCATAATTTCAGGGTCTTAATTTTCTCATACCCTCTCCAGTATTTGTCATTTTCCTTTTCTGTCATATTAGCCAATCTGATAGATGTGCGGGTGGTACAAAACCACGTGATCTTGAACAAGTCTCCTACCTTCCCTGGGCCTCAGTTATCTTATCTGTAAAATGAGGAGATGGACCTAGATTACCTCTGAGGACTCTTCCCACTCTTGATCTATAAGATCTGTAAAATGAAGGGGTTGATGAGGTGATTTTCCAGTCCCTTTCAGCTCTAAGTCTATGATTCTTATTTTCAGTTAGTTTTTGTTTTTATGGTAAAAGGAATTTCTCTGATGTTGGTTGGAGGGCTAGTATAGTAGTGATAGCCATATTGGAGCCTCATTAAGTTACTCTGGGAATACTCTGTAGGAATAACAACTGTTTCATTGTATTAAACTCTGTAAATTATGAGAGTATCAGCTTGCCTTCATTGTGTTAGTTCACAAAGATAGTTGCTGAACTTATTATCTTTGGAAGAATCAGCCTAAAGAGGAGCAAAGGAGATACATTTAAGAGCTACAAAAAGCAGAATTTTTGTAAGCAGGAACAGACAGAATTTTAGTTCACATATAAGGAAGAATTCTCTGACAGGGAGTCCTGGAGGTTACCTACAAAGGGAGTGGATACCAAAGAAGAAAAAGAGTCTGTGGGAGAAAAGGGTTGCTGGGGAGGAAGAGGGGGACTCATCTTCTCTGAGGGCTCTTTGAACTTTAAAGATCCTGTGATTCTGGCAGAGTTTCATACGTTTGGAATAATTTAGGTGTGGCTCTCCCTATTGGCAGCATTAGATCACCTTTTAAGAATCTTTCCCTCCCTTCCTTCCTTCCTTCCTTCCTTCCTCCCTTCCTTCCTTCCTTCTTCCCTCCCTCCCTCCCTCCCTCCCTTCCATTCATTCACTCATTCAGTGACTAGATTATATCACTTCAGGAATATATCATTTATTTTTTCATTCAGTATATATATTTATCATCTCAAGGATATATCATTCATCTAGTATCTATATTGTATTACCTGAAGAACACTTCATTCATTCATTATCTATATTATAATGCCTTAAGAATGTTTCATTCATTCATTTCCTTGATTAGATTATCTCTTAAGAGCGAGCTCTTTCAATGATTTATTCATTAATTCATTGTTCATTTACTAAATGTCAAGCAGCAGGGACACAAACAGAAATAAAACAATACTTAGTGTCCTCAGGGACCTTATTGGAGGAAAAACCACCAAGTATGCATACAAGTAACTGCACAATAATTTCTGGGGTAGAGAGCACTGGCAGTTGGAAGGAATCATGGAAGAGCCTTAAGCCAAGTCTTGAAGGAAGCTATAGATTCTCAGAGGGGAAGGTGAGCTGTGAGCACATGCCCATCAAAGGGAACTGTCTACAAAGGCAAAGAGATGGGAGAGAGAATACCATCTATAAGGAACAGCAAAGATGTCAGTATAGTTAGAATGCAGAGTAGATGAAGGGAGATATTTATAAAAAGCCCTGAAAGGGAGAGAGTTGTCATTTTTGTTTAGTCATTTCAATTGTGTCTGATTATTCCTGACCCCATTTGGAATTTGTTTTTGCAAAAAAAAAAAAAAAAATGTTATGGTTTGCCATTTTCTTCTCCAGTTTATTTTACAGATGAAGAAACAGAGGCAAACAAGGTGAAGTGACTTGACTAGGGTCATACAGCTAGTAAGTATCTTTCGAAGCCAGATTTGAACTCAGGAAGATGAGTCTTCCTGATTCCAGGTCTGGCACTGTATCCATTGCACCACCCAGTCATCTTACTAAAAGGTAAATAGGCTGGAATTCAATTGTTAAAGGCTTTAAATGACAGAGAAGTTTCTTTTTCAATCATAGAGGAAAAAGGGAGCCATTGGGGATATTTCGGGACAAGAGTAACAGGACAAAAAATGCTTTAAAAGTATTTATTTGGCAACTGTGTAGAGGATGAACTGGTGAGGGGATAGATTTAAGGCAAGTGGGAGACTATCATAATATTCCAGGAAAGAGGCGAAAAGGGTTTGATTTATGGAAATGGGTACACGAGTGGAGTAGAAAGGGATTAATTTGATGGATATCACAGAGGTGGAAATGGATAAAACTTTGCACCTGATTGGATGTCTATGATGAGGAGGCAAGGTTGGCTCTGAGGTTGTGGACTTAGCAAGGGTGACTGCAAGGATGGTGGTACTCTCAAAAGAGAGGGAAGGAAGTGAGGGCAAAGGGTGAACTTTTTAGGGGGTGGGGAAGGTAACAAATTCTGTTTGGACCTGCTGAGCTCACATTTATGATTCCGTACCTCCAAATACTGGAGAAAATTCAGAAGTAAACTGGATCACTTTTCAGAACCCCTCAAAATGGACGCTTTGGGAAAGCACAGCGACTCAAGGTGATTTGTAATCAGCAGAAATTAGAGATGCTTCATTTTTCAGAGGCTGTTCTGTTTTCAGTTGTGTGTATTGGTAGAATTTGTTGGTTAAAAGTTGTGCTAGAAAAGGTGAGTGACATCACTTATTCCAATATAATTCTGGTGTTGTTATTCAGACAATTCTGAATAAAGTTTAGTTCAAATTTGGCAAATACACTGAATTAGGACTGGGATCTCTGAGCCTTGCTTCCTTCAGCCATCATACTTGCAAGTTTCAGAAATAACCTCAAATGAAACTATTTTAAAGAACAGAGAGACAAACTTGTAACTTATTTTCACATACATTTCAGAGAGGTCTCTGGAAGCCTACAGGATGCGTAGAGAAAAATGCTAATTAGACCAAGAAGCCAAAAATTAGAAACTTCGTTTGGCCTTTCTGGTCATATTCTGATAGGGGAATTCTAGAACTCCTTTTGTTACGAATAATGATGGTAGCAATGAAAAGAACTCCCATTCCGATGGGACCTGAAAGTTTATGAGGCACCTTCTTCCCAACTTGTGGACAGAGATAATGCAGGAAGCTTTGGAAATATAAGTTACTGGCAAGAGAAACCATTACAATAACCACATCCAATGGATTTTTGATTTGGAAGGGAACTCAGAGCCCAGCTGGTCTGAGCCACACCTGAACAAGAATCTTCTCCATAATACCCGAGGAATGAACTCCAGTATTTAAAGGGAACCCACTACTTCCCATGGTCACCCACTCCACTTCTGAACAAATTTACTGAACAACATAGCCCTCTGGTATGTGATGACCCTTTATAGCTACTACACTATCAAACAAGTCCTTTTAGTTTTGAAGTCCTGCAAAGATTTTGGAGCTCATCTCTCTCTCTCTCTTTCCCCCCTTTCTCATTCTCTTTGTCTCTCCATACCCCTCCCTCTCCTGTCTCTCTGTCTCCCTCTCCCTTCTTCCCTCTCTCTCTTCTCTCCCCTTTCTCATTGTCTTTCTCTTTCCCCCTCCCTCTTTTGCCCTTCCTCATTCTCTCTGTCTTTCTCCATCCCCCTCCCTATCTCTACTCTGTCTCTCTCTCTTCTCTCCCCTTTTCATTCTCTGTCTCTCTCTTCCCCTTTCCCTCTTCTCATTCTTTGTTTCTCCATCCCCCTCCTATCTTTTCTCTGTCCCTCCCTCCCTCCATTCTTCCCTCTCTCCTTTCTCATTCTCTGTCTCTTTCTCTCTCTTCCTCTCTTTTCCCTCTTTCTCATTCTCTCTCTCTTTCCCCCTCCCTCCTCTCTCCTCTTTTTCATTCTCTCTCTCTCTCCTTCTCTCTTTCTTTCTTGCTCTCCTTCCCTCCATCTCTCCCTCTCCCTTCTCTCTTCCCCATCATCCCCTTGCTGTTCCACCTCCCTCAACTCTCTTGAGAGGCAACTTGGCATGGCGGATAGAATTATGGTCTCTGAGTCAGGAATATCTGGGTTCATGTCCCACCTCTGAAGTTTACTAACAATGTAGCCCTGGGCAAGTCACCTAACCTCTCTGGGTCTCAGTTCCCTCATCTATAAAATGATAAGGTTGGAATAAAAGGTTTTTAAATGCCCATCTGACTCTAAATCTACAACTCCTTGTAAAAAGTCCTTAGTACAGTGCCTGGCACATAGTCAGTACTATATAAATGCTTATTCCCTCCCTCCCCAGTCCAGCCCCCTTCAATCTTTCCTATTTCTCTATCCATATAAATATAAACACATATATTAGAGCCTTTGGGATTTGTAATTTCATGGCTATAGGGAATGACTAATGTGGAAATCCCACCCTCAGATGCAGACCAACAGCTCATCTATGACTCAATCTTCCGAGAGCTGCCCAGGGTCTTTGAGAGGATCAATAACTTATATAGGGTCATGAAAACAGTACATACTGGAGGCAGGAATTCAACTCGGGTCTTCTTGACTGCAAGACCAACCCTCTATCCATGACACACTACCTCTCCTATAGCTCATGTTGCTGTTCCTTTGTGTCCAACTGTTTATGACCCCGTGGACCATACTGTCCATGGGCTTTTCTTGGTAAAGGTACTGGAGTGGTTTGCCATTTCCTTCTCCAATGGATTAAAGCAAAGAGAAGTTAAGTGACCTGGCCAGGGTCACACAGCTACTAAGTGTCTGAGGCTGGATGTGAACTCAGGTCTTCTTAACTTCAGACCTAGTGCTCTATCCACCTTGTTGCCTCCTCATCTCATGTAAATGCATATAAATATTTTGCATACAGAAATTAGATATAACCCAAATGTAAGCAGAGGAAGTTCTTGATACATTGAGTTCTAAGGGTGTTTTTCTAAGGCACACACATAGGGGTTATAGCCTGGGTTTGGAGCTAGGTTTCCCACTCATAATGGATTTTCCTCATGCAGACTCTGTATTTATGACTACAGACTGACAATTTAGCGGTCTGCTCCTCCAATGCTTGCCTGGCCCTGTATTCACACAAGCTGATTTGTGCTGTGAGCATAAAGCGTAGAGATCAGGACCCCCCGGGCATGAAGGCAGCTGGGACATGGGAAGAAAAGCCAGGCTAAATGCACATCAATGCCATCGATCACTGCCCTTCAAGGTCCCCCCTCCTGCCCTACTATCTCAAAAGCTCTAAGAGAATCAGAGCTAGCGGGATTTCTCTCTTTCAGTGATGATTTTTGTCACAGTCCTTATTTCATTAACATCGTGGGATGGTTCATCCTCTTCTGATTTCACTTCGTCATTAGGAGTGAAGGGATAAGGCTGGGGTGCAAGGGGGAAGGGCAGGGAGGGAAGGATTGATATCTGGGGCTCCCATACTCGTTAAGGTCTGGTTTTTTTCAAACACTGTCTTTTGTTGAACTCTTCTCTTTCTTGCACAACCCTGGGATCTGGGAGTTTGGCCTGCTGCCTGCCTTCATCTGTTCAGGAAGAACATACATATAACAGCTGGTGGCTCACTAGCCACCATTGTTTGTGGGTTAAACTTGACACGGTGCTGGAAAAGTCTTTTTTTCCTCAGCTTGAAGCCAGCTGGCTGGAGTCTCCTCACTGGGGGAGACACTGAACTTTTTATGGATATTTGGAACTGAGGGGGGGCTCAGTCTGATGGCAGAATGGAAACTAGGTCCTGTCTCCAATATCCTGGACACTGAAAAATCTACACATAGACCTTTATTTAACAGCTAAACAGTCTTTGAGGCATTCTCTCCCATACCATTGTGTTCCCTCATGTTGTTACGAACTTCTCAAGTAGCTCGGAGGCTAGTACTCAGATTGGGCCCAGAGAATGAAGTAGCAAAAAAAAAAGCAGTCAGGGTAGTTTCCTACTACACCGTGTCAAGCAGGTGATAGAAATACAACAGATGTATCACTTAAGTGAACATGGACTGGTTTTTTTTCCTCATTTTTGAGAACTGTCACCACTCATGCAAATTATAACCAGAATAGGACTTAATAGAGGCATTGCCTGATATTCCTAGAGGTTAAGTGACTTACTTAGGGTCACACAGAAAGTGTCAAAGGTGAGATTTGAACCCAGGTAGTCTAGACTTCAGGCTCAGTATTCTGCCCATTATATCTGTTTGTCCCATGGTAAGCAAGAAAAGGAGAAGGCTAATTGCATGAAAAGCATCTTGACACTGAGGAATGATGATCTAGAATGAAACAGGGGCTGGGAAAACCCCTAGTGATAAAATTGCCCATAATGAGAACAAAATGAAAGGAAAGACACCCCCAGACAAAGGAGCTCATGTGAGGTTAACTCAAATGGTGTCACTCCCGTGATGTCCCTATCTTGGGGATGGCTACAATGGACAGCTCAGAAGAAGAAGAAAATTCCCAAGCAATAACTTAGGATTCTTTTCCCCTTTGTGTTTGTAAGCAAGTAGAAAAGAAAAGGAGGAGGTTGGCATGGAGGGGGTGAGAGCTGGGGTGGGGGAGTTGCTTACCGGAATGCCCAGGGCCTTAAGGATGTTCATTTTGCACATGGGGCAGGTCCGATGGTCTAGCAGCCATGGGTCCACACAGGATTTGTGGAAAAGATGCCTGTAAGGAGAGTCATAGAATTTTAGTACTGGACATCACTCAGCCCTTCCTAACAAGGTGAAGTGAACTGTCCAAAGTCACAGTGAAAGAATCGTGTCCAGGACTGAAACCCTCATCTACTTACTGCTGTTCAACTGTTCTTTTTAGGCAATTAGATGACGCAGTGAATGGAGGGCTGGGCCTGGAGTCAGGAAGACTCATCTTCCTGAGTTCAAATATGGCATCAGATGCATACTAGCTGTGTGACCCCGGGCAAATCACTTAACCCTTTTTGCCTCAGTTTCCTCATCTGTAAAATGAGCTGGAGAAGAAAATGGCAAACCACTCCATTATCTTTGCCAAGAAAACCCCAAATGAGGTCACTAAGAGTTGGACATGACTGAGACAACTGAACAACACAGGTTTTTTCATGATACCAGGAATATATTTCAACTCTTATTCATCTTGTTTCAAGAAGGTGTGTGTGTATGTGTATGTGTGTGTGTGTGTGTGTGTGTGTGTGTGTGTGTGTGCATGTATGTTAAAATATTCTCAGCTTTGCCTAGTAGATTTAGAAAATGTGGGGCATGTGGAAACAGGGAGGCTTTTCCCCTGCTCCAACATAGCACGGACATGGCAGCTTCCCAACATTAACAGGAAGAACATTAGTGGACAGAATGACTTTCTATTTCTTCTTCTGGATGTAGCTGAAAGAGAGCTAGATTTGAAGTGAGAAAGCTGTCTGAGCTCATGTCCTGTCATTGACTAGTTTTACCATTTTGACTTCTCCCAGCCTATACGCATTTCCTAATCTGTAAAATGGGACTAACACTGGACTCCTTGCCTCCTGGGGTTGTTTTGAGGATTAAGTGAGATAGTTTGGATAAACTGCAAAGTGCTAAATCGTTTATTATCACTGCCCTCAAATAAGACAGCTGCCTCTGCTATCTCCTCCAGTTATAAAAAAAATGGGTAGATTCATATGTGTGGTACTATCGAGATGCTAAGGGAAATCAGAGAAGGGAGATTACTTTTGCTTGGGGTTTTGGAGAAGGCTTCATGAAAGAGGAGACATCTAAGCTGGACCTTAAAAGATCGGTAAGACTTCAGAAAGCTAAATTGAAGAAGAGTGTTTTCCTGATGGAAAGAACTATGTCAGCAATGACATAGAGGTAAGAAATCTCAGAATATGTCCACAGAGCATTCAGAAACATAGATCTGGGCAGGAGACTAGGAGAAGGAAAATATCGTAAGATAAAATAGGTTAGAGTTAGGTTGTAGAGGGCCTTGAATGCCAGATTAAGGAGATTGATCTCTACTCAGTAGTTTGTGGGGAAAGGGAGTGATTTATCTGGATAAAGAATACAGAATAGAGTAGAGAAGTGTTAGGCCTGATGGCAGGTTGACTGACTAATTTGATAGCCCACATGACATTTAACAGTGGTCTGAATGAGGGTGATGGTCATGGTAATGGAGGGGACAGATGAAAGAGTTACTGCAGAAGTAGAATCTGTAGACTTGCTAACCAGATGGAGGTTAAAAGGTAGGGACAGGAGAGGTCAAAGGAGATTTCTAGCCTGAGTGATTGGGAAAATAAGGGATTATTAACAGAATTAGTAAAGTCAGGGAGAGGAATAGTATATTTTTGCGGGGGGGAAGGGGAGAATTATGATGTCCAATTTTGGACATTCCCTTCAATCCAATTCAAGTAACATTTATTAAGTACCAATTATGTGCCAGGTACTGAGCTGGGTATTGGGGATATAAAGACTTTAAAAAAAAGAAGAAAAAATGGCTCCTGCCCTCAAGGAATTTATTCTAATTAAGAGGACACAACATACATGCCAATAAGCAAATACACAGTGATTTTAAGAGGGAGAGAATGACAGCACTTATTTCTATTACCTTCTTATTTTTATAGTCCTTTCATTCTAGTGACTACCCTCTGGTAATTATTTTCTGTTTATCCTGTATTTTTTTTTTTTTGCATGTTGTCTCCCACTTTGGTTGTAAACTCCTTGAGGACAGAGACTGCCTTTTGTCTCTTTTTATGTCCCCAGAACTTAGCACAGTTCCTGACACATGATATAATACCCAGCTTAATAAATGTTGATTGACTTATAACCCTTGGGAGTGGGGGAAGGGAGGACATGTGTCATCTAGGATGGCAGCATGACATCTAGGTTCACATCTAAAGAGGTCGGGGCCGAAAATAGAGATCTGCATAGGGGTGATCATTGGGTAAGATGACCAGTGAAGGAGAAGAGAAGAAAAGTGAGAAAGACAGCTTCATAGGAAGAAGAGCCAGTGAAGGATGGAGGGTAGGAGCAGTTGGAGACGTAGGAACAAAAGTAGGAGAATGGTTTCTGGCTCTTCATGTCTACATCACCATCCTAGGTCAGACCTTTATCCCTTCTTGGCTGGGCTACTGCAGCAGCCTTCTAAATGACCTCTCTGCTACTGGTCTTTCCCCCTTCTCATTCATCTCGCACAATGTCAGTGGACGAGTCTTCCTAAAGCATGGCTCAGTGTAAATCCCCTTGCTTAAAAATCCTTAATGGGTCCTCTTTGCCTACTAAGTCAAATACTGTCAGTGTAACTGTGTGCACTGTCTTTACTTTATGTCATTTTCAGAATGTACAAAGGAAGTTAATGACCAAAAGAAAACAAGGGGATGACAAAGGTCAACAGAAGGATTGAAAAGATAAAACATAATTATTCTAGTCCAGGGGTTTGTTGGAGCTGGCTTGAACTTGACATATGTTAAATCTTCAGCATGAACATCTGATATACCTCAAAAATCATCAAATGCTACAAATTAGGGTTTGATTTATTGTTCTGTTGATTGTGTAGGCTTTAGAAAGTGATGCAGAAAATGTTCATAATGCAGAATAAACTAAAAAAAGTGTTACATTCTTCTCACACTCCAACCCCCACCCCCGACTGTTCTTTCTACCACCATATCCATGCTTGTTTCAACATATATACTGAGTGCCAACAAGGCAGGATCAAAGCATTGAAAGCTAGAAAGGGGAAGAGGGATGGTCTGGTTCAATTCCTTCCTTTTACAAATGAGGAGACTGAAGCCCACAGAGATGAAGTGATATGCAGGCATCAAGTGCTACATGGTGGATAAGAGGCAGAGCCTGGATTCTAACTGTGATCCCTCTGACTCCCAACAGAGGGCTTTTCCTACTACTCATAGATCTTCACATAAAATCAGATACTCTTGGAATCCTGTATGTTGGGCTGCAATCTAGATTCCTTACCCTGCCCCTAAACAGGGAAGAAAAATCCAAGATAGCAGCAGATGTGTGAATACAAAAAGAGAACCAGGAGGGAGGTGCACCCCAAGCCTAAAGAAGTCAATCAACCAACAAGTGACATTTGTTAAGCATCCATTGCGTCAGGCACTGTGTGTGCTAGGTACAAATAAAAATCTCCTAGACTGTGCATTTTCTCCCTCCTTTGTACAGTTTCCAACATATGTCATCACCAACAAATACTGTTAGCAGGCACTTTGACGAATGATCATATGAACATCTAGACACATTATTTTCTTCCCTGAAGAGAGGAAATGGTCATAAGCGGCAATGAGAAATGGACTCATGAAGAGAGGACAGAGTTCGCAGAAATACTGAGTAAGGGAAGGTAAAGGTCAATGAAGTCTCCTTCCTTTTCCTTCCAGACTTGGGATTTTATCAGTGTGACATGCAGACCAGACAGAGAATTTATCTACTTTATGGGCCTAAAGGAACTGCCAGGAGCAATTAGAGTTTAAGTGACCTGTCACCCATGATTTTTGTTTGCTACTCAGTCTTTTTAGACTCTTCTTGACTTTATTTGGGGTTTTCTTGGCAAAGATACTGGAGTGGTTTGCCATTTCCTTCTCCAGTTCATTTTACAGATGAGCAAACTGAGAAAAACAGGGTTATATGACTTGTCCAGAGTCACATAGCTAGTAAGTGCCTGAGATCACATTAGAACTCATGAGAATGAGTTTATTTGACTCCAGGACCAGTACTCTATCCACTGCACCATCGAGCCGCCCCTAATCACACCACTCATGATCACACATATCAGTTATAGGTGACAGGCAATATTTGAACCCAGATCTTCTTGGATTTTAAGGTCACTCCACTGGTCAACTATGTATCCCCCCTTTATTTACATTTAAATAGGAGACATACATAAGAAGATGTAGTCCTCTTTTTTAGGCCCAGTGGGATATTAAAAAACTTAGAAAAGAAAGTGTTTTTTTTAACAAACATTAAATAAAGCTAATCATAATTATATATTTATACACACATATATGTGTGTATAGACTTTATATGTGTACATGCATAATATGTACACATGTATATATATATATACACACATATATACATATACATATATATGTATACACATACACACGAGCTTTTTTGTTTTCTTGGAAACTTGGGGAGGGGTCCTATCTTGCCTAGGTGGGAAGCATAACAGCTATTCATGGGCCTGATCTGACTGCTGATTAACATGAAAGCACTGATCTGCTCCATTTCCATTTCTGACCTGAGTCAGTCTGTTCTACATCAAGCAGCCTGGTGGCCTGTCACATCCAGCAGGACTCATCAATATGGCACCAGACTTGAGTGCACATACCTGACTGGCTTTCCTAAATTGGTACCTGACTGAATGCAGACACCTGATTGGCTTTAACCCCTTCCCCCTTTCCTCCCCACTGTAGGTCTGAATTCCTGGTCTGTAGAGAACCACCAGCTTTGGCATGTGCCACCATATCTGACTATACATTGGTTTTTAAAAGCAAATAATTTGGACAATGTGAGAATCTGATTTGCTGACTTATTCATATTTCTTAAAAACCTTCTTTTAAAAATTTTTTTTTGGGGAGCAGTGGGAAAGAATAAATTCTTGTAAAAATAAATTTTAGAAAGAAAAATAATAAAAGCAACATTTCTTTTCCAACTTGGTGGGTTTTTATATTTGTTTTTTAAATGTTTTCATGGTTCACCTATACTTTCTATTGTGATATTATTTTCCTTTGTCATATTTCTCTCCTCTCCTCTCCTCTCCCACATCCTCCTTTTCAACATTGTGGAGGGAGGGAGGGAGGCTATTTCTTTTCCAGTCTCCTTGACTTGTTCACTTCTGTCATGTGTGCTGGCTTCTGCCTCCATTAGAGACCTTGCTACCATAGCTAAAAGAAGAACAGCTCCATCCTCCCTATGGCATTGGCTCACACTTCTCCCTCTCCCTCAGGCAACACAGCTAATAAGGTGTTCGAGTTGCACTGGCACCTAGAGAACCAATACCAATGCAGCCTTTCCCATCTGAAATGCTAAGTGGGTCTACACTAAGCTTGCAATTCACTTTAGAGCCCCTTAAACAACTTATTTGGCATAGTGTTCCATACAACAAGAGTGTGGAAAACCTTTTCACAGTGTCGCTGGGTTGCATTACAACCACTCTTCATGACTCCACTGGAAAAGAAAAGGTGTATTTGGGAAAAGCCAACATACTTCCAACGCATCTGCTGTCACACGGATGCTCCTTCTC
Source organism: Notamacropus eugenii (assembly GCF_028372415.1). Lineage (NCBI taxonomy): Eukaryota > Metazoa > Chordata > Mammalia > Diprotodontia > Macropodidae > Notamacropus > Notamacropus eugenii. The sequence goes on from NC_092877.1 coordinate 137,860,353, forward strand.
TCAGGTGTATTTAAGAATTCATAGGAGCATGGTATGTAGAGCTGGAAGGGACCTTCCAAGTCTTCTAGTCCAGCCCCTGGATAATATAGAGGACAGTACAAAGCAAAGAGAAGCGATGTGATTGGCCCAAGGTCACAAAGGTAGAAAGTAAGTGGAAGAGCCTCATTTGACCCCTGCTTTTTGGATACCAAATCTAGCATCCTTTTCATGGTACTATGTTGCCTTCCAGCTTCAGTCTCAGAGTTGAATCCAAACATGATGTGTCAAAAAGGTTCTGTCCTCACGGTTGTGAACTTTTGCCACTTGGATAGAAAGTCAAGACCAAAAAAAGAGAAGTTCATTTGGGGTACACTCAATTGACCCAGAATGTCAAAATTATCAAATTCAGTTCAATTCAATCTGACAAACATCTATTAAGTGACTCCCAAGGACAGTGTTGTAGATAAAAATGCAGAAATGAGACAATCTATACTCAAGAAACTCTCTCCTAGGGCAAGGGGTGGGATATACATATATGGGCAATTAAAGATTTTAGAAGGAAAATTAGAAGGCTTCATGAATAAGTAACGACTTAAGCTTAGCCCTGAAGGTAGATAAAATGTCTGAGGAACCAGTGAGGAAGGAATTAACTCCAGCCAAGGAGAATAACTTGGGTCTCAGAATGCCAATTTAGTTGACAATGAAGTTCATGATAGGGAGTAGTAGTAAAAATAATTAGTGGTTATACAGTGCTGTAAAGTTTGTAACATGCTCTACATACATTATCCTTCCTTCCTCCTTCCCTCCTTCCTTCTTTCCTTCCTTCCTTCCTTCCTTCCTTTTCTTTCCTTCCCTTCCCTTCTATTTTTTTCTCTCTCCTTCCTTCCTTTCTTCCTTTTCTTTCCTTCCTTTCCCTTCTATTCTTTTTTTCTCTCTCTTTCCCTCCTTCTTTCCTTTCCTCCCTCCCTCCATTCCTTTCATAAGGGTATCAGAAACTATAAAAATGTTTTACTGGCACCTCTACAATAAAAGGCCATTAATGTAGCCAGGCAGGAGTTGGATAATGACCTTTTCCCTCTGGCCTTATTTTGTTGCAAGGCCTTTCTCTCCTCCTACTCTTGTCCACAGGAAATTAAAAGTTTTAGAATTGAGAAGATAATAGACCTTGAACTTGAGCTCTTGGAAAATTATTGGGAAATTATCTCCTGCAAGAATGATGCCTGTGCGGGAGGAGGAGCCAAGATGGCAGAGTAGAAAGACATACATATGCTAGCTCCAAATCCACAGCCCATAAAATACCTGTAAAGAAGAACTCCCAGCAAATTCGGGAGCAGTAGAAGCCACAGAAAAATGGAGCAGAGGAGATTTCTCTTCCAGAGAGACCTGAAAAACTGACCCGAGAGGTTGCGCACTGGACCTGGAGCAGAGCCCAGCCCTGCCTGGGCCGCGTGGCACCAAGAGGAGCAGATCTGAGTGGGCTTCAGGGACAGAATCTCCAGCAGCTGCGCAGGTCCCTCCACCCACTGACGCCAAAGGTCGGTGAGAGTCTTTTTGGCTCACTGAGAGGGGAGTGGGGTGTCCCCATGACTCAGGCCCCCGTGGGAGGCAGCAGCTGAGGCAGCAGCAGACAGGGGCTCTCAAAGCAGGCGGGAGCTCAGATCCATTGTTGAAGGTCTCCACATAAACCCCCTGAGGGAAGTGAGCCCCATGTGGCAGCCCTGCCCCTACCTAAGCACCTGAACTTAATCTCACACTGAATAGCAGCCCTGCCCCTGCGGAAAACCCTGAGTCTGGGAAGCAGTATTTGAATCTCAGACCCCAAGCACTGGCTGGGTGGATCTGGAGGCGAGGTGGGTGTGGAGAGGACACTCAGAAGTCAAGTCACTGGCTGGGAAAATGACCAAAAAAGGGGAAAAAAATAAGACCACAGAAGGTTACTTTCTTGGTGAACAGATATCTCCTCCCATCCTTTCAGATGAGGAAGAACAAGTCTTACCATCAGGGAAAGACACAGAAGTCAAGGCTTCTGTATCCCACACATCCAGAATAAATATTCCATGGGTTCAGGCTATGGAAGAGCTCAAAAAGGATTTTGAAAATCAAGTTAGAGAGGTGGAGGAAAAACTGGGAAGACAAATGAGAGAGATGCAAGAAAAGCATGAAAAGCAGGTCAATATCTTGCTAAAGGAGACCCCAAAAATGCTGAAGAAAATAACACCCTGAAAAATAGGCTAACTCAATTGGCAAAAGAGGTTCAAAAACCCAACGAGGAGAAGAATGCTTTAAAAAGCAGAATTAACCAAATGGAAAAGGAGGTTCAAAAGCTCACTGAAGAAAATAGTTCTTTCAAAATTAGAATGGAACAGATGGAGGCTAATGACTTTATGAGAAACCAAGAAATCACAAAACAAAACCAAAAGAATGAAAAAATGGAAGATCATGTGAAATATCTCATTGGAAAAACAACTGACCTGGAAAATAGATCCAGGAGAGACAATTTAAAAATTATGGGACTACCTGAAAGCCATGATCAAAAAAAGAGCCTAGACATCATCTTTCATGAAATTATCAAGGAAAACTGCCCTGAGATTCTAGAACCAGAGGGCAAACTAAGTATTCAAGGAATCCATTGATCACCGCCTGAAAGAGATCCAAAAAGAGAAACTCCTAGGAACACTGTGGCCAAATTCCAGAGTTTCCTGGTCAAGGAGAAAATATTGCAAGCAGCTAGAAAGAAACAATTCAAGTATTGTGGAAATACAATCAGGATAACACAAGATCTAGCAGCTTCTACATTAAGGGATCAAAGGGCATGGAATAGGATATTCCAGAAGTCAAAGGAACTAGGACTAAAACCAAGGATCGCCTACCCAGCAAAACTGAGTATAATACTTCAGGGGAAAAAATGGTCTTTCAATGAAATAGAGGACTTTCAAGCATTCTTGATGAAAAGACCAGAGCTGAAAAGAAAATTTGACTTTCAAACACAAGAATGAAGAGAAGCATGAAAAGGTGAACAGCAAAGAGAAGTCATAAGGGACTTACTAAAGTTGAACAGTTTACATTCCTACATGGAAAGACAATATTTGTAACTCTTGAAACTTTTCAGTATCTGGGTGGTTGGTGGGATTACACACACACATACACACACAGACACTCACACACACGCACACACACACAGAGACAGAGCACAGAGTGAATTGAATAGGATGAGATCATATCTTTAAAACATGAAATTAAGTGGTGAGAGAGAAATATCTTGGGATGAGAAAGGGAGAAATGGAATGGGGCAAATTATCTCTCATAAAAGAGGCAAGCAAAAGACTTATTAGTGGAGGGAAAAAGAGGGGAGGTGAGAGAAAAACATGGTTTACTTTCATCACATTTGATTAAAGGAAGGAATAAAATGCACACTCATTTTGGTATGAAAACCTTTCTTACAATACAGGAAAGTGGAGGTGAAGGGGATAAGCAGGGTGGAGGGGATGATGGAAGGGAGGGCAATGGGAGGAGGGAGCCATTTGAAGTCAACACTCTTGGGGAAGGACAGGATCAAAAGGGAGAATAGAAGCAAAGGGGGGCAGGATAGGATGGAGAGAAATATAGTTAGTCTTACACAACACGACTATCATGGAAGTCATTTGCAAAACTACACAGATATGATCTATATTGAATTGCTTGCCTTCCCAAAGGGAATGGGTGGGGAGGGAGGGATGAAGAGAAGTTGGAACTCAAAGTTTTAGGAACAACTGTCGAGTTCTGTTCTTGCTAGTAGGAAATAAGAAATACAGGTAAAGGGGTACAGAAAGTTATCTGGCCCTACAGGACAAAAGAGAAGAGAGGGACAAGGGAAGGGAGGGATGATAGAAGAGAGGGCAGATTGGTGATAGGGGCAATTAGAATGCTTGGTGTTTTGGGTGGGGGGAGGGGACAAATGGGGAGAAAATTTGGAACCCAAAATTTTGTGAAAATGAATGTTAAAAGTTAAATAAATAAATTTTTTAAAAAAAGAATGATGCCTGTGTAATTAGCTGCTAGAAATTAATTGGGAAGTCATGCAAATCTTTTAGCCCTAAGATAGAAAGAGAAAGACAGAGAAGTCTTTGATAGAGACACAAGCCATAGTGACCAGGAAATATTCAAAAATTCTAAAAGGACTAAGTAACTGGAAGTGGCTCTGCTCTGAGATCTTTACATTTGGGGCAAAGAATTTTTCTTTTTTTTTTTTTTTAAATACAAAATTAATTAATTTTCTTTTTAGTTTTCAGCATTCACTTCTATAAGATTTTGAGTTTTGAATTTTCTTCCCCTGCCTCCTCCCCAAGATGGCGTGCAACCTGATATAGGATATATTTTCATATTAAACATATTTTCACATTAGTCATGATGTAAATAAGAATTAGAAATAATAGGAGGAACCATGAGAAAGAAGCAAAACAAAACAGCAAAAGACAAGGATAGCAAATAGTATCCTTTCATCTGCATTCAGACTCCAAGTTCTTTCTCTGGATGTTGATAGCATTTTCCATTGTGAATCTTCTGGAGTTGTCTTAGATAAGAATCTTCTTTTGAGAGAAATTTCTATTTCAGGAAAGGCTTGGTCTGAAAGGCAGACCAGGACTACTCTCAGGTAGCCAGTCCCAAACTTAATTCCTATTTTTGAATCATATTTCCTGGTTAATGAAGTTTGCATTATTTGTATGAGATGTAAGATACCCCAAATCTGTTTGTCTATCCTCCTTTTTCCTTTTCCCTCCTCAATATTTTAATACATTTTCTTTTTGTTACACCACAATCTCTTTCCAGTGACCTCTTCTGCCCACCTCATCCTCTACCTTAACCTCCTTCACTACAGAAGGACTAAAAAGCTAAACTTTCTGATACAGAAACCACAACTTAACAAAGTGCATTTGTAGGTGGACTCGTAAGATTCTGCATCCCCAAAGTCACACAACTACTATGCTGATACGCTTCTCTTTGGCATATATGTGTTAGTCACTGTGAGATTAATTTGATCATCTGTGAAGCATTTCCTAGAATTCACAGAATTTAGAACTGGCAGGGTCCCCAGAAATCTCATCTTGCAAGAAGTAACCTGTGACTCAGTGGGATGAAGTCACACAGTAACAGGTAACATAACTTGAGAGAAGTTCCTTCTAGGGTCATTTGCAGTTGGGAAAGAGCATGACCATTTTGGGAGGTGCTATCTGAAGTGGACAACAGATGAATCCGCTAAGACATGCATAGACATTAAATGACTCACATACCCTCGATCCTTTATTTCTACAAACATTCCTGATTTAGAAAATAATTTTGTGGTTTTGAAGAGGGGCATTCTCTGATCAGAGTGGCAGAGGAGGAGGTGGTAATAACGATATAGTCAATGGTGCTAAGGCCCAACAGCATGAAGTATGCTGCACAGAGTGGAGATAGGGTTTTAGTCTCTACCCAGAAAACACAAGATTGGAATCGCTGTCATTGATTATCTTTGATTTGGGAATTCAGTGAAGACCTGAATGGAATCTGAATGGCTGGGTCCTTGAAGAACACTAAGAAAACCATTCCTATTTCCTTTATCTTAATTGTGTTTTACCCCTATTGCTGTTCCCATGGATGAGTGAATTGGAAACCATCAGTTCAGAGCACCCTGGGATTGCCCTAAATTCGACACTGTTCAGTGTAATCCAAAAGCTCACCAGTCAGATTAATCTTATCTGTTTCGTTTTTTGATTTCAGTTTTCCCTTTCTCTCTTCCTTCCCTCCTCCTCTTCTCCCACTCTAATCTGACAGTGAGATCTCAACCAAGAACACCAACTGTAACTTTCTATAATACTATGCTCATTTTTCCAACTCTTTCCAGAATGAGAATATTTATTAGGTAATATATCCATATATATGCCCACATCTTTTTTTCAATCATCAAAAATCTGCATTCTTTAAGTAACATTATGCTCATCTTCTTAACTCTTTCCAGTATGAGAATAATTATTTTAAAAAATACCTATCCAATCATTAAATAATCCACCATCTTTTCTCTCTAAGCTAGATGCTGCAGTAGACAGAGTGCTAGGCTTGGCAGTCAGGGGAACCTGAGTTCAAATTTGGTTTCAAACACTTGTTAGTTGTATACCTTGGGATGAGTCATCTCTATCTGCCTCAGTTTCCTTAACAGTAAAATGAGGATAATTATAGTACCTACCTCCAAGGGCTGTTGTGAAGATGAAATGAAATAATATTCATATAGTGCTTAATACAAGCCAGCAACAGTAGGTACTTAATAAATGCTTGTTTCCTTCCTTTCTACTCTAACCCTTCAATTTAGAATGAAAGAAAAACAAAGGCTTTGTTGCATACTTGTATAGTCAAGCAAAATAAATTTCTGAATTGGTCATGTTAAAAAAATACATACATATGTACATATACACACACAAAAACATATACACATGTACACAACATATATATGTGTGTGCATATATTTGTAAAATACATTTTGCTTGATTATAGAAGTATACAACAGGACTTTTTTTTAATTCTAAATTGAAGAGTTGGATTAGGAAGGAAGGAAACTAGCATTTATATACATATACATACATATCTTAAATATTACATATATTCTATATCCACATATATGGATGTGTGTGTGAGGGTGTCTGTGTTTATTTTGTACTGAATCCTTCACTTCTCCATCAGGATGTGGAGTAGCATGTTTCATCATTAGTCTCCTGATGTCATGGTTGACCATTATGTTGATTAAAGTCTCTAATTCTTTCAAAGCCATTTGTCTTTGCCGTATTGTTGTCATCCAAGATGGGAATATTTAAAAAAGGAACCATGCCAACATCATTGAAATCAGTCTTCAAAGTACAGAATCTTCCATCATGTTTAGTGAAATATGCAGATCATAGCAGCTTTCCCTTATCCTCCCCTTGGTGAGTAATGTAACGCAGTGGGGAAGGTGATATAGAATGTTGCTGGACCCCAAGACCCAATTGTCCAGGTCCTTCCCATAACAACAACAGCTACCATTTATCCAGCATTTTCAGGTCTACAAAGTACTTTGAAAATGTTAACTTATTTTATCCTCAAAGTAATCCAGAGAAGCTTAAGGGAGAGTGATCCGTGAAGGATGGGAGGAGAGTGATGTATGCTCGGCTATTTGTGAAGAGACCTGCTGGCCAGGTGTTATTATGGAAAGAAAGAAGAGCTGACTTGGAGTCAGACAGATGCGAATTCAACGCCTGCTCCAGGTACTTAAGAGCTGGGTGATGCTTAACTTCTCTCAGTCTCAGTTTCCTCATCTATAGATGGAGACAATAATACCACCCAACCCCCTGGGCTGTTGTGAAGACCCAATGAGATAAAATCTGGAAAGAGTTTTGCAAGTTCTATAAAAATCCCTGTAGAAATGCTAGCTGTTATGATGAGACTGGAGTATCAGCATTTTAAACTGCTTATTGTAACTCCTTACAAGGTATTAGAAATGCCTGGTCCTGAGAACGCCAAAGTTCAAGGGCCACTTCATAGAAGCTGAGGCGGTCTCTGATTTCTTTTAGCTGAGAGAATTCCCACTTGAAATTACTTAATAGTTATTTTGTACATATTTTCTACAAGTATCTATCTAATCTACACACACACATACATATATACATGTCTGCATGTATGTACATATATATGATACCTCCTCCCCCAATCCCTCTATGGCATAAAGTCCTTGATCGTGGTCCTTTCTGTCATTGTACAGTCCAGTGTCTAAAGCAAAGAACATTATGCCATGTAGGAGATTAAGAAATTTTCACTGAAATGAATGAACGAGAAGGGAAGGAAAGGGAGAATTAGGAATTCAACAGTGAGTTTGAAGTGAAAAAATCCTGGGGAGAGTGAAGGGGAAGGAAAGGGGAGCTAGGAAAGGCATCCCTAGCATGGTCCAGCTCATTCTCTCCACAGAATTACATGGTATCTAGCTCTTCTAATCACCAGCCATCTTCCTTCCTGTCCTCCCTCTCTTTCCTAATATTCTACTTTAATAGATTAAGGGATGAGCTAGCATTTCAAATTTAGAATCAATGATGAAAGGCTTGGAGAGGGGGTAAATGAGGATACTTACCTGGGACAGACAGGACAGAGGAAGAGAGTTTGGTCCTGAATTGAACAGGGTCATAGAATCATATTGCTAGAGCTCGAAGGGACCTTAGAGTATCTAGAGAAGGAAAGCAGTCTGGATTGGACCAAAAAGCTCCTTTACTGACCCCCAACTTCCCATAGGAACAAAGGCATTTATTTCTCAATGCTAACATTCTACCAGAGTCTGTCAGTGAGACATAGAACGCAACAATTGTCCAAGAATTAAAAAGGAATATTTCCCAGAGGGCAATGAGAGGCAAGTGGTAGATGTGAACAAGCTGTAGATGATGGGAAATACTGGCAAAAGATGTCAAGAAAATGTGTGCTAGTGATTTCACATGTGTAACCTATATCAAACGGCTCACTGTTTTAGGGAGGGAGCAGGGGAGGGATGGAGGCAGAAAATCTGGAATTCAAAATTTTAAAATATGAATATTAAAAAATATGGGCACACATATACACTCACTGATAATTGCAAGAGGAGACGGCCCTGTTACCTTCTCCAGATGAATAAAATGTAACCTTCATTGTATTCTCCAGTGTTGCAATGACCATATTTATATGTAATTGGAAAAAAAAATACTATTAAAGAGAAAAATAGAGTTAGCGATGAGAAATAGACATCCAACTATGCTCTACTAGTATTCTCACAGTATCAGGAGAGATGGAGCAAGGCTACTAGCATACTAGGAATAAGCCTGGTAGCAAATGTATAGGAGGGCATTGATAGGAACTGACCAGGAAGAGCATGCAGAGATGATGATCTGCATTATTGAAGAGAACATCCAAGATTGGGAGCTCTCAGATCCACTGAAATGACTGAGAATAAGATGAGACTTGGAAGGGAACTCAGAGACCATCTAGCGTGAGGGTTCTTAACACAGGTCCATGGACAAATTTCAGGGGATTCATGAACTTTATGGGGGGAAAATGCATCTTTATTTTCACTAACTTTTAACTAAAACTTAGCATTTCCTTTAATTGTGAATGAAAAAATGAGAAACATTTCTCTGAGAAAGGGTCCATGGGCTTAACCCAAGGGGATCTGTGATGCAAAAAAGGCTATCCCTTCACGTAGTCCTCATTTTATAAATAAGACTCAGTGAGATTAAAAGACCTGCCAAAGGTCCTTCTTAGAATCACCATTAATGAAATATCTGTTTGCTTTTTTGTTTTGTTTTGTTTTTTAAGCACTGAATGAAGTAAATCAGATGCAGTCCCATTCCTCTTGAACCCTACTAAACTCTGCTCAGATATGCTCTCTCTATGGTCCTGTTTAATAGCTTGTCCCTCACATGTAATATTCCATCTCCTGCCAACCAGCATTTGTACAGGCTGTGACCCTCACACCTGGAAAGCACTTCCTCACCTCTGCCTCTTAGAAGCCCTACTCTTTCAGAGTTCAATTTAAGTGCTACCTTTTACATATGGATTTTCCGCCCCCATCCTCCACAATTATTCCTGTCTCCCCATCCATCACCCCTCACCTCTGACCAGGAGTATTTATTTTTCATCCAGTTGTATTATCTATATGTGTACATTTTATAAGAGAATAAGCTTCTGGAATGAAAGGACTGTGCATTTTTGTCTTTGCATTCCTAGCACCTAACACGCTGCCTTAAATGATTGTTGACTGATTGGAAATAGGGACCGTGTGCTAACGGAATCTGTAAGAATCGCTCTGGCCTTTGTATTGCCCAGCTCCCTCTATTTAAAGCTAGGTAAACATGAAGGAAAAAAAGCTGCAGACTCAGTGACAGCTTACTAGACATTAATTTTCATATAAATACTTAATTTGTTCAGGTAACCTAGCTTTCAGGATGGTGGCTGTAGAGATTGTGCCTGGATATTGTCCTTATAAGTAAGACAACGCAATGCTGGGCATGCTTGCCCTCACTGGCCCTCCTTCCAGACACATTGGGCTCCCAGTATTTCAGAGAAGAATTGGAATTAATTTATCTATCTGTTCCTTGAACTGGACACTGCCCACCTGCCGCCTCTGCATTCACACAAACTACTGCCCATGCCTAGAATGCCTTCCCTTCTCATCTCTGAATCCTCTCTTTGTTCACGTCTTTGCTCAAATGGTACCTTCTCGGTGAAGCCATGTGTGATGTCCCCATCTCCTCTCTCTCCCCTCTCAATTCTCTTTATATTATATTTGTTTGTATAGGTGCCCACAGAAGAATGTAAGCTCCTTAAAGACAAGAACTGTTTTATTTGGCAGCGAGGTGGCGCAGTGGATAGAGCTCTGGCTGTGCAGTCAGGAGGACCTGAGTTCAAATTTAACTTCAGACACTTACTAGCTGTATGACCCTTGTTAATGGTGTTTGCCTCATTTTCCTCATCTGTAAAATGGGCACAGTAATAACACCTAACTCTCAGGGTTGTTGTTAGGATCAAACAAGATAATAATTGTGAAGGGCTTAGCACAGTGCCTGGCACACAGTAAATGACATATAAATGCTAGCTGCTATTCTTATTATTGTTTGTTATTGTATTGGTCTTTGAATCCAAAGTGCCTTGCGCTCAGTAAATTTTTGTTGAATTTATTGAATTTCAGATACAATCAGCAGGGCTGTACTTCTTAGATCTATCCTTTTCCATACCCTTAAAACTCAGTTGGTTTCAAATTACTCTCTTGGGTTTGGAATAGGGATGGGGATGAGGAATATTGTATTAGACAGGATATAATTTTCATTACTCAACTCTAGAGCTGGAAGGGACTTTGGAGGTCATCTAGTATAGCCTTTTCTTTTGATAGATGGAGAAACTGAGATTCAGGTGAAAATGACTGTGCCCCGGGTCACATAGCCAGGAAGTATCAGAGACAGTATTCAAAACTAGATCTAAACTATGATGCCACTCTGGATGTTGGATATAGCTGTTAAGAAAGCTTAAAAACTAAAAAAGTGGGGAGATTTCATCAGCTGACCTTAAGATCAATTCACTCTTCTTCCATCCTAGAGGAAATGAATGAATGAATGAATAAAAATGCATTTATTCTATGATGCAGCCACACTGCTTTTCCTAACATAGAGCACTCCTCCCAACTCTGCCTGAAATATTCTCCCCCTTCAACTCTTTCTCATTTCTTCTCTGGCTTCCTTTAAGGCTCAGCCCAAATGCCACCTTTGGGAAGTCAGGAAGTCTTTCCTGGTCTTCCCCCCTCCCCCTATGACCTTCCATCTGAACTGCATATATGTATATATTTTGCATGTAGTCAGTAATTTGCACCTCCCCAATGGAGCTTGTTGGGAGCAGGAAGACAAAGGTTTTTGTCATTCTTTCTATCTGCCGTCCTTGATACAGTACCCAATACATTTCGTTGATCCATTTTGTTGTTCTCTAGTTGTTTTTCAGTCATGACTAAATCTTTGTGACCCCACTTGGAGTTTTCTTGGCAAAAATACTGGACTGGTTTGCTATTTCCTTCTCCAGCTCACTTAGCAGATAAGGAAATTGAGGTAAACAGAATTAAGTGACCTGCCCAGGGTCACACAACTAGTAAGTGTCTGAGGCCACATCTGAACTCGTACCTTCTTGGCTTCCAAGCCTAGCATTCTATTCCCCAAGTCACATAGCTGCTCAGCCAATACATAGTAATCAATCAATACTTGTTGAATGATTGCCATTTATTAAGCACATACTGTGTTAGACGCTGTGCTAAAGTGGGGATCAAAATCTACAAGGGAAGCCAGTTCCTGCCCACCAGGAGCATATATTTTAATGGGAGAAGACAACACACACAGAGGAGTGATGGTAGCCAAAGAGGGATATTTAAGTTTGGAGCCCCGAAGGCATGGTGAATCCTGAGATAAGGAAGTAGGTGGACACATCCTTTGTCCTGGAGCAATGAGAGAGCTGATTTGATTAAGGTTCCAGAACTGGAGTAGCGGAGGACTGAGGGTACTGAGGCAGAGTGGGGCACAGTGGTTGGTAAGAGGATGACTTGGGAGTGAAAAGAAAACCACAATCCTTTGGGATAAAAGTTTCAAGGGAAAAAAGGCTGTCACTTCTCTCTCTATTTTGCCTGACTTCTTTCAACTCAAGTAGAGCGAGATCGTGTCCTTAAAATCCAACACTGGTCTAATTATATCATTTGGCCTGGACACCAACAGTGGTTGGCATTCAACTGATATGTCAAGATGATTAATGCAAATGAAGGATCTTGATACTCAAGCGCTATCTTTAAAGAGGTTACTATAGTTCAAACCTCTAATTGCAAGACAAGGTTTGCCTTGCTGAAGGAAGCAAACTACAGTCCCAAATCAGAGACTGTTTATCCATATAACCAGCTCCTTCTCTTCCTCCTCGTTTCCACAAGATCTGGCCTTTTGCCTATAACCTGTTTTCAGAATCCTGTGATGTAATGAGAAAGGCACAGAGTTGGAAACCAAAGGGCCTGGGTTTAAATCCTAAGCTTGAAATTTACTAGATGTAGGTCCTTTTGTAAGACTCATCATAAAATTAAAGAATTTCCAAGATGAGAGGGACCACAGTGGCCACTTAGTTCAACATGCACCTGAAAAGCAGTTCCCTCTACTGTGTGGCAGACAAATAATTCTCTAGTCTTTGCTTGGAGATGGAGGGGGGTAAGGGTGGAGTCTCAGGTTTCTCATCTGTAAAATGTGGTTGAACATTGTTGGGTGGAAGTGGATGGGCTAGATAGGGGATTCTCCACCTGGGGCAAAGGAACAGCCAAGAGGTCCATGAATAGATTTTAGGAGGTCCTTGAATGTGAGCAGGAAAGGATCTTACCTTTATTTTCATTAAAATCTAAATGAAACTTAGTATTTCCTTCAATTATAAATTTAGAGAGCAAATATTATTACGACAAGAGGTCCGTGGGCTTGACCACATCACCAAAGGGGTTTCTAAGACACAAAAAATGTTTAAGAACTCCTGGACAAGATAGTCTCTAGGGTCCCTTCCAGCGACTTCACATCTTATAAAAATTAGTAGACTGAAAGTAGTGCCTAAACCTCAAGAGGCAGTGTGATACAGTGGGTAGAGAGCTGGCCTCAAAATCTGGAAGGTACAAGTTGAAATCTTGCCTCTGACACATACTGGCTGTGAGACTCTGGGTAAATCACCTAACCTCTAGGCAACTCTCAAAGATTACAGATTACAGAGCCTGTGCTGATTTGCACTGGTTATAATGAACAGGTCTAGTCCCAACATTCACAAAGAATAAAATCAGACCAGGCTATTTATTCTTGCCTGTTTTCTAAGTCCAAGCATGACAAGGATCTGAAGCGGGAGCCAGATCCTTTTACAGTGTTCCATGATACTGGTGAATCCCAAGAAGCTCAGAAATTCTTGACTTGCCAGCTCTTATGCAAACATGGGACTCATTCTAAAGGGAACCTGGTTTCTGGGGGAGAGCCACTCAGGAGGAGCTAGTGTCTATTTTCAGCGATTCCAATGGCCTTGATTAAAATGCCTTGAGTTTTCAAATATTAAAATGTGATTCATGGTTTGAATCATTTTAGAGTCAGATGATAGCAGGCAGGAAAAGTAAATGAATGACTGTGTCCAGGAAAAAGGAGCTGTAGGAATGAATGTCAGAGCCAAATGAGGGTGTGGGAGACTTGGGCTGCCACATAAAGACTCTGGGAAACTTCAGATAAAACTTCAAGTCAGCATCTTGAGAGGAGTAAGTGTTCTGCCAATTGGTCAGTACTAAGAATTCACTGGGGACCATTTGGGGATGAAGAAAGAGTGGCAAAAACAGGGAAACTTCGGGGGAAGAGGAGGACAGAGAGGTATGATGGTAACTGTAATTTATAAAGGTGGAGGGTCTGGATCTGTGATTTCTTTGGTGTGTGTGTGTGTGTGTGTGTGTGTGTGTGTGTGTGTGTGTGTGTGTGTGTGTGTGTGTGTGTGTGTGTAAATCTCACTCCACCAATGAAGGTTGGCACCTTCTCTGAAACTGAGAATCTCCAAGCCCGGAGAGCTTCTGTGATATGCCAGAGGTCACAGAACCAACTATGTGTCAGGGGTGATATGTCATTGAACTCATATCACCCAGGCTTTGAGGCCAACTCTCTAAGCATTCTCTGTGGCCTTTTGTATACTTTGCATGCACTTAACTGTGTACACAGCTAGAACTCCATTAGGGGGAATAATGCATCCCCTGAGGTGGTTATCTGTATTCAAAGTTACACTATTGGAAGTTATAATTATGCAAAATAGGGTAATTGATTCAAGCCCAATGGAAATAGATGGTGTGAATCTGAATAATGCAACCACAATATTGACAGGGATCCTGTATCCCTGGTGACTAAGATGGCATCTGACACAGAGGTGGATACAGGAGGAGAAAGGGCAGGGAATGAGCATTTATGTCATATCCATAATACAAATGTGATCTCATCTGATCACTAATAAGGTGCTGCTCTTTCTTCAGCATGGAAAACTATGTGTAGGAACTCCCATCACCAATGCAGACTAGCGCCTGTCTGTCAGTCAATCAGTCAACAAATTCAGTAGGTCCTATGTGTCCGGCAGTATGCTGGGTGCTAGGGTGTGCCAACAATAATGAAAAAGACAAGTATAGCTCTAAGTAAGTATGTTCAAAATAAATATACCCAATACACATACATAATAAATACAAGGTAATTTGGGGGGTGGCAGTACCAGCTATGGAGATCAGGAAAGATCTCATGTGGAAAGAACTCATAGGAATTCGAAGAGGGACTGGTGAGAAGGGAATGCATTCTCGGTATGGGGGGGTTGTTTGGTCCAGGGCATGGAGATGGGAGATGGAAGATTTTATGTAGCAACAGCAAGAAGGCCGGTTTGCTTAGCCAGAGAGGGTGTGACTTACTTAGCAGGGCAGTCCTAGGCTGTTGCTCGAGAGTCAAGAAAGTTAAGTGACTTGCCCAGGATCACCTAGTTTGTAAATGTCAGAAGTGGGACTTGAATCCAGGCTTTTCTTTTTCTTTTTGGAAGAAACTGGGGCTGAGTGACTTGCTCAGGGTCTGAGGCCACATTTGAACTCAGGTCTTTCAGACTCCAGGCCCAGTGCTCTTTCACTAAAGCATCTAGCTGTCTCAAACTCAGGTTTTCCTGACTGAGCCCAGTCTTACAGAAGGGTGCCTAAGGGGTGGGGAACCTGTAGCCTCAAGGCCACATATGGCCCTCTAGGTCCTCAAGTGAGGCCCTTTAACTGAATCCAAACTTCATGGAACAAATCCCCTTAATAAATGGATTTATTCTGTAAAATTTGGACTTAGTCAAAAGGCCACAACTGAGGATCTAGGAGCTCACATGTAGCCTAGGGGATATAGGTTCCCCATGCCTGGAAGCACTTTTTCAATTATTAAATGCTTGTTGAATTGACCTTAGAAACCATACTGTCCAATTTCCTTATGTTATATAAGAGCAAACTAGAATCTTGAGCCATGAAATACTGGCTTAAGGGTCAGTTGACTTGGAGCAGTTGACTCGGAGTCAGGAGAAACCTGGGTTCAAATCTTGCCTTGACACTTAGAGACAATGTGACAATGGGGTAAGTCACTTACCCTCTCAGAGCTCCAAATTCTTCCTCTTTAATATAAAGATAACAACAGTAGCTACTTCATAGAGTTGTTGGGAAAAGGAAATGAGATATGGAGAACAAAAAAATTTTCTAAACCTTAATGTGCTATATAAATGTTAGCTATTCTTAGCTATTCCTGGGAAGAAATAGCTACCTGGCCTTAGGCAGGAGTACAGTTGTCATAATCAGGTCCATGACTTTTTTTTTTTTAGCTATAAGTTTCATTTGCTGTGAAAGAAGGACAGTTGGAATTCCTAAGTGGATTCCTCATTGTTTTTCAGTGCCCATGCTGTTCTGAGACCAAGGAGCTTACAGCCTCTCCTTCCACATTGGGAAGCCCACCCCAAAGCATTACTTATGGTTCTAACTCTAACTAAAAGACCATGAGAAACCCCAGTGCAAATCAGAGTGCTGTCTTATCTCTATTTGTATCCTAAGTGCCTTTCTGTTAATGTCACTGGAGGCATTTATGCTCCAACCACTTACACTGCTGCCAGTTTTCACTTGCTGCAGAAAGCTCCTTGTTGGGGTGAAAAAAAAGGTGGCACTTTTTTTCAGTCTTCCATTTAATTTTTTTTCAATTCTTGCTTTGCCTTTTTCAGTACTAATGAAGTTAGTTACGCTTTAGCCTTGAAAAGACAGTAGCCCTGTTTCAGAAATAATCCACTCCCACTGTCCGAGAGCACAGTGAATCTTTGGAATAGCTCAAGTGAAATTTTGTAATACTCTTAACAGAGAAAGGAGTGCAGAGAAATATCCCTATAAAAGAGACAGGCTGCCACCAAACAAAGCAGAATGATCCATGAGCCTAAGAATTGTACGGTATCATGGACTCTCTGAGCTAGTCAAGGCCTACAAGTTCTTATACTACAGTTGTTGCTTAATGGTGAAACCCTTCAACATTGGGCTTTGGATTGATGATCTCCCATAAGTGGAATCTCACTCTTCCCTAAGGAAGGAGACACTGGAACCAATGCAAAGTCTTGAAGTTGACTATTTAGGAAAGTAGAATGAGTTGCCTCTGTATGCAGAGTCCAGACCAACCACTGGAAGTCTTCAAATGAAGGTTGGCTGACCATTTAGTTTCACAGATTTAAAGTTGGAGGGGACCTTAGAAGACACCGAGTTGAAACACCTTCTCAAAGATTGCATTTGTATCACTATTGCTTGACTTAGGGCAAGGCACACTGTAGGTGCTTAATAAATGTTTGCTGACTTGACTTAATTTTGAACTTCTTTGCTCTATTAACAGAAGAGGACCCTAAAGTCCAGGTAGGGGATGAGGAGAGAAAGTACCTTGTCCAAGGTCAAATAGATGGTAAATACCCAAAGATATGAACAATGCTTAAATTCCAACAAGAAAAGAGTGCTGGAGAATTGATTTTCTGGTGCTGGCCTGCTTATAGCTGTACTGCTGATGAATATCAGCTAAGTCAGTGGGAAAAGGAACATTTACAACCACAGATATCCTCCTGAAATCAAAGTCTGGCACATGTTGCTGCAGAAATCTTTAATGGGGAAGAATGCTCGAGATAAGAAAGACTGAGTTATGGCCACAGGAAAGGGCACTTATCCACTGCTGTTTAACAAAAAGGCAAAAGAATTCTTTCTTGGCTAAAGGTGTTGCAACTTTCTTTAGGGAAGGGAACAGGCAGCTATATAGTGCCTACTATGCACCATGTTTGCCAGGATTCTGGATAATGGACAAAGCTCTCGTGCCTTCCCAGTCACCAAAGGAGTGAAACAGGGCTGTGTGCTTGCTCCCATGCTTTTTAGCATGATGTTTTCAGCCATGTTGACAAATGCTTTCAATGAGGATGAACATGGCATCAAGGTCAACTACCTTAATGATGGTAAGTTCTTCAGTTTGAAAAGGTTACAAACCAAGACCAAAGTGGAGGGAATGTTGGTGCATGATTTTCTGTTTGCAGATGATTGTGCACTCAATGCAGCCTCTGAAGCTGAGATGCAACAAAGTGTGGATCAATTCTCTACTGCCTGTGCTAATTTTGGTCTAATAATTAACACAAAAAAACACGGGTGCTCCATCAGCCACCACCACACCATTCATACGTGAAACCATTGGTTACAACAAATGGAGAAGTTTTGAATGCTGTGGATAAGTTCACTTACCTTGGTAGTGTACTTTCCAGGGATGTACACATTGACAATGAAGTTGATGCATGCATTGCCAGAGCTAGCTCAGTGTTTGGGAGGCTCTGAAGAAAGGTTTGAGAGAGAAGAGGTACTAGACTGACTACCAGACTGAAGGTCTACAGAGCCATTGTGCTGACCTCATTGTTGTATGCCTGTGAAAAATGGACAGTCTACCAGCACCATGTCAGCAAAAGGAATAGTTTCCATTTGAACTGTCTTAGGAAGATTCTGAGGATCACTTGGCAGGAGAAGGTACCAGACACTGAAGTCCTTGCTCGAGCTGAACTGCCAAGCATTCAAACTGTGCTTCAGAGAGGGCAACTCCAATGGGCTGGCCAGGTTGTTTGAATGCAAAATGTACACTTGCTAAAAAAACTAGTTTATGGAGAACTTGCATGGGGCAGGCGATCACTTGGTGGCCAGAAGAAGCGATACAAGGACATTTTCAAGGTCTTTCTCAAGAACTTTGGGTTTGACTGTGCACCATGGGAGACACTGGCACAGGACTGCTCAGCATGGCATGCCCACATAAGAAAAGGTGCTGTGCTCTTTGAGCAAAGCAGAATTGAGACAGCACAAAGTAAATGCAGGATGCGCAAATTTGGGATATTCACCCCAAATATTCACACGGGCTATCTGTGCCTAACCTTCGGCAGAGCATTTCGAGCTCACATTGGTCTGATCAGCCACAGTCAGACACACTGAAATTTTACTTTGCAATGGTGATGGCACTTTGGTCCTCTTCTAAGATGAAGGACAATAACCAACCATGCACCAAACTCTGTGGTAAGCACTTTATATCATTTGATCCTCACAACAACCTTGCAAAATAGGTGCTGTTATTACACCCATTTTACATCTGACTACAGGGAGGCAAACAGAGGATAATAAGTGACTTGCCCAAGGCCACCCAGCCAAGTAAGGTCTGAAACCAGTTTTGAACTCAGGTCTTCCTGACTGCAAACCCAGTGCTCTACCCACTCTATCTACAAAGCTGATGTGAATTCCAGCTCAATCACAATAGAGGCACCATAGACGTAAAGTAATGGGGGAATCAGAAGTACAAGATAAGAAAATACAGTGAAATTTCAAAAATCAACATTCCTGAAGCCCAGCTTCAGTGGATCCCAAGTCCCCCTTGGATAAAATAAACATTTCTCATTTGGCATTAAAAGCTCTTCACACTGATTTCACATTGCCCCACCTCAGACACTCTAAGGCCACACTGGCCTGTCTGCTGTCCCTTTTATATGCCATTCTAACTCCTTCCAACATGCCTTTGCATGGTCTGCCCTTCAGGTCTGGAATTTTCTCCCTCCCTACTTTTGCCTCTTCACCTCCTAGCTCCCTTCAAGGCGTCATCTCCTATAAGATACTTTTTTCTGATCACATAAGGGTCAGTGCTTTCCTTCCCTGAAATTACTTTGTATTTTATATTTCTTTTATATTCTCCATGTGATTCACATTTACTCATGTTTGGAGGTGAGGTCCAGGGCTACTTAATTCTTAATCTCTGTGTTCCTAGTGCCTCGAATAGTGACCTCCTCCTGGCTCTAATCTCCAGTCACCTATCAGACAACACCAAAAACCTATTAGACATTATTGACCTGAAAGTTTGTTTAAAAGAGGAAAAGAAGCTAGGTGATACATAAATTCATATTGTTTATTCCCTTAAAGCTAGCTGAAGCTAGTGAACATGTATGTACAAGGAGCCAGAATGTAAATTCTGACTGATGGACAGAAGAATGAAAAACTTTTTATATGTTTTAGCACAATCCCAGGATGTCTGTGTCCCTCAGATTTATAATCTCCATATGTTTTACATATGGGCAAGGCAATTTTTTGGACAAGACAATTAACAACATCTTAAACTCAACATATCCAAAACAGAACTCATTATCTTTTCTCACAAACCCCTTTCCCAAATTCCCAATTATTGTTGAGGGTGCCACCATCCTCCCAGTTACCTAGGCTGACAAACTAGGTGTCACCTTTTCCTCACTCTCCCCTCCCCGATCAAATCAGTGGGCCTGTTGCTCTTATCTTTGCAGCATCTCTCCTTTAGCAGACTACCATACTAGTATAGTCCTTCTTGTCTCACATCTAGTCTTTTCCTAAAGTACAGGTCACATATCACACCTCTCCTCTCCTTCTCCTCCAGTACATCCAGTGGCTTCCCATTACCTCCACTGTGAAATATATAAATCTTATTTTTGGCTTTTTAAAAATCTCTCATCTAGTTGGTCCTTCTGTCCTCCACATACTCTTATGAACCAGTGATGCTAGCCTCCTTGTTTTTCTCATGAGATATTTCATCTTCTGACTCCACGCATTTTCACTGGCAGCCCCGCATACCCAGAACATTCTTCCCTCCTCATTATCCACCACCCAGTTTCCCCGCTTCCTTCTCATTTCAGCAAAAGTCTTATCTTCTGAAAGAAATCTTTTCCAGTTCTCCTAATCTTAGTGCCTTCCCTATGAGACTAGCCCCCAATTTTTCTCTCAGTCTACAGGCATTTATTAAGTGCTTACTATGTGCAAGGCACAGTGCTAGGTACCCAGAACGCAAATACAGACAAAAAGATAGTCCTGACTTCAGGGACATTCTAACAGAGGAAGCCAACACATAAACTGAAAAGGGGTAGGGTAGGGAGGAAGGTACCCAAAGAGAGGGCATGATGCATGTCCAGATTGCATCCTGGTGAGAAATAAAGGGAGAACTGCCCTGGGAAGAGAGAGAAGCTAAGATGGGGGGTTACATTGGGCTGGGGGGCACTGACGGTACATCCAAGGTGCACATTCCAGGGCTGAGGTGATTTTCCAATACAATGAATTTCCTGGGCCATAATGGAGCAGACCAGACTACAGCTAGTCTATGTCTTCTTTGTGGTTGTTTGCATATTGTCTCCTCCACTGAACTCTCTGAGAGCAAGGCTGTTTTGTACATTTCTTTGTACATCCAGAGCTTAGCACCATGCCTGCACATGGTAGGTATTTAATACATGCTAACGGACTTGACTTGGTACATCGTAGGCACTTAATAAATACTTGCTTTCACTCCCCCATCTCAAGTTTCAAGTTTATTATTCCTGTGATTAAAACTATTAGCTAGCAATACTCCATGTGCTAATCCAGTAGACTTTTGAAAACACGGTGGTGTTTTTTCAACATTAGGCCCAGAAGCACAGATAACAAGCTTGTCTCCTTCTAGGACATTGTCTGTGCTGCTACCTTCCTGGTACAGAAGGTGCATCAATTCCCTCCAAACTCAGCTTTTCAGGAAGCATCATTCCAAAGAGCTGAAGGATAACAGAATTGGGCAACAGGACCTTGGGGACAAAGGAATGAGGAAGAGAAAAAGAGGGTGGAAGGGAAAAATGGAACAGTCAGACATAATTTCAATCATTATTCAAGAGCATGAAGAAGGAAAGAAATATTGTTAAACTTTGATCAAAAGAGAGTGAGATGATGCAAAAGCCTCTTTTGCAAAGCAGAGGAGAAAGAAAGAACACGAGGGAAAAGCTGGCCATCGTTCCTCCCTGCACTTTTTTTTCTCTCTAGGCCAAATGTCCCCAGTCAGTTGTAGCAATTTCCACAGAATAAGGTACTCTGTGAGACTGAACCAGAGAGCTGCCAAAAAGCAGGGAGACGCATGAGAAGTATCTCAATAGCTCTTCAAAGACAGCAAGAATATAGAACAGGGGTTATTCACTTTTTTTGTGTCATGGATACCTTTTGGTAGTCTGGCAAAGCATGTGGACCTCTTTCTTGGGATAATATTTTTAAAAGTATAGGATAAAATACATAGAATTTGAAATTACAATTACACTGAAATGTAGTTAAAATAGTTAAAAGTTAAAAATATAAAATTAAAAATATTTTCTAAAAAAAAATTTATGGACTCCCTGAAATCTATCGACATGTAGCTTTGGGCTCCATGTTGAGAACACTTAATGTAGAGGGCTGGATGGCTTTGGAGAATTTTGGAAATCATTGTAGTTCATAGGAGATATGAAGAGCTCCATGGGTAATTTAGCCTGGCAAAGAAGTGGAAAGCGAGAATATTGAAGTTCAGGGGCACACAGGTACCATAATGCTCCAGAATAAATGATCCAATGAAGATGAGTTGGTACATTGATTTGAGAACATTCATTAGTGAAATCTGTGTGGAGGGAGGGAGGGGAGGAGAGGGAAAGGGAGAGAGAGAAGGATAGAGGGAGGGAGGCAGAGAGAGAGGAGAGAGAGAGACAGACAGACAGAGAGAGAGAGAGAGAGAACGAGCCAAGGAATGGATATTATGTGTTGATAGTTTCAGATCAGCAAATGCTTGCAAACAACAGGTGCAGGGCGACTGTCAATGTATTGTGACATTTAACAGCAGACCTGGAGCAGTAGGCAGACATTCACAGTAGGAATCCAGGGCTAAGATGGGAACACATGTGATTATGTAATGAAGGAGTAGCAGAAGCACCAGGGGTCAGGGTGGGACAAAGCAGAAGGTCAATGAGATCTGTGAGCTGGGAATGATTCTCCCTCTCTGTTTCTAGCTTCAGATTTCCTTGTGCCCCATTTCATTGTTATTAGCTAGTCTTTCCAAGAAGTTTAAATTGTAAAGAGGGGATTGAATAATTCATTAAGAAAAACTAAATAGCGTATGGGTGACCTCTGCAAAACAGTCCGCAGTTTTGAACTTCACATCATGCTGGATTTAAAAGGCAAACAAATAGTGCCTGGCCATATTTTTCTCAGGTTTTCCTTCTTAGTTTCTTTGCACTTGCAGGGTGCTTTGGTGATCATCACTGATTTTTTTCTTTAATGCCCTTTCACCGTTCTTTGCCCACTGCTGTGTGTGTATGTACACACACAGACATACATATACATATGTGTGTATATGTGTACATACATGTATTTACTTATCTGTGTCCATGATGTTCCCCCCCAGTAGAATGTAAGTTCTTTAAGAGTAAAGACTTCCATCTCTGTCTTTGTATTCCTAGCAATGGGCACTATGTCTGGCGCACAGTAGGTGTTTAATAAATACTTGCTGCATGAATGAACATGTCTTTAAAGCTTCTGCACATAGTTAAGTATGACAGGGAAAGAGGTCAGTTTACTTTCTCCTAGCTTGTCCGAACTTTTACAAAATGCTACCCAGGGAGGTACCCTATAATTCACACACCTGTTGTGGAAGGCAGTGAGTCCCCATGTTGCTGATTTGTTTCAGTTGTGTAGGACTCTTTGTGACCTCATTGGGGGTTTTCTTGGCAAAGATACTGGAGTGGTTTGCTCTGTCCTTCTCCAGCTCATTTTACAGATGAGGAAATGGAGGCCAACAGGGTTAAATGATGTGACCAGGGTTACATGGCTAGGAAGCGTCTGAGGTCAGATTTAAACTCAGATCTTCCTGACTCTAGGTAGAACATTCCATCCACTTCACCCTGAAGTCCTCCTGAGTCCTCGTATAAGGCATATACCTTTAACCTAATAAGGGAGGCTAGTAGGTTTTTCAAGGAAGAGGAAAAGTCGTTAAATACAGTAGCTGCACTACAGGGGGTTGCTGGGTCTCTCTGTGCCGCAGTGCAAAACTCCATCCTACAAATAATACAGCAGCCTGAAAAGCAAGGCAGGTGATTTGCTCTGAGTCACCGTATTTTAGGATCTAGAGCTATGAGACCTTAGCGATCAGCTAATCTCATTCCCTTATCTTAGACAAATGGAAACTGAGGTTCAGGGAAGGGAAGAGATCTGTCTAGGGTGATCTAGATTATTACCTGCATGATAACAGAGTTTAGATTCAACCCTGTCTTTTTACCATACTGCAAAAAGATGCCTTGATCATCAGAGACACTCAACACATACTGAAATTGTATCAAAGGGGATATTTATTGCCAACACAATTCACTAATAATAACTGACCCATGCTTTAAAACTTATTGTTTTGTTCTGACAGTTCTATGAGGCAGGTAGTGTAAGCTTTATAATACCCATATTACAGATGAGGAAGAGACTCAGAGATGTTCTGTCAGGAGCCTGCAGATTCACAGGTTTTAGAGTTGGAGAGGATCTCAAGGGTGTTAGATTTTGGACCATAGATTTAGGGCCAGGAGGGACTGAGGAGCCATCTAGTCCAATCTGTCCATCTGACAGATGAGAAAACTGAGGTCCAGAGAGTTTAAATGACTTTTTCCAAGATCACAAAGGTAGTAAACAAAAGGTGCAGGATGTCAATCCAGGTCCTAGAGACAAGCACTCTTCTGTTGTATCATATTTCCTTTCCATTCGTTTCATAGCACAATGATGTCAAGAGAGCAAGTCATGCCTTGATTTTAACCTAGGTGTGTTGAATCCATATCCAAAGTATAGCAAGTGCCGGAAGGAGGACTTGAACCCAGATTTTTCCATTCCAGGTACTGTCTTCCATCCCACTAGTCTGTCACACCATCAAGCTGCTGGTGTATGTTCTAGCTGGAGAAGAGTTTCAAAAGCTTCTACTTCTGAGTCTGAGCAGGTCCCCTTTACCTCTTTGGTATTCCAACTCCTCTTTTCCCCATCTTCTCCCAAACCAAAGACTGCAAAGGATGCCTTCATATATGTAAATGTATATGTATACGTATATACATATACACACATATAAATATATATGTATATAGAGAGTATATATATCCCATATATTTCTTTCTTTTAAAGCTTTATTTTTATTCTGAACTATGCAAACTCTAACTAAAATCAGCATTTCCATTTATACAGCAGAATTTAAAAAGGAGGAAAATGAAAGACATGAAGCTGT
Organism: Notamacropus eugenii; assembly: GCF_028372415.1. Taxonomy (NCBI): domain Eukaryota; kingdom Metazoa; phylum Chordata; class Mammalia; order Diprotodontia; family Macropodidae; genus Notamacropus; species Notamacropus eugenii. The sequence continues at coordinate 137,884,943 of NC_092877.1, forward strand.
GAGTCTCTATCTTCCTTCTCTCCCTTCTTTTCTTCCTATCCCAGCCTTAGCCATACACTCATACCTTTTGCCATTCATCTCTAGACTGAAAAACAACAAAAAACCTTTGTAAAATACATATAAAAATCCCCACATTGGCCATATCTTAAAATGTTCCCATATCCCTTTTCACAGGGGAGATCTGCTACTATCACAGAAGACAGAAATAGGAAATACCCTGTACTTTGTAAATACTCTTGACCTCCTTTCTGGCCTTTTAGTCATTCTTTTCTTACAAAATTATTAGAGTTTTATTATTTCAGTTAAAAAAGAGATTGCAAAAGATAGGTTCTGAAGTTTTGAACACCATGATTTTGGAATTAGAGAAAACCAGGGCCCTTAGTTATCTCTGCCACCGGGTACTGGAGCAGGGTCTCTTCTTTGTGACAACTGGCAGATCATACAATCATAGGAGCTTGAAAACTCAGTCTTGGAAGAAAATTTAGAGATCAACTAAGTCAATCCCCTGCCAAATACATCAAATCCTTGTAAGATCCATGACCAGTGGTGCATGGTACAGTAAAAAACAGCACTGACTCTGTCTAGAGTCAGGGGAATTGAGTTCAGATAAAGCCGCTGCTACTTGCTGTGTGATCTTGATCAAAACACTTAAGTGTCCTGGGCCTCAGCTTTCTCAGCTGTAAAAGGAAGAGGCTACTCTACTTTTTTTTTTTTGGTGGCTGTTGAGGTGCTCAGGGTTAAGTAACACATAGCTAGTATGTAGTTGAGATCAGATTTGAACTCAGAACCTCCCGATTCCAGGGCTGGTTTTAATCCACTGCACCACTTAGCTTCCCTAAAAGAGGCTAGTCTAGATGACTTTAGTTCTAGGTCTATGAACCTATGTTTGACTATTACGTGAATATTTCTAGTATTTGAGAACCTGCCATGTTAAATTTCCTTTTCAAACATCTCTAATCCCTGGGAAGTTTTTGTCTAATAATGAAGTAAAATCCGCCATCCTCTAACTTCCACAATTAGGATATAAATCTTAATCCTGCCCTTTGGAGCTAAAGAGAATGTATAATTTCTCTTTTTTGTGAGAGCCTTGTAACTACTTAAAAGCAGTAAGTAATGTCTCTCTGTCTTCTCTTATTCTAGCTTCCTATCACCAGTTCCTTCAGTTAATCTTCACAGTGTGCTTTCATGGTCACTTACCATTCTAGTCATTCTTCTCTGGACACATTCCTGATTTGCAAATCCAGCAGCTAGAATTGGACACAATACCCCGGATGTGATCTGACCAGTACAGAGAGTACAGCTTCATGACCACCCCACCTTGCTCTGCACTCTAAATTTACCGAAAAAGGGAATCCCAGTAATATTACTACAGAAAGTGGTATGTTCATCTCCTAAGCTCACAGGAAAAGAGGATGGCGTTTTAAAAAATGCAGCACTGCAGCACAAACGAAAACTATATAACAGACTGAGAATACGGGACTGGTTTGGACAGACTTGAGACAAGGGGATTTTCTGTTCTTTGGTCCAGTCCTGTGATTTCATGGTGTGTGAGGGAATTCTTGGTATAGAAGCTCCTCCATTGAGTCAGCTCAGCAATTTCCTTGTAACTTTTAGTATTAGAGAGCAACATTAGTTCTAAGAGATGAAATAACTTGTACAAGCTCACAGAAGTAGTGTGTGTCAGGGACAGACCTTGACCCCAGGTCTTTCCAACTCCATGGGCAGCCTTCTCTCCACCCTGCCAATGTGATAGCCAATTGTAATTCAATTCAAAGAATACTTATTAAGAACCTATGCTCCTTTTCCCCTGGCTGGCAGAGTGGAGCCCATACAATGCCTGGAGTCACAGTGAAGGATGTAAACCAGCAGGAGCTTGTCCAGGCTCTGGTTGCATTCGTCAAAAAGTCAGGAAATGGGGACAGCTAGGTGGCACAGTAGATAGAACACAGGCCCTGGAATCAGGAGGACTTAAGTTCAAATGTGGTCTCAGATACTTACTAGTTGTGTGACCCTACGCAAGTCATTTAACTCCGACAGCCTTAAAAAAAGTTAGGGAAGCTGAAAGTCTTCTAATGGGTGGACATGATCAAACTGGCTAAAAACAAGGAGGTGGTGCCCTATGATGAGAACTGATTGTACACCCAGGCTGCCTCTACCGCCTGTCACCTATACCTCCAGGGTGGTGCAGAGATAGGATTCATGACCAAGATCTATGATGTATACTAGTATAATGGGGTCATGCCCAGTCATTTCAGCAGAGGTTCTAAGAGCATGTGACCCGAGAGGTCTTACAAAACCTGGAGGACCTCAAGATGATGGAGAAAGACCAGGATGCGGACCAGAAACTGACATCTCAGAGACATAGTGACAGAATTGCCAGACAGGTGGCAGTTGCCAACAAGATACATTACAACAAATCAAAATAGATTTATTAATAAATTGCCTTGTTGGTTAAAAAAAATAGCGCTGTGCTAGGCTCTGGAGGAGGTTCAAAGGTCAGATGAGATCCAGTTTGTCATCACTGAGCTTACAACTATAGGGTTATAATTGATCACTGATCATTGATTTTGAGTGGAAGGAGCCTTAGAAGCCATTTGGACCCCTCCCCTTTTTACAGATGAGGAAACTGAGACTGAGAGAGAATAAGCAACTTGACCATGGATATGGAGCTAGTAAGCACCAAAGCTAGGATCTGAATTTGTATTCCTGGCTCCAAGTCTATTATACCATTCATTATGTGTGTCATGGCATACCTAAGGCCTCTCTCTGATCACAAAGCAGGAAAACACGGCGGGTTCTAACAGACGAGCTGGCTGACTTACCGGCAGGGCAAGATCCGCACCACGTCATTCGGTTTGTAGCCTTCGATACAAACTGCACAGTTATCAAAGTCGGGCTCAGTCTCCTACAACAAAGAGAGAATAAGTCAACCTGTTTCCTTTGCTTAGTTAACCTTCTTTTGTAGCTCCCTAAACTATAATGCTGTTATTGTGACAATCAACTCCATTCTACAACGGATCTTTAAAAGGAGGAGCAAACCTCTCAGTGGGACCTTGAATCAATAATTTATCATATATTTACTCCTTCTATCCTCCAGCATTTACCCCCAGAGCCCTTAAGTTCTGCTCATTGACAGTGTTTTTATAATGGAACCACTGTGCCTACTGTAAAATCATCTTTGATCTATGTTGGTCTTTTGGATGCCTGCATGGCTGTTCATTTTTCCCATGTTCTTCTCCTTCCCACCCTTTAAGGCAGAGGCAGGAAGTAACTTTAGCCTAGGTCTACCCTGAAAATGACAGCTGGGGAAGTTACCTTGTCACCCTTCTTGATGGTCCTGACCTGAAGCTTGCTGATGGCTTTCTTTGCAGCATCTCCCAGACGACGCTGAAAAAGGGAAAAGCTGCTTGTTAGTCATCAAGACGCAGACCTTTAGGCTGGTTATTCACAATGTTCTTAAATAAAACAGGGCCAGCTGCCCATGAAATCACAGAGGGAATGAAAAAGGTAAAAAACAGGGAGAGAAGAGGAAATGGTTCCTACAAAGAATGACTGCATCGAGGGAAAGATTGAAGGAAGCATCTATCAAACACTGTACAGAGCTTTGTGCCCTGTTAGGTTATGTGATTATATTATTAGAATATGAAACAGGAAGGCACTGGCTCCCAGTGACTCCAAATCCAGCAGACACCCACAGAAGCAAAATGAAGTAGGAAGCTGAGCAATTATTGGGCTAATCTGGGTGGTGAGGTGAGCTAATTTGGATAATAAGGCCATTCCAATCATCCACTTTTCTTTAATAGCAGGGGTTTTTGCTTGATTGTCCACATAATTGTCCTAATTCTTCATTTTAATTCTCTTAGGTAGATACAATCTCAGAGTGAATCCAATGTCCGCTATCCCACTTTCTGGGTATTCCAGTTGGCCTTCCACTTTATTTTAGATAGGGAAGGTGATGATCAAAGAGTCATAGGATGTTAGAGGTGGAAGAGACTTTAACATTTTTCTAGTAAAGCTCTCCATTTTAAAGAATGAGAATGAGACTCTGATAGGTTGAGTAAGTTATTCAGGGTCAAACAGTGTCAGGACAATGACCTAGAATTTAGGTCCTGGATTCTCACTAATCTCAAAACAACCTAATGTGTTGACTGGGTCCTTTCTTGACACCGGTCCTGGGTGCGTTTCATGTCACTGCCTCATTCTTGTTCTTCTCCCACTCTGGACAGTCCTTCTTTGTCTCATCTCCTTTACCAACACTTCATTCTCTTTCCATTCTCCCACCCCCATGAAGGCACTGCTCAAGGGTCTTAGACTTTGCTTTGATCTCTCTCTACAATCTCTTCTGCCAGCATCTTCATTCACTCCACCTTTCTACAAATGACTCCCAAACCTTTTTTCTTTCAGCCATGACTTCCTTATTGAACTCTAGCCCTACATTTCCAACTGTGGAACAGTAAAGAAAGTACTAGACTTGGAGTCAGGAAGACCTAGTTTGAATCTCATCTCTGTGGCTTAGTATTAATAGCTTTGTTACCATGGGCCAGGGGCAAACTGAGCCTACGTTTTCTCATCTCTAACATGAGAATGCACCACAATGTCACAGTATCAACCTAATAGGATTGCTGTGAGGCTCATAAAATGTATGTAATACTTTGTAAATTTTCAAGCTCCATTATTGTCAGTTATTACTCTTATATCTCCATGAACATAAATGAGAAATTGGTTGTTGTCAACAGATCCATAAGGGTTGTCTTGTCTTTTCTATTCTCAGTGCTTAGCACACTGCCAAATAAAATTTAAAAAAAAATCATCCTTATTGTTACTATATTTACTCAAATGTAAGAGTGTTCTGTGGTTCTCTGGGGAAAAATGTACGCAGGAAACACTTTGGACTTTATTTTGCATCATTAAGTTTTACTCTATCATACTGGTAAGTCTGTACAATCAATGAAACAATAAATCAAGCCCTAATGTGTAGTGTTTGCTGATTTCCAAGGTGTAAATGATTGCACTAAAAATTTAACAATAGGCCCTTGTCTAGATGTAATGCTGGAACTGCAAATGCAACATGCCCCAAACTCACATTTATCATTTCCAACCCTTCTCCCCCGACCTTGTAATCAGCCCTTCATCTTGGCTTCATTATCTCTGTTATAAAAGAGGCCACCCTTCTCCAAGTCAGCCAGATCAAAATTTGGAGGCCATCTTTGATTTGTTCCTCTTCCTTGTCCTTTTATCCGAACAGTAGCCAAGTCCTCCTGATTCTACCTTTGTAATGTCTCCCATTCATCTTTTTGTTTCCATTGCATCTACTCTCAGCCCCCCCATTGTGTGTGTGTGTGTGTGTGTGTGTGTGTGTGTGTGTGTGTTTGTCCTTCGTTGCCGAAGAAGACCATGGCATCAGAGAAGTAATGACATGACATGCATTTGACTTTGTTTTGAGTGAGGGAGGGCTGTGCAGGTCACCAGCCTCGCTTCTCCTCCAGAGCCATCTGAATCCAGTGACCAGATATTCATCAGGCCCCCATTACTTTTTACTTGGATGACTATAATAGCCTATCCAGTCTTCCTACCTCTAATCTCTTTCCTCCTTTAATCCATCAAGAACAGTCATGGAAGATTCCTCAGATCATGTAACTTCCCTGCTAAAGCAAGCAAATAAAAAACAATCCTTCTATGGCCTATAAGAATAAAGTCCCCACTGCTCAGTCTATCACTCAAGTACTCCACAATATGGATTAAACTAGTCTGCTTGGCTTTATCTCCCAGTGATGCCCTGGATATTTTCTGGGCTTCACTCAAACTGAACTACTAACTGTTCCCTGAACAAACCCTTCCTTTCTCTGTCTCTGTCACGTTAAAGCCAACTCTCTGAGGCTACTGGTTGCAGAGCAGGTGTTGACCAGCCCTGGTAGAGTTTCCTTTGCCTCTTGCCCAGGAATAGTATGCGAGTCAGAAGGAGGATGAGAACTGATACTTTTTAGCTCCTAGTGGCAAATAGGTACTTGGATAGAAGTGAGCTAGACAGAGGGACTCATGAAGACCTTAGTTTCAATTCTGCCTCAAATTCTGCAAACTTGCTACTTGTGCAACCTTGGACAAGTCATTCTACATCTCTCAGCCTCAGTTTCCCTCTCTGGAGGAAGCGGAGATAATAATAGCCCCTACCTGAGTTACTGTGATGATCCAATGGTATAACTTATGCAAAGCATTTTGCAAGCCTTACAAACAATCTTATGTTGTTATTAACCAAAGTCAGATCTCGTAAAATCTAGCATGCCATGCTGCCTCTCACATGGGTAAACACATTACAGACAACTGATAAACATTTATTGAATGGAAATATTAGCACCCCAATTAAAACCATGTGCAACCTGCCTGAATAGAGAGTCTGTGACTTTCTTTTTCTAAACATTTTAGCTCTTAGGACATACAGAGAAAAACAGCTTTGATGAAGGTGAGTGCAGAGGGATTCACTGACTAACTGAGAATTTAACATGGCACACAGAGAAGACAGACAGCTAACGGAAGGAGAATATCAAAGTATATAATGTTTAAGAGTCAGGGCTAAGACTCAAGAACCACTCGAGGCTGGCCATGATTATTAAGGATGGACAAAAGGGTTTTATTGTTGTGAGGAACAAATGAGTTACTGTGTATACTGATTTTGTGGGTTAGTCATTTTAGTCATGTCTGACTCTCCAACACCCCAACTAGAGTTTTCTTGGCAAAGATACTGGAGTGGTTTGCCGTTTCCTTCTCCAGCTCATTCCACAGATGAGGAACTGAGGCAAACAGGACTAACTGATTTGCCCAGGGTCATACGGCTAGTAAGTATCTGAGGTCAGATTTGAACTCGTGAAGGGGAGTCCCAATCCAGTTCTCTATATACTGAGCCATCTAGCTGTCTCTTGTATAATGCTTTGCAAACCTTAAAGTACTATAGCGATGCCAGTTATTGATGAAAATAAGAGGATCAAAAAATGGAGAGGTCCCATTTGGAAGATGAAGAAAAGATGGAAGAATCATTTTTTATTGCATTTCTATTTTCTCCAACAAGGAGAATGACTTTTGATGAGCTCAGGTCAACAGCTCAATATATTTTACAAATAGAGCTAACTGGCCATCTTTGGGGGAGAGTCACTTGTTTTGCTCAGTCTAGTATCATGTCATTTTCTACAACAGAACAGTCTCTCAGACTGAACAAAAATAATTCAGGTCAAATAAAAATTTTAAGTTATGTGTCCCCAGAATGTTTCAAAGGTAGACTGAGGATGTCTTTTGCTTTAAGGGTACCAGGAAGGGGATTTTAAAAAGTTTGCTGACATTAATGTTTCAAGAGAGTTGTGATTTCATCAGTGTGGGCACTACCACTATCCTCACATTGCCTGAGGATTTTTTTTGATTGATGAATGACAGAAATTGAAGTCTTTCTGTGCTTTAAGTGTGGCCGCTAGGTGGTGCAGTAGAGAGAGTACTGGGCTTATTCATGCCCTCTGGAAAATGCCATTTGGCAAGCTTCTGGGAAAATCTGAGACTGAATTTGGCTTCAGAGACTTACTAGTGGTATGGCTCTGGGCACTTAGCCTTAGTAGCCTCATCTGTAAAATGGGGATAGTAATAATGAGGTAACATATGGAAATACTGTTCAACCCTTAAAAAATTATAGTTTGTGTGTGTGTGTGTGTGTGTGTGTGTGTGTGTGTGTGTGTGTGTTTAATTTTATGAATTGCTGGAGTTAAAAAAATCATTACCTAGTGACCAATCCCCTGGTATTAAGCTTTTCTGGACTGAGCTAAGCTGGTTCTCTGGTGACCCTGGGATCCCATTTGAAGCCCTTCCAGCTATGTAGGTCCTGCCAGAGTTGAAGCTCTACTGGAATTGACTTTAGTTTCAGGTCACTGAGAGGTGCCAGAGAAAAACTGAAGTAGAGAAATACTCAGGAGATGCATGTGCTGCTCAGAAATTAAGTGACTTGGCCAGGGTCACACAGTCATTAAGTGTTAGGGGTAGTATTTGAACCCAGAAGGAGACACACCAGTGCACTGGAAATGAAGGATCTGTGCTCAGATCTCACCTTTGATGTCCTTTGATGTGTATAGTCTATGTTGCAAATCAATTAACCTCCCTGGGTCTCTGTTTCTCCATCTTTAAAATGAGGGGATTAGACTAGATGGTCTTTCTGATTTCTGCCAGCTTTGGCTCCATTTGTCTATAATCTTCCTGACCTCAAGAAAAGGTCATGTACTCAAGAACTGAAGTCTAGCACTCCATCCCCTATACCACACAGCACCTACAATTTAGACAGAGCTGAAGAAAAACACTCTGGATCTTGGGGAGGGAGGAAATTCCATTTCATTTTCTATTTTTCCCCTAAACAGCTTTTCTAAGACTCTCAGTGTCATGCATTTCACCAATAAGTAAGAATGGCACTTGCATTCAGGAAAAAACCCCAAAGCAGGCTGGAATGAAGGTATTAGGCATCATGGTGAGCAGCAGGGTTAATGCTGAGGGATTTAAGAAGGCAAATCCCATTAAGGACACTGGGATGCCTTCAGCAGGCACAGGTTAATGCCCTCCTATGTGATGAGCTTACTCAGTGCAACAGAGAGAGATTCAGTCATAACAAAGGCAGAGCAACTCTTGAATATTAGCTTCCCCCACTAGCAGAAGTAGCGATCAATCCTCAGGGAATGGAAAAGCCATTATATATGCCCTCTGGAAAAGGTCTGATGAGCTTTCAGCCTTGGAGGAAGACACACTTCTGAAACATAACAAAGTCTCTAAGGGGTAGAAAAATAGAAATCATAGGGCCATGCCACTTAGAGCTGGAAGGGACCTTAGCAATCTTCTCATTGACAGTTATAGTGGAGAGGGAGAGGGGCAGGAAGACCTAAATTCAAGTCCTGCATCTGAGTTCATGACCCCAAATAAATCACTTAACTTCTCTGTCCCCCAGGAAAATTTTTAAGACTGTAAGTTGCAGAGATGGACGGATCCACAATGGTAGAGGTAGCTTCCAATGCCAATGAAATTCCAGGGGTGGTGCAAAAAAAGAAAAAAAAATCCACTCATTTGGTACATGTGAAAACTGAAGCCCAGAGAAGGGAGCAGACTGGGCCAAGGTTTCAAAGGTGGGAGGTAACAGAGCCAGGATTTTTCTGACACCAAATCCGGGGTTTTCCACTATACTATGCTCTCTCCTATAATGGGGAAAAAATCTGTTAAAATATTTTTGTTATGAGAGAAGGGAGGGCAGTGCACAGAGAGATGTCAAAGGACTCCTAGGCATGAAGATGTTTTTTTACTTGTCTATCCCCAAAGAATTGCATGAAGTATATTTCCTATAATCAAAGCTTTATTTTGGATCTAGTTATCCATGAACATACACACATATGCACATGTGTGTGCACACACACATACTCTTTTGACCAAATGAAGGCTGAAATATTGGCTGTAGTTCAAGTCTGAGAAGGGAAATAAATAATGTCTGCAGCTAGGGGCAGTGCAGATGTTTTAGCATCTGTCTGATGAATATAGAAAAATTGTCCCTCTGCTATTTGACAATACAAGTCAAATAATGTTTCCCACGCCTCTGTTGGAGAGCTGGGTCATTACAATTCCTTTCAGAGTGAGAAAATAAAAATACATGCCTTGAGACAAGTATTAACATTCCGCTTATTTTTTTCCTCCAAATTTCAACAGGGTGTGTAAGTTTCCATTTCTTTATAAATGACCTGAAAAAAAGTATACACAGAAACACTGACAGCTGGAAGAAAGATCACTGCCACACTTTCAACCACAGTCAGAGCGGTACTGTCGGGGCTTCACATCCCCAGAAAAAAAAGGATTCAAGTGAGACACGTAATAAGAAGAAAATCAAATGCCTTTTACCGAAATGTTTTAGGTTGGTGATTTTGCAGTCCATTTCCCTCATCTCAAAGTTTGAATTGAAATGTGTGTGTATGTGCATGTGTGTGTGCGTGTGCGTGTGTGTGTATGTGTGTGTATAAAACATTTGCTGTACCCCTTCCAGATTCTCAGCATACAGCATAAAGTGTGTCTTGTGCCCAGCTGGGGAAGAGGAATCCATGAAATGGAGCCAGATGTCTACCCAATGTGCCAGATTGGACAGACACTGCTGTGTACCTCTAAGAAGGACTGCTCGGATATCCACAGAGAGTGATGTCAAAAGGTGATTTTAGGAGTCATGTTGAGGACAGTGAAAGAAATGGGGAGGGGGTGTGCTCTTAGTAGATTCCTACCCAATTCAGGGAGAGAGTCTTTATTTTCTGATGGTCTGATGGTCAGCTGGGCTGGGAAAAAATCTGGCCTATCACTCAACTGAAGCCAAGGGAACCTAAGAGGAAGAAACTCAGTGAATTAATTTGGTTGCTAATCTACCCCCAATGATAAGAAATGGGATTTGGGAAAGAAATTACAACAGTTTTGACCACAAGCAAAAAATTTAATAAGTGCCACTAAGTAAGCTAACCCAAAGCAGAGCCAAGGTTGAAGTGATGTAACTTCCTGGCATCTAAAAAACTGAAGGAAAATCCAGTGCAAGTATCTCTTCTACTACTTGCTACTATCATTATTATTATCATTTTTTCCTGGATATCCTTTTCTCTCTAGGATTTCATGTGCTGTTCCCTGGCTCTCCTCCTGTGTGATGGACCACTCCCCGTTAATCCCTTTGCTATATCATCATCTACATCTAACTGTGGGTGTAACCTTAGAGTGTACTCTAAAGTTCTGCCCCTGGGCCTCATTTCTTCTTCTTCTTCCTCTCTCTCTCTCTCTCTTTCTCTCTCTCTCTCTTCATCTACTCCCATAACATCAGTTTCAATTCATTTATCTATACATGTAATTTCCTGTATGTTGTGGAGCTGTTTTACTCATGTCCAACTCTTTATGACTCTATTTGGGGTTCTCTTGAAAAAGATATTGTAAGGGTTTGCCATTTCCTTCTCCAGCTCACTTTATGTCTTAGGAAACTGAGGTAAATAGGGTTAAATGAGTTGTCCAAACAGTTAGTAGGTGTCGAAGGCTAGATTTGAACTCATGAAAATGAGTCTTCCTGGTTTCCAGTCCAGGGCTCTGTCCACTATTCCACATAGCTACCAGTCTCCTACAGTCAATTCTGATAGCTCTTGGGAGCTCAACTCACCATCACCAGCTGCCTAATTGACATTTCTAATTGGATCGGCCATAGGCATCTCAAACTCAATATGTCCAAAACAAAATTCACTGTTCTTCCTCCCAAACCCATCCCTCTTCCATATTTTCTTGTTTCTGTCAAAGGCACCATTATCCTTCCAGTCACCCAGGTTCTCAAACGAGTAATTTCAATTCTATTCTCCCTCTCACAGTATATACCTAATCAGTTGCAAAGTCTGGGTAATTCTAAGCCCCAACATCTCTTGCGTCTGCTTCCTTTACTCTACTCATGTGGACATTTCCTTAGTTAAGGTTCTCAGCACCTCTTACCTGGACCATTGCAAAAACCTCCTAATTGCTATCCCTGTCTCAAGCCTCTCTCCTCTTCAATCCATCCTCCAAAAGCTGCCAATATTATTTCCCTAATGTACCAGCCTTCCCACATCACTCCCCTACTTACTAAACTAGGGTCTCACATTGTATCCTGGGCCATCTCCAGTAGTCCTGATGAATATCAGGCCACTGGACCCAGATGGCTCAGGAGAAGAAAGTGAGGTTGGTGACCTTGCACAGCCCTCCCTCACTCAAATCAAAGTCAACTGCAAGTCATGTCATCATCTTGATGTCAAGGTCCTCTTCAAGAATGAAAGACAAACACAAAAACAAACTCCAGTGGCCCTTTATTATCTCTAGGATCAAACAGAAACTCCTCTCTTTGGCATTTAAAACCCTTCACAATCTAGCTCCATCCCACCTTTCCAACCTTATTATATAGTTTTCACTTATATACCACATTCTACATCCTGCCTACATGCCTTTGCAGAAGCCAGGCCCCATACCTGGAATGTGCTCTGTCCTTCCATCCCTAGCTTCTTCCAGAATTTACTTCATGCATGAAGCCTGTCCTGTTTACCTCAGTGCCTCCCTGCAGACTAACATAACATGGATTTATTTTGTAAACATCTGGTATATACTTATAGCCTAACATGGATTTATTTTGTAAACATCTGGTATATACTTATAGCCTAACATGGATTTATTTTGTAAACATCTGGTATATACTTACATTTTGTACATTAGAAAGCACACTTGTTGAAAGTAGGGATTATTTCATTCTTTGCACTTGTTTCCTCAGTGCCTAGCACGTTGCCCTGGGGTTCATGACAGGTTAATTATTAATAATTTTTAATCATAACTAATTATTAATGATTATTAATCACAACTAATTGTTAATAATAATCGATTATTATTAATAAATTATACAGTATATGATTAATGATTGTAATTATTAATTAATAATAATTATTAATAAATACTTGGTGAATGATTGGTTAGAACATAAGCTCCTTGAGGGCAGTCACAATTACATTTTTATCTTTGTATCCTGGGTACCTAGCACAATGCCCTGTAAACAAAATGATCTTTTCTTCTACTTTACTCATGGTTCAGTTGTTATTTTTAGTCATGTTCAACTCTTTGGGACCCTGTTTGGGGTTTCCTTGGCAAAGATCCTGGAGAGATTTGCCATTCCCTTTTCCAGTTCATTTGACAGATGAGGAAACTAAGGCAAACAGGGTTAAGTGACTTTTTCAGGGTCACATAGCTAGGAAGTGTCTGAGGTTAGATTTGAACTCAGAGCTTCCTGACTCCAGAACCAGCTCTCTATCCACTATGGCTCAACAACCTAGCTGTCTTCTACTTTCTTTGCAGGAGATAATACTCAGAAATGTCTTTTTTCCTCCTATATCCTAACAGTAACATTTTGTTATCCCTTCAATTAGCATTACAGTAGCTAGCAAACAAGATAAGGACTAAATGTCCTTATATACTAGGATATATATTCTCGATTATACAAAAAGGAGCTGAATAGATATAGGCTTTGCCTTTAGGGAATTTGTACTCAAAGCTGGGCATCACTGTTGCCAATGTTTCCCTTGAATACTCAGACCCACAAGGGAGGCAGCAGAGGACATGACAAGGGTAATGGATTTAGAGTCAGAGGGCTTGGGATCAAATATTCTTGCTACTTATTACTTGTGTGCCCTTGTGCAAGTCACTTGAACTCTCTGGGCCTCAGTTTCTTCATCTTTAAAGTGAGGAGTCTGGACTACTTCTACTTCTACATCTGTGATTCTATAGGAAGTACAATTGCACTACTTGGGGTGCTTTCCTTTGACAGAAAAGAATAAGGTTGGCATGGTAGACCTATTCACTTAGGTTGTCATCACCACTAATATAGATTATGTGCCATCAGGAAATTATACTTTTGCTTATCAAATTTTCAAGTGACACACAATAAGAAAGACGAGTTGATACACAGGATGACAGAATCAGGGTGAAACAAGATTCCTGGTAGGTTAGAGAACATTGATACAGATATTTAACAGGGATAAATGTAAATGCTACACTTAGGTTCAAAAAGTCAATGTCACAAATTCAAGATGGCAGAAGCATGGATAGATAGCAGCAGATGACCTGAGAAGATCTGAGAGTTTAGTGGACTACAAACTTCAGTGAGTCAGGAGTGAGATGGGGCAGTTAAGAAAGTCTTAGGCTGCTTTAAGAGAACTTGAGTTATGAGAGAACAAGAATGAGGAGTGGTAGTGCCATTGAGTCCTACCATGGTCAGACCACAGCTGTGATCACATTTGGGCATCACATTTTAGAAAGGACATTGATGACTGAAGGGAATGCAGAGGGCATCAACTAGGATGGAGAATAGATTTGGAGTCATACCTTATGTGGACAGGTGAAAGCCACCGGCCATGATTAGCTTGGGGAGGAGAAGACTTAGGTGGCAAATGGAAGATGAATCAGAATTGTTATAGTTATCCCTCAAGGACAACAGGTAGAAGTGGCAAAAGGCAGACTTAACCATGAAGTAGAAGAAAAAGCTTCTTAACAATGAGACCTGTCAAAAAGTTAAAGAGGCTTTCTCCCTAGCAGAGGCCAAAAGACTACTTGTTGGATCTACCATCTCTCCCAGTTTGGAATGCCTTCTGGAAATGAATTGTCTCTGGCTTTCTAGAATCTCTGGTTTCTTTCAAGACTCAGGCAAAACGCCACTCACTATGGAGGCCTTTCTGGGTACTCCCTGGTACTACTGCCTTCCCCTCTAAGGCTGCTCTGTACTTTTTGCTTGTGTCTATCTTCTATATACACCTATATAAATTTGTCTTCTCCATTAAAATGTGAATTACCTAATGGCAACCACTTTTTTTTGACTCCTGAGGCCTGAGCACAGTGCCTGGCACATAGTAGGTTGCTTATCAAATGTCTATTGATTGACTTCTAGTGGGGATTCTTTTTCAGGATTGGGCTAAGATTCCTTCTAATGATGAAATCTGTGAGGTCAAAATAAATGCAATGTGTTTGGTGACCACAGGGAGACTCAATTAGTGGCTTCTTCTATACACCCCACAATGTGAAGTAGACATCTGATTGGTAATTCCATGGATTCAGCCTGATAAATTAGAACTTTGAGGCCCAAATTTGATTAAAGTGTATGTGTGCACACATGCACACACACAAAGCCTGGATTATTTAGCTGCACAGACAAAATTAACCAGAGAGTTATTAAATACCTACTTTAGTTAATATTGTTATTGTTGGACTGTTCTCTGTTTCCCACACCTCTTTGCATTCCCAAGAATTTTCACTATTTTTGGGAGAGATGCCAAGGGAGTTCTCCGCTCCTTTCTAGGAGGGTATCATGGAAATATCTCTTGCTATTGGCTCCATTTTGCACACTGACATTTCACAATGCCTCCCTGTTCCTCTTTGCTATAGTGTGGCATAACAGATAATGTGCTCTATTTGGAATCAGCAAGACTTCTAGGTTCAAATCTAAGTGCTTACATTTGTTAGCTGTGTGACTTTGGGCAAGTAACTTAACTGTTCTGAATTCAATTTCCTTATCTGTAGAACAGGGGGGTTTTCAGGATAGCCTCAGAGATACATTTCAGCATGGAGTCTATATTCCTCTACACCATTCTGTTCTCTGTCTATGCTATCTTCCTGCTACCTTTAAATAATTCTCCTCTACTTCTGTTCCTCCTGCTTTCCATTTCTGCTAGGAAACAAATACCAAAGAGAGGGACACATACAAATACTATCAAAAGGGTTTTCCAGAAAAGAGCTAAACATCCATTGGATGCCCAAAGGAAACTTGCTGGAAATCACTGGATAGGGTCCTCCTTCAAAGCAACTGGCTTGGCTGCCTTTTGTTGGCCCTCAGTGGAAGTACTGTTTACGAAATGAAAAGTATGGTCATATCAGATCTGCCCATGTTGGAACCAGCAAACACAACCTCTGTTAGAGGCCATTGCTGTTCCTTGTGCAGACACAGAGTGCTGCAAACTCGCCTCTGTGCTGGCGTGTCCCAGGAGGCTATGAGTCAATGCCTTGCACAGTTGCCAGGAAACAGGCTAACCTGCCACAGCTTCTACAGCTGACTTTCTTTTGTGCTTATTGGCTTGTCAGCCACAAGGATATTTTAGAACATGATAGGAATGAGTGATGTGTCAGGATCCTCATCCCACCCTCAACTCTATTTGAGAAGAGGATGCTGGTATGGAAGGGTAGGACTTGGTAATGAGAGGGGACAGCTACAGAACTGAGCTTGAGACCCAGGTCATTCCAGGTGACATTTGGAGAAGGCTGGAAAGGTCAAAGGGAAATGAGATAGGTGTTCAACCTGGAACTTCTTTGGTCCTCTTTAAGGACCAACATTTAAAAAGCAGGGTAGGCAAGGATGCCTTTTTATCTGTCCCTCTGGTTCCTCCTTCTACTTTTCTCTGCTATGTCTCATTCTGACTAAAATTTTCTTCTCTTCTTGTCCAGAATATGGTTTCCATCACTGACATAAGAGTTTATGGTATTCTAGGATCAGAGCTTTTGAGCTGGAAGGGACCTTAGAGGCCATTTGTTCAATCTCTCTCATTTTACAGACATGAGAGAGGTAGAGTGAGTCGCCCAACTTCACAACCCAGTAAGAGACAGTAAAAGCAGAGCAGGCACTTGAGTCCTTGTATTTTTCCAAATTCACTTCTTTTTTTGCTAGCCTAAACTCTCTCTCTTCAGACTGTGGTGTAGCATATGATGGAAAGAGGGTTAGCCTCTTTCAAGATACTCAGGAAGACATGAGTTCAAGGCCTGTTTCTGATACATACCATGAATAAGTCATTAAGCCTCTCAATGTGCCCTGCAAGAAGAAAAGTTACAGATAGCCATTCTACAGAAGGAGTTTCTATGTGGGTGTGGGCATTCCTTCCACTGCTGAGATCAAAGGTCTCAATCAATAAGAATTCCAGAATTTGAGCAATTCGGAAATGCCACACTGTCAGAATTCTCTCCCGTCTTTCCAGGATCACTCATCTACCAGCTATGGCCAGTTCTTGAGTAGAGGAAGTAAGATTTATGATGGCACCATGGTTGGACTTCTCTGCCAAAGGAACATGGAACTTCTAAAATAGGCATTTCAAAAATTTCCCAACCAGCTTCAGGCCATTTCTTACATCATAAAGGAAAGATTTCCTCTGCTCTAAATTAATATCTGAAAACAATTCTTGCTGTCTCTACCTGCAACTTCTCCCTGCCTCTTGCTTCCCTGAGGAACTGTAGTGCCAGAGCCTGGTGCATAGGAGCCACTTAATAATTGCTTCTTGACTTTTAGAAGGAGAAGAGCATTGGCTTTGGAGGCAGAGGGTCTGGGTTCAAATACCATTTTGGCAACATACTAGCTGTGTTTCCCTTGCCCTTGAGGGACTCCATTTTCTAACTTGTAACTTGAGGAGGTTAGATCAAATGATCATAAAGGCTTCTTCCAGTTCTAACACTTTATGATCTTAGATTCCTATAAGTCAGCCAATCATAAAAAAATCAAAGGAAAGTAACACCTGCTGTGGGCCTATGTTTTCTTGATGATAAAATTAGGAGGTTGGACTGTATGATCTTAAAGGTCATCTCCAATGCTAAATTTATGATTCTATGATCCCTAATTAATTTGAAGAAGCAAGACAGGTACAAACAACCATCATATCCTCCCCCCAACAATACATATCATTGACAAGCAACTTTAAGGGATCAGAAAAGAGAGAGGAAAAAAGGTTGATTATGTCAGAGTCACTCAAAGAGAAACAGACTCTCCAAATTGATCATAGTGGAAGAAGAAAGAATAAGATAATAAAGAAAGCATGAACTTTCAGATTTTTTTCAAAGGGACTTTGGGAAACCACCACTAAAAGCACGCCTCTGATGACACAGGGTTTTGTGTGTACATTGGTAAGGAAGTATTAATTTATTTTATATATTCTATTTTCTCAGGGCCTGTCTCCCCATTAGAAGGCAGAATACAAATCATTATGCTTTTTTAAAAAAAATCGAGCATCAGGTAATATTTTGTGCCTATGTGGACATGCAATGAATAATAACTAACAATGAATTTCCATGAGTCACTTTATCGATTCAACCATTTGTGGGATCCAATTATTTCAAAAGATCCTGCTGTGCCATTGTCAGGGATATTTGAAAGATTGTGGAGAATAGCCAAGCACCAGACTAGAGAAGGGCAAATATCACACCAATTTTCAAAAAAAAAAAAAAATGGAAAAGAAAGAAATTGACAAATTAAAGACAAGTGAGTTTGACTGGCTCCTGGGGAAAATTTCCTAAGTATTATTAAAGAGAAGGTTAATGAATATCATGCCAATCTAAACTTCTTTTCCAGTTTAAAAGGATTTAAAAAATTTAAACAGATAGTTGAGGGGAGGGTTACAGACATAATATACCTTGTTTTCAGCATAAACATTTAAGAAATTATCTAATTATAATCATGCAAAAGACAGAGAAATGTATGCTGGGTGATAATACATTTAGATGCATGCAGGACCAGAAGAGTAGTTGTTAATGGTTCAACACCAGTTTGGCAGATGTTTACAGTGGAGAGTCTCTCCCCGCCCCCATGTCTTCTTGTCCCTGTGCTGTTTAACATTTTTATCAGTGATTTAGAAAAAGTCATAAGATGCCATGCATGGTTCTAACATCTGACAATCACATCCAGCTGGCAAGCCTAGCCAACACACTGAGAGTAACTAAAGAGATCTTGCCAGGTTAGAGCGGGGGTCAGCAAACTGTAAGCTAAGAATGGTTTTTAAAAATGCTGACTTCTAAGGTGAGAGTATTGAGATCAATCTAGAAAGATGTAATTCGATATGGTTCAAAAATTAGTCTCATTAGACTTCAGAAAAACCTAGAAAGACTTATGTGAACTAATGCTGAGTGAAGTGAGCAGAACCAGGAGAACACTGTACACAGTAACAGCCACAGAGTGCAAAGACTGACTGATAGACTTAACCCTTCTTGGTAAAGGCAAGGACCTAGAACAATTCGAAAGGACTCATGATGGAAAATGTCATCCACATCCTGAGAAGGAGCTATGGAGTCTGAACACAGAATGAAACAGACTAGTTTCTTTTTTGTTGTTTCGTTTTGTTTTTTTCTTTCTCATGGTTCCTCCCATTCACTGTAATTCTTCCGTACAACATGACTAATGTGAAAATATGTTTAATAGGAATGTATATGTAGCACCTATATCAGACTGCATGCTGCCTTAGGGAGGGGGAGAAAATTTAAAACTTATGGAAGTGAATGCTGAAAACTAAAAATAAGTAAACTTAAAAAAAATCAATCCCACTAGTACAAGATAGGAAAGAGACAGTTCACTAAGAAAGATCTGGGGTTCTGATGGGAGAGAAAGCTCAATGGAAAGGGTTAGTAGTGTGATATAGCAGTGAAGAAAGCTAATCTCCATGGAGAGGTGTGGCTTCCCGGAATAAGGAGGTGATAGTCTCACTGTCCTCTGCTCTAGTCCAACCAAACCTGGAGTACTGTGTTCAGTTTTGGGTGGCACATTATAGGAGTAAGTAAGCCAAAGAGCAGGAGGGGGCACATCTTGAGCTCCTACCATATGAGGATCAGTTGAAAAAACTGAAGGTTGAAGAGCAAAAGATTTAAAGGGAGCATGAGAGACATCTTCAAGTATTTGAAGGAGCCATCAAATGAAAGAAGAATTATAATTGTACTTTTTGTTCACAGAAGTCACAACCAGAAAAAATGGGTGGAAGTGGCAAGGAGGAAAATTTAGGTTTATTATAGAGAAAAAGACAAGTTGTCAAACTCACCATGTCAACTGGACTCTTCTAAAGTGATTCCATTTAGGATTGTCTAAGAAGGTCATAGGCTCCCTTTCACTGGAGGTCTACAAGTGAAGGCCTTTTGGCCACTTGCTGGTTATAGAGGGGAATCTTGTTCACTTCTGGGTTTGACCTACTGGCCTCTGAGTTTGCTCCTGAGTCTGATTTTGGGAAATGTGACCAGTCATAAAATAAATCCCTGAAGACATCAAGTGTGATGGTTAAGTGCCTCTCTGGAAAGACTGACAAAAATACAATGCAAAATGCCCACTGATAACAATGACTTCTTGTGAAAGTAGCTTGTGGAGAGGTTCCAAATGCAACGTGAGTCTTAAGAAAGCTGCTATTAAGAAGAATAACATAAAAAAACTACTCATTAAGTATATCAAATATAGATCTACTCTATGCTTTAGGAGATGATGCATAAATAATTCATTTCGGTACTTTCAAGAGAAATGATTTTAAGATACACACACACACACAAACACACATGCACACACACACACACACACTTGAGAAGAACCAAAAAAAAAGAATCCATCTTTAGTGAAACAATTTCATGGCTCAAATGAAATTCTTCTATAAAGCTAATATATCAATCAGTCAACAAGCCCTTCTGAAGTGCTAACTGTGTGCCAGGCACTATGTTGAGTCCTGGGGACTTGAAGAAAGGGAAAACATGGTCCCTGCTCTCAAGGACCTCACAGTTCAAAGGGAGAGATATCATGTAAGAAATTACGTACATAGAAGATATATCCAGAATAAATAGGAGGTCATTTCAGAGGAAAAGCGGTAGAGGTAGGGAGGAAAGGAGGAACAAGAAAGGACTCTTGTTGAAGGTGGGATTTTAGCTGAGGTTTGAATTGAATCCAGGAGGTGGAAGTGAAGGGGAAGGGGAGCATTCGTAGAGGATAACCATTGAAAAGGCAAAGAGATGGGAGACTATCATGCGTGAGGAGTGGGAAAAAAGCCATAGTCGGATTGTAGAGTAGCTGGAAGGGAGTAAATTATAAAAAAGACTGGAAAGGTAGAAAGGGACCAACTTGTGAAAGGCTTCAAAAGGTAAACAGTATTTTTCTATTTGACACTGAAGAATAAGAAGTCATTGGAGTTTATTGTGTGTGTATATCTGTGCGTGTGTATGAGAGAGACAGAGAGAGAGAGGGACAGAGACATAGAGAGAGAAGAGAAACAGAGATAGAGGGAGAGACAGACACACACACACAGAAACAGAGAGACAGATAGATAGATAGATAGAGAGAGAGAGAGAGAGAGAGAGAGAGAGAGAGAGAGACACACATCCTTCTCCCAGCTCAATGGGAGATGGACTGGAGATTAGAGTGACAAGAGACTTAAAGCAGGGCGATGGTCCAGTAGTCCAGGCATGAATCAATGAGGGCCTGCACAAGGGTTGTGTTTGTAAAAGTAGAGAGAAGGTGACATATGGGAAGATGTGGTGAAAATGGAAGTGACAAGATTAGGAAACAGCTTAAAATGTGGGAGGTGTATAAGAGAGGCATTGAGGGGAACACAGAGGTTAGGAGCCTGGGTCAGTGGAAGGACAGTGGTACCCTTGACAGTAATTAGGAAATTTGGGAGAAAGGAGAATTAGGGGATAAAGATAATTAGTCCTGTTTTGTAAATGTTGAGTTTTAGGTGTACAGCAAAGGATGTGAACCTGGAAGTCAGGAAGGAGGTTAGGTCTGGATAGATAAATCTGAGAATCATCTGCTAACTGAATGCATGAGAGCAGATGAGATCACCTAATGAGATGGTGCAGAGAGAGGAGAGAAGAAAGGTCATGACAGACCACTGGGGGAGAGGGATACCTATTGTTAGTAAGCATGACCTATATGAAAATCAACAAAAAAGACTGACAGTAAGGGGTCATAAAAGTAAGAGAAAAACCAGGTATCATACACAAAAATCCAGAGTTGATAATGCAGGTACATCAAAAATCATCAACATGTGCATATTTAAAGTGGTTATCTTTCAGATACTTCTTAACATATATTAGGCCAACCAAATTTTGGCGTACATAAAAGACCTATTTCAACTATGTTAACTGTAATATTTCATCCTGGAAAAAACTGCACTTGGGGAAATAACACACAGACTTATCTTCTCTCTATTTCACTGAGAAAGTTATTCTTTCTGCCGCATGATAAGATTCCTGATATGGTGAACATGTGACAGATTCCACTTTACTGACAGCTGCATTTAAGTGGTTTATAAAAGATATCCTAGAAAAGTAATCTGGCATGAAGAGGGTAATGTTCATCTAATACATGGGTAACTTTCATCCAGTGGTTATCTAAACAGTGCAGTGGAGAAAGGAAGCAAGTCTTTTAGCTAATTCAAAAATGAGCTCTACCCCTCCAAAAATCCTACCTGGATACTTTGGACCAAAATAAACTAGCCTGCTCAGAGGATCAATTTCAAGCTGTGTGTTTATGTCTGCCCAGGGATGTAAACTCTTTAGGAGGTATTCACAAAATGTTGAGGCAATTGGTTCAGTGTAAGCTAACCTTATTAAAACTAGCCAGGACATTTTTTTTTATTGAATGGAGGCTGGTCTTTCTAACATCAAAGCAAGATTGCCATTTTCAGATGGAATTTATGCTTACTGACTCCCACTCTGTCCAAGAGCTGAATGGGAAATTGTCTATGTGGGTCACAAGATTGTGTCAGTTTGTCTTCACTGAGCGGCTCTGGTGGTTGAGGGGGACCTGCTTTCATCTGGGAAAAAGTTAATAAAATGTGACCAGAGGAACATTTTAAGTTACTCTGAACTTAGTGGTTTCTGCTTTCTTAATTTTTTATTCATTTATTTTTGGTAAGACACAAAGCCTACTTATGCAAACTAATGTATTTACCTATGCAGAGTAAAGTGGATAACTGAATTAACCAAAACCCTAATACCTTTGCCCCAAATGTGTGGATAATTGCTGTAATTCTGAGTGGATATGGGTCTAGATACAACCCTAGTCTGAAATAGGAACGGACCATTTCTATGTGAGCATGGCTTCACTGAGTGGATGGAGATGTACCTTAGCTTTCCCTTTGTCATGATTCATGGATATACCCATGAGGCCTCCTTAAAACCATGCTAAGAAACTTGGAAGGATTGAATATTTTAGTCTCATGTCAATTTTCACCAGATTCAACTTGCTTCTACAAAGCCCAGTGTTCAGATGACAATAGTCAAGGTGAGTTTGAAATTCTAGCCTTCAAGTTTGTACCTCGTTCCCTTCCCTTTTGGTTCACAAGCAGGAAAGTCTGGGGCTTTCCCAGTGGATGCTGGCATTTACAGCACTGAGTTATCTCTTTTGACCCTATCATGACATCTTCCCTAAAGGAATAATTCTAAAGGAGTCAACAAAGGAAAACTTGGCCCATGGAGTCTTTTTTTCTAATAACACCTAGGACAGGTCTGCCTATATTAAGCAAGGAAGAGGAAAAAAATCAAAACATGTATTACTCACCTGGTTCCTGTCCCTGGCATTTGCATATCTGAATCTCTGAATATAATAAAAGACCAGCCAAGCGAGTGATATGATCATCAACACAATGAAGGAAATGGATACAAACACGACTGACGTGCGGCTGACGTATTTCTGCAAGTTGCGGGTCCCAATGGTAATGTACATCATCACAGTAATGTTTTTATCCAGAAGTGTCACTATCTCCTTTCCTTTCGACTCTGGAATCATTATGGCAACAATGTCTTGCACACCTGTTGTGAGGATGGTGGGGTACAAAGGAAGGGGGTGGGGAAGAGAGAGGAAGAAAGTATAGTTAGAGAACTAGAACCAAGCAATGCTTACCAAAAAACACCAGCCATCTTTGGACAGGTCTATGAATGCTGAGAATAATAGGGGAAAAAAAGAGTTCTCTTGTTGCTCAGCTACACTGCTATATAGTACATGAGCCAGGCCATGTAGTTCAATTTGATTCTGGATGATAAATATTGATCAAGCACTTACTGAGTGCAAGGTACTATGTTAGGCTCTAAGGGGAATAAAAAGGTGAGAAGGAATAGCTTTTCATTTTATCTTTGTATCCAAGAATTATAAATGGAGAGAGAGCTTGAAAGAACCTTATAAGTCATCTAAGCCAGCCTCTTCATTTTACAGATAGGAATGAAGCTGAGAGAGGTGAGTGGATAACTGAATTAAACATGAATCCTATCCTAAATCCTATCTTTGCTCCAAATGCATGGTTAATTGCAAGGATATAAAAGTAGACAGTGGCAGAGCTGTGATTTGATATCAGCCCCAATGACTCCAGACTCAGCCTGCTACCTACTATATACACCTTTGCCTTCCCCTGAGTACCGAGGACAGTGCCTTGCACATTAAGAAGTACTTTACAAATACTGGTGGAATGGACTATAGAGAGATACAGTCCCTGACTTTAGGGAGTTTAAAAAATAGTGGAGATCAGGGAGGGATAGGATAAGAGAAGTAACAACTTGATAAAAGCAGACATTTACACAGAGTTTTAAGATTTACAAAGTTCTTTAATGCATGAGTTCATTTGATCTCTACAAGTTATTATTACTCTGGTGGTACAGAACAGGAAGGGGTAGCTATGAGGTGCAAGGGATAGAGCACTGGACTTGGAATCAGGAAAACACATCGTCATGAATTTGAAACCAGCCTCAGACACTTAGCTGTGGGACCCTGGGCAAGTCACCTAACCCTGTTTGCCTCATCTATAAAATGAGCTGAAGAAAGAAATGGCAAATCACTCCAGTATCTTTGCAAGAAAACCCCAAATGAAGTCATGAAGAGTCAGATATCAGTGAAATGACTCAACAATAATATAGAAAAGGGAAACTGAGGTTCAGAGAGGGGAGGCAATCTGGCTCTGGTCATAGAATTAGATAGTATTGAAGCTTGAAATTAATTGAAGTCTTGAGAGCTTTTCACTTTACCATACCAGTTGGGGGGTAACCTGGGGAGGACCAAGGAAGGGTTTAGAACTGAAATTATACGTAAGGTGAAAATTATATTTGCATGAATATAGTATGGATAGGAATTTCATATGCAGACTTTGAGGGGAGAAAGGGAAGAAAAGGATCTAGGTGCTGAGAGAAGTCTGAACAACCCCATAAAGGAGGAAGGCTCAAGATGTGAGGAACCGGGTAGCAAAGAGGATAGAGTCCTCGATTTGAAGTTAGGAAGACTAATTCCCTTTTTGTACTTAACAGCTGTAGGACCAGGGATAAACCACTTACTTTCAATGAATCTGTTTTCACACCTAGGAAAAAGGAATATCTTCCTTTCAGGCTCAAATGGGATGTTTTTGCAAAATGTGCTGCAAATCTTAAAGCAAGTGCTACATACAGAAATTCTGTATTATATTTTGCATTAAGTAATAAAAATCATGAAATTGTGATTATAATTAATGATTATATAATATAAATTATGGGACGACAAGTAGTTTAGTCTTACTTGAGTTTGGAGTGTACAGGGAAGCAGTGAGGGAGAAGATTGGAGAGAAAGAGAGGCAAGACATTTCTGCCCACAGTCTTCATTTGGAATACAATGAAACGATAACTGGTTTTGAGATGGGTAGAGATAACTCTCAGGGCAGTCACTGTAATTCCCAACAATGGCATCAAAGTGGTAGGGTTCAAGTGACTCCTCTCAATGGGGCCCAGGCCCTCACAGGCTGATGTCATAGCAGTTAGGGTACAGGGTGAAAAGAGTGGGGAGGTGTAGTGTCATGGAAAAAGCACTGGATTTGGTATAAGCAGACTTGGGTTCCAATCCTATCTCCAACATTTACTGGCTGTGTAACTTGGGACAATCACCTTACCTCTCTGAGCCTCAGTTTTATCATCTGTAAAATGGTAATAATAGTAATATATACTAATTACCTCAAAAATGTCCTGATGGAAAAAGTGCTTTGCAAACTTTAAAGAACTAGAATAACATGAACTCTCAGTATTCTGTGGACTACTATGGAGAGAGTACTGTAGATATGCAACCAAAATATAAGCACTATCCTGCTGGGTTCCACTTGCCTGGGTATATACTCTGGTCAAACTCTGAATACTCAATGCAACAAAACTGTTTATCATTTTCAAGAAGACAATTTTCTCCTACAGTAAGTACTCAAACAACCAAAAACGGATTCTTCAAAAGCTATGGAGTAACTTGTCATTAGATAACATGGATTTATCCTTTTTTTTCTAGTTCTTTTCCTGAGTTCAAGGGACTCAGCTCTTTTTAAATAGCATTTCTGGAAATGAAGAGATTCTCTAAGCTGTGTTTCTTCATGTGAAGTGAAGTGAAATGATTAACAAGTGAATAATTCTGAAAATTTAAGCAACCATTATCCCCGTTTCCCCAGAGACTACCATAAGTAACAAAAGCACAACAAATGCTTTTGTCAACTACCCTTATTTGCCCATTATCTAAGAGCCAGTTTTGAGTAGGAGAGGAAAACTGGACTAAATAACTAAAATCTTCATTGAAGACCTGCCTCTGAACCATACTGGCTACATGACCCTGGACAAGTCCCTTACTATTCCAGTGTTCCAGGTAAGTATCTAAGGCTCTAAACTACTTGAAGTCTTGAGTGCTTTCCACTTTACCACACCGGTTGGGGGTAAGTAGTAGTAAGGCTACTAAAGAGTAGCACAGCGGTTCTCCAGGTATGATCTGAGGACTCCTGAGAATCCAAAACTATTTTATAATAATATTGCTTTTTGAATTTCTAATACAATAAAACCATATACAACCACCATAAATGAACAGAGGGCAGGGTTCAATAATTTTTAGGAGTGTAAAGAAGTCCTTGGATGAAAAAGTTTGAGAACCACTTAGAGAAGTACCTCTGCAACAGTTAAGGGTATTCCGTATACCAATGAAATCACAAGCCTAGAACAAAAAATTAAAATTTTTAAAAATCTGCCTAACTGAAGACACACAGGTTTTATCTGGACAATTGCCTTTTCCTTCCCTTTTGTCTCTGTAGATTTACTCTCTCCTGGGATTGCACCAGAATTAGTATGCTGACTCAAAGGGGTTATGACAGGTGAGGACTGAGTATTTCACTAGTGATAGAATATCAGACTTCAGTGAGAAAGCCAGCCTGGTGTTCAGGGCTAGCCCATGGGACTTGGAATCAGGAAACCTGAATTCAAATCTCCCCGTAGTCTCTTATTAATTATATAAATACTGTTATTGCTATTCTCAGTCATGTCCAACTCTTCATAATCCCATATGGAGTTTTCTTGGCAAATATACTGGAGTGGTTTGCCATATCCTTCTTCCATCCAGATACAGAAAAATCATTTAATGTCTCAGACCTCTACTTTCCTCACCTATAAAATGGAAATAGTCATACTTGTACTACCTTCCTATCAAGGTTGTGAGGAAGCTGCTTTGTAAGCTTCTAAAGTGGAATATGAATATGAGTTCTTATTAGCTATTCGCATCTCTCTTGCTCTATATGTTCTTCCCACCTGAGAATTCGGAGCAGTTTGGACCCTTTCTATTTCACTCATCATGTAATATTATATCACCAAGGAAAAACGATGCAGGGGTTGAATAAATAAACACACATACACACACATTCACTATAACAGCAGGGAGTGCCTTCTTTTAAAGAAACCTTTCTAAACCCAGAAGCAATTGTAGACTTTTAAAAAGAATACTGTTTTTGTTGCTTTGTAGTTTGTGGTTTTGTCTGATAATGAATTTCTCAAAGGTAAAAAATAATGAGTTTTTGTATTTTCAGCTGTATAATGTGTCCTAAAAGTTTTAGTGCACTTTTACGTTTAAACTAAAGTTTAAAATGGCACATAAGGCTTTTGGAATATTCTGTATCTCTATCTGAGCTGAAATCTTATTTCTCTACAAGACTGTAAGGTCCTCAAGGGCAGGGATTGTATCTTTTTTAAACTGTATCTCCTCTTTCCACAGGGCACGGATTGTTTCATTTCAATTTGTATTCCTTCCAATAACTAGCATATTGCTTTGCACACAGTAGATGCTTAACAAATGTCCATTAAATGAATGGGCATTGACTGAACCAAGACAGTGTGAAGATAAAAGAATCATTGTGCTCTAGAACTTCTCCTTTTGACTTGGATGCCCCTTGGATGCCCCTCAGATGCCCCTCGGATGCTTGCCTTCTTTCATATAGGACCACGAGGAGGAAAAACGGTATTGTTTCTATTTGCATCCTCAGTGTTTCGTACACAGTAAGTGCTTAATAAATGTTTCATTCATTCTTATAAAGTTGGAAGGAACCTCTAAAGTCACATAGTCCAAAGCCCTCATTTTATAAACAAGACAACTCGGGTCCAGAGAACAGAAGTGATTTACGTCCTTAATAAATGTTTGCTGATTGGCTGTTGGGTTGATTGATCATCCAAACAGAGATAGGACTGGCAACCAGGTCTCTTGACTCTAGACTTATGTTACTTTCATTGCTTTAAACTCCTCTTGAAATCTACTGTTAGCTCATCTTATCCTTCTCTTAGAGGTGGTTGCAGAGAATATGTTGTTACCAATTGGTGCTGCTTCACCATACTTGGCCTTTTTCACACTTTGAGATCAGGAAGGAAATAACTTTTCAGGCCTCTCAAGACCCAAGGAGGGTAGGAATCTTAACAACTACTTAGCTATTTCCCTCGCCATGATCTGGACTGCCAGGCAGGTTTTTAATACAAAATTTCTCTATTGTCAATTCTGTTCATTTTGGTTTCATTTCACTTGAGTTGTGTAGGTACCTTATAGTTCAATTCCAGGACCAAGATACTTTGCTATATTCAGATCTATTAAACAGGAAGAATTCCTGAAATATTTGTACTAGATGGATTTTTAAAAAAAACAAAACAAAATCAACAACCACCAAAAACCCAACATCCAGCTCCAGAGTAATTAGGTTTGGCTGCTTCTTTCTGGGAATTACTATTGACAATGACTTGAATCTCACGTTCTGTAGAATTTACAATGGATGCTGCCAGTCCTTGAATTTTCTTGTTTGCTAATGTCTAATGGTTGCATGTGGTCTAAGGTTTTGTGAAGGATTAAGCCCATGAGGTCAGATTTGTCTTGAGGGAAACATGATCTCCTTTATACAGTGGACTAATCTCACCTGACGGGGGCATCCAAATGATACCTCTACTCTCAGCAGTCCCAGTGGGAAGGACCCATCTATTCAATTCTATTTTTATTTTACTTTTACTCCAGGAGATTTATTAGTTTGTTTATAGCTTACATTTATCTTTTCTGAGCTGTGGAATTTGGGATGTTGTCCTTGGTCTCCTGGGGGCACTTGGGTAGAATTTGGATTCTTAGATTTCCCTCCTTAAATTACTCTTGTTGTCATTTAATATCCTAATTTCACTGCAAGAGAACACTTGCTGTTTTTAAGAAGTCTTATCTACTTATAGGAAATAATGCAGAGATAAAAAGCAGAACCAGAAAAGGAGTATACAAATGGGCTACAGTTATGTACTTCCACTAACAGTAAATAATGAATCAATCAGCATTAATTGAGCATCGTGTAAGTGTGGGCATCATTTTAGGCAATAGATACGCAAGGACAAAAAAAGGAAGCTCTTGTCTGTTGGGGGAGACAAAACATACATGCGTACATACAGTGGATAAACTACTTCTGGAGCAAGGTAAACAATTCATCTGTACCCCATAGTCTTATAAAGATGCTGGGACCCTGAGAGGGTCAGTGATTTGCCCAGGGTCACACAGATGCAGAATTTGAGTCAGGTTTTCCTAACTCCTAAGCTGGCTTTTTTGTCACTATATAACATTTCCTCAGCATCGGCTTATTACAGGCATTTTTCTGTTTTCTCTCTCTAAAAGTGATTAAAGCAAAGATTCCATGAATTTTTAAGTAACTGTCATGACAGAACGTTATGCATCATAAAACAAAAGGTATTCAAGTTTAATTAGAATGTGAATGCTACCCAGCCACTGTCACCATGATAAAACTAGTTGGGGAGGCATAAAAGGTCTAAAATTCAGCTATTAAATCAAACTTCCAGAAGGTATACTAATCATAAATCAGTTTTGCCCTTTCATCTACCTTCCATGTAAAATCCTCATTAAATCAACGAGCTTCAAGGATTCGTGCTTTCTTTTCTGACACATATCCCAACCCTTCACATCTTAGTGGATGTCCTTCAGAGTTACTGTGACTAAAAATGGTCATAACCACTGTGATTCTGAGAAGCCAGAACTATGCTGACAATATAATATATGCTAATAAACATGATTATACTCACGTTAGAGATGACTGAGTTAATTCATTCACTCATTCATTCAACCAACATTTATTAAGCACTTAGTATATGCAAAACCTTGTGTGGGGCACATGATGCTTAGATAAGACAGGGCCCCGACCTTCCTGGACCTGAGTCCAGTAGAGCTGTATGATATAAAGGTAGATTGCAATCAAATGCATGGGCTGATTAGCTGTAATCAGGGATTTAAATGACTGCAGGAAATATATAAAAACAAGCAAGATGGAAGCACCCAATGATAAGACTCAGCTTTTAAAGATAAGAAAGGTGAAGTTCAAAGAGAAGAGAAGCAGAGGATGAGGTGAATGAAGAGAGCAGTTCTGATGAGAAGGAATCTTGGCATAGTGTGTGCCTAAGAAGTTAGAGAGATAGCAGTGTGAATGAAGATGAGTAAGGACACATAGGGGAGAATGTGATGTGCTCAGAAGTAGATTGTATAATTGAAAGATGAAAGGAACTTAGAGATCATAGAGTCTCACTTGACAGAATAAGAAACTCAGAAGCCAAGGGATGTTAAATGACTTGCCTAAATGACATGGGAAATAAATGGTAGAGTCAGGATTCGAATCCAGGTCTCTTATTGTATATTCATTACTCATTGCATACCACTGCACTGCCTGGGTCTGCGTCTGTGGCTTAGGCTTTATTGTTGCTTGAAGGTGTGTGCTTGTCCTTCATTGTCGAAGAAGACCATGCCATCAGAGAAATAATGACATGACTTGCACTTGACCTTGTTTTGAGGGAGGGAGGGCTGTGTCTGTCACCAGCCTCACTTCTCCTCCAGAGCCATCTGAATCCAGTGAGCAGATATTCATCAGGATGACTGGAGATGACCCAGGATGACGCAAGTGGGGTTAAGTGACTTGCCCAAAGTCACACAGCTAGTGAATGTCAGGTGTCTGGCTCTCTATCCACTGCACCACCTGGCTGCCCTGCTTGAAGGTGGGAATTATTTGGAAGAAGACTTGATGGAAAACCATTAGACCTCACTAAGTATACTGCCACGGCATCCTGAAGTCTTCTGAAACCGACCATCTGTGTGGTCACTACATTCTCCAGGCCTCTGAGCGCTATAATCTGATCTGCTGGGATGTCCAAAGGATGGCTGGGCCTGGACAATGCCTTTCCATCTAACCTTCAGCTGACCTCTCCTCTTCCCTCCCCCTCCCCTTTGTAATCCTAACACTAAGTACAGGCTTGACACATAGTAAGTGCTTAGTCACCCCCCCACCCCCCATATATTTATTCATTCCAAGGTGGCTCAGGTGGGTATGGAGAGTCAAGCCAATAGATGTAATAGGACAAGTGGCACTTAGGTCTTGGAAGAGATGATAATGACATGCAGAGTCTGGGTCTGCTGCTAATGCTTTTCAGCTGATGGAGATGCTTACTAATTATTTTTCTGAAAAAGAGCTCTAGCAGGAACTAGGGAAGGAGAGGTTTCCAATTCCCTCATTCTACTACCTACTTCAGTTGGGTATGGAACCATTTCCCCTAGACTTTCTCCCACTCTTCTTAGGCTCAGTCTGGGGACATCAGTGAGGTGGGAGAGAGACAGGAAGAAAAGGAAAAGGAGGGGGAGAGGGAGACAGAGAGAAAGTGAGAGAAAGGAAGGCAGGGAAAGAAAGAGAGAATGGAGGGAGATAAGGAGGGAGAAACAGAAAAACAGACACACATAAACATGCACACAGACACAGAGACAGACAGACAGACAGACACACATATACACACACACACACACACACATACAGCATGATCCCCAGGGAAGGAACAGCCTTCATACAGGCTCACAACATTTCCAGCAGGCTGGTCAACTGAATGTCAAATTAGCAATCTGACATGCAAACTGAAGAGTTGAATTTAAGTAATCAACAAAAGAAAACACCAACATCCATGTGTGTGCACATTTGTAGACATACATACTCATAAACTTATAGGTCCAAATCTGCTGGGGATGGAAGCTCAATTCCATGTGGACAGTCTCGGGCGGGTAAAGGTGGGAACTTCTAAATCTTAGAGTTCTCACGAGGCCCCCCAGGAAAATGACTGGGAATCGAGGTGAACCGAGCTATCTCGTGTATTTCCGCCTCTTCCCGTGAGAAACGTGATGGGAGAGAGCTCTCCCCGCCCTCGAGATTGTCCTGGATCTGGGCACACTATTGTTATCTAACAGCACGGTATTCAGATGCAAACTATACGGCTGGAGAGCTTAAGTAGGATCAGGAAAGCCTGAAAGCGCTCTTGGGCGGAGGGGCCACGGGTGTGGACAGAAGGCTCCGCATTTCCTCTTTCTTCTCTCCCTTCCCCTCTCTCCGCTTGTACTTCTACTTCCAATCTCTTATTGTAAGATCTTTGCCTCCTTGGGAGATCTTTCTCTTTCCCTCCTAAGGAAGAATTCCCCTGCACTTGTAACTAGACCCTGAAATAAAGCTCAATCCTTGTTCGACTCTGGAACGTCCTTTCTCTCATAAGAGCATCCGGTTTGGCCAGCCGAAGACCTCCGATAGAGGTAAGGGAAGACTCGGGTAGCCCTCAGGCCTCCAGGCCTGGCACAAATCAACAAACACATAGGAGTCAGCCCTGTAACTTACTACATAGTGAGAAATGTGAAGCCAAGAAGATCTGAGTGTGAAGCCTACTCCTGACACTGGCTTTATGATCCTGGATAAATCACATAAACTTTATGTGCCTCATGATGGTCCCTAAGACTTTATTGACTCAGGGCAACAGCAGAATTATGATTTAGAATCAGAAGATCTGGGTTCAGATTCTGCTTGCCTCAGCCACATTGGACCTGTGTGGCCTTGAAGAAGCAGCTCCTTGAGCTACACCTTCTTTATTTGTTAAGTGAGGAGGCTGGATTTCAGGACACTTAACATTCCCTTACAGATCTAAAGAAATCTGTGATTCTACTAAGTCATTGGTGGGTCTTAGCTGGTAGAGATAGAGAAAATTCATATCTTGGGAATTCCCTACTATGATAAAATCATAGATTCTTCATGTGGTATATGTATGTATGGGTACATGCATTATACATACATATACACATACACACATATCTATATCTATAGCATGCTTATATGAGGATATCCAGGCACTAGAGGGAGAAAATGTGAAGGACAGTATTTTGAGATCAATGGAGGAGTCATTTATTTCACCCCCACCTCATTTTACAGATGAGAAAACAGAAGCCAACAGAGAGGTTAATTTACTTGGCCCAAGTTACTGGCTCATATAGGTAGTGAATGGCAAAGTCTGGATCTGAACTCAGCTCCTTTGACTCCAAAACCATGCTTTTTCTACTGTACCACAATACTCCCTTCTTGGTGTGCCTTAGGTATAATTTCACCTTCTGAGTAACAGGAAAAAACTGGCTTTCAGGGTGAAAATATGGAAAACCTTGCTGGTGGAGGGGTAAGAGAATGCCCACTCTCTCTTAGAGTTTGTGGGAGAAAAGAAGGGGAAAGCAAACATAGTCTTACAGATACTCTAGACTCGGGGAAAGCATATTTCAAAAGGTCCAGAGGAAAGCCAAATGCGATCCCCAGACTAAAATTGTATAATCATATATAGTCATGGCAAGTCATGCTAAGGGGGATAAGAGATGCTCAAGAATGACATTCTGAACACACAAACCTAAGTGGGGCACTATAAAGATAATGTCAGTGGTGCTGAAGCTAGGATTAAACTGAGACTGGCAAGGCAAGCTAAGGACACCGAAAATAGCTTTTCAAACTTACTCAGAGAAAAGAGGGAATCAAAGGAGGGATAAGACCCTTACTTAGGAGTTGATAGGAAGATGACAGTGAAGAGCAAAGAGAAAGTAAAGCTGTTCAATTAATGTTGGTTTTTTTTACTTCTGTTTTCTCTGCCAAGAAAATGACCTTTACCCTGGAAATAACAGACAAAAACGGCCAATGGGGAATTAACGGTCAAGGTAAGAAAGGCATTAGTAAGACTGCACGTAGCTGCTCTTGAGGAATTCATGTCATCTGATTCAGATGAATGACGTCCTTAGGTACTGAAAGAATTGATTGTGATTGCTGATCCAGGAAAGTCTATGTGAAAGATATGTTGAGAACAGGAGAGGTATTACAAGTAGAATATTGTGGAGAGAGCACTAGCTCTGGAGTCCAAGGACCCGGGTTCAAATACTGCATCTGGCATTTGTCACCTGTGTAACCTCCATCAAGTCACCTGTGCCTTGATCTCCTCATATGTAAAATTGAAGAAGCTGCACTAACGTGATCTCTGAATTCCCAATTAGTTTTAATTCTCTGATTGAAGAATGGCAATGTTGTCCTGAGTTTAAAAGGAAAGGGGAGAGAACACAGTCTACAAAAGATTGATAAGGTGGGCCTGACTTCTGATTCCTGAAAAAATTCTAGGAAAGATCATTAACGAGACATGAACACTGAGAAGGCGAAGTTACGATTGCAAAAAATCCCCTGCATGACTTCAAGAACAGGTCATGCCAGACCAACCTAATTTCCTTTTTCTGACAGAGTTGCTAAGTTGGTACATGAAGGGATGTTGCCGCTAGAGTTTACCTAGATTTTAGCAAAGCTTCTCATAAAGCATCTCATCCTATTACTGTGGAGAAGATGGGGGAAATCTGGATGAGATGATAATACAATGTGATGACCTGAGAACTGGTCAGATTGTTGGAATAAAGGGAAGTGATTGATGGTTTGACGTCAACATGACAGAAGGTCTCTGGTGCAGCATCTCAGGATTAATGATGGGTTCTGTCTGTTCAACATTTTTATCAGTGACTTGGAGAAAGGCATACGTTGGCATTTGCTGTTGTCATTCGGTCATTTTTCAGGGGTGTCCAACTCTCTGTGACCTCATTTGAGGTTTTCTTGGCAAAGATACTGGAGGGGTTTGCCATTTCCTTCTCCAGGTCATTTTACAGATGAGCAAATGGAGGCAAACAGGGTTAAGTGATGCCTCCAGAGTCACCCAGTTATTAAGAATCTGAGTTTGGATTTGAACTTGGGAAGGTGAGTCTTCCTGACTCTAGAACCAGGCACTCCATCCACTGTGCCACTTAACTACCCCAATACACTGACATGCTCAACAAATGTGCAAATGACAAAAAACTGGGAAGGATAGTTAACACGGCAGATGACAGAGTCTGAATCCAAAATGATATTAACAGGCTACGGGAGTGGGCTAAATCTAAAACCTGCTGCTGTGAAAACTGACCTTGATAGAAAGATTAGTCAGAGATAAAAATATAGGCCTGAATGATAGATCTTTAGTTTAATAATTCTGCATATTAATAACACATTTCTATAGCTTTTCACAAAGTGTTTTTGCATGTCCTCAAATTGTTATTATCCCCATTTTATAGGTGAGGAAACTAAAGATCAGATTTTAAGTCATTTATCAAGCTAGTAATACCCAGATCAAAATTGTGTTTGTTCTAGTTCTTTCTCTTCTTTCTTTCTTTCTCTCTCTCCTCTTTCTCTATATCTCTCTCTTTTCCTTCTCCTCTCTGTCTCTCCTCTTCTCTCTCTGTCTCTGCTTTCTCTTTCCTGTCTCTTTCTCTCTCTCCTCGTTATCTCTTTCTCTTTCCTTTGTCTCTCTCCTCTTTCTGTCTCTCTCTCTTTTCTCTCCCCTCTGTCTCTCTCTCCTTTCTCTCTCTTCTCTTCCTTCCTTCCTTCCTTCCTTCCTTCCTTCCTTCCTTCCTTCCTTCCTTCCTTCCTTCCTTCCTTCCTTCCTTCCCTCTTTCTCTCTCTCCTCTTTTCTCTCTCTCCTTTTTCTCTCCTCTGTCTCTCTCTCTCATTCCCTTTCTCTCAGTGTGTCTGTTTCTCTTCTGTCTCCCCCCCCCAACATTAACCACATCATGCTGCCTCCCATATATCATCAGCGTGTTTGCTTCCTCCCCAGTGCATTCCTGAGTCATCCCAGTGCTGACTCATGCACCTAAGGAGGCCACTTCCACTTAATTCTCAGGGCCTCTGGTTCCCTATCTGCAGTGCAAAGTCTAACAAAGGCGTGGGGCTCCTGCAGAAGCTGAATGAGAACGCTTACATCAAAGGGGAAAAGAAGCTCATTAAAGACTATTCTGGTCCTACTTCTTTTCTGGCTGGCCACACCTTTGAAACTCATGGGCCTTTCTGAGAGAGGGGGTTGAAGCCCCATGAGGCATAAGCCCATCATCAAAACTCCATTAATGTCTGTACTGGGAGGGGGGGGCACCAAATTATACCCTTGAAGCACAGCACTGAAAAGCCAGTGTGCTATGATCCCTGTTGGAGACATGACTCCAGGGCCTCAGGGAAAAGACAAGCTTCCTAACTGTCTGAAGAGTGATGAGGGACACTGCAGAGTAGCAAACGTACAATAGAAACAAATCAGGCCTGGGGGAGTGCAAGCTCATTTACACAGCTGATCTGAGAAGTCTTCCTTGCAAATGGCTGTGAGTTCGAACGGTTTTTTACATCATCTAATTGGAAACCAGCTATTCGCTGGTACAATTCTATTTTCAAGTAGCCCTTCTCTGTTCTTCCACTTCTGTAATGTGGCACTCTCTGAGACTCAGAGTGTGAACATAATTAGTAGCCATGGAGAGACAGACCAAATGCTGGAATCCCAGAAACAGGTACTGCAAGTAGGAAGGTAGATCATATTTAGCTCTAGAGTTGAAAAGGACTAAGGAGGTCATCAAGTCCTTATTTTACAGAAGAGGAAACTGAGGCCCAGAGAGGGTAAGCAATTTGTCCAAGATCACACAGGTTATAAGCATCATAGACAAGATTTGAACCCAGGTCTCTTGACTCCAGAAACAACGTTTCTTCCACTGTACTATGTTGGTAAGATTTAGAAGGCATTTTCTCCATAATACCCCTGGGAGACTGGGAATGCAATTGCCATGACTTTCATTTCAGAAGTCAGTCACAGGATCAAAAGTCAAGGTCTGAGGGCTTAGAGGGGGCAATTTAGTCCAATTTCCTCATTTTACAAGTGAGGACATGAAGACCAGGGAAGTCAAGGAACTAGATCAAGGTCAAAAAGACAGTAAGAGAGGTGATGACCAAAAGCCTCTGAGTCCAAATCCAGCATCCAATATTACAACTGCTTGCATATATGATAGTGCTTAGAGATCTACTGAGTTAGAGCTGAGATTGGAGCTGCGCCCCCCCCCCCGCCCCCACTTCCTGACTCTGAATTCATTGCTTCAGACATTTAAAGATTTGGAACTGGAAGGGACCTCAGTGGTGAGCTAGCTCAGTAGTTTCATTTTACAGATGAGGAGACTGAGGTCCAAAGAAGTAGTCCTTTCAAAGGGTCCTCCTAGTTCTAATTCTATGATCTTAAAATGATATCTGTGCTAAAGTTCTTTTCAGTTCCCATATGGCACGCTTTTATTTTTCTCAAAAAGACATAATGTCCAAAGATAAAGCAATTAAGTGGCAACCACAGGGTAGCTACTGTTCTGTTTATAAGAATTAGTTTTACTTAGTCCATTTAAAAAATGTTAGTACAAATGGTAAAAGGGCTGTGAGATAACAGTGCTTACCAGAATTCAGGGAAAAAACAATTTGGGGATTTTCTTTCCTATAGGAATGTACATCCTATAGTTTTGAATTTTTTTCTTAAAGAGGGTAGCTCCATATTGTCATTAGCTGACAAATAGTACTTTAAGATTTGCAGCTGAGGCCACATGGTGTCCAGGATAGAGAGCTGGGATTTGAACCAGAAAATCATGGGTTAAAATCTTGCCTCTAATACATACTGTTTTTTTAAACATATTTGAAAATCCTCCCCCAGATTTACTACTGATCTCTGAAATACAAGATCTTTTCTCATTTTTTCCCCTTCCTGACTTCTCTTCACAGCATTTAATGTTGTTGAGCACTCTCTTTCCTCCTTGATATTCTTTTTTTCTTGTTTTTCATGACATTGCTTTCTCCTAGATCTATCTGTGAGACTACACTTTACTGGATTTTCATCCATATTGCAGGCACATCTGCTGTAGGCACACCCTAAGTTTTTGTCCTAGACTCTTCTGTGGCCTCTCTACACTCTTTCACATGGTGACCTCATTGGTTCACATGAATTTAATTATCAGCACTATAGTTAATGACTCCAAAATCTGCATTTCCAGCTCTAATTTCTCCCCTAAACTCCGGCTCTACATCATCAACTACATATTAGACATTTAGAACTACACGTTCCATAGAAATGCCAAACTCAACAAATCTAAAGCAGAGCTCATTATTTTTCTCCCAACCAACCATCCCTCCCCTCCACCATCACTCTAATCTGTGATCTCTTCAAACTTTACTAGTTCTCTCAAGGACAGTACCGTCCTTTCAATCATCCTAATTCACAACCTTGGCATTTTCCTCCATTCCTCATTGTCTATCATCCCACACATCCAATCAGTCACCAAATCTTGTAATTTCTCTCTCTATAACACTTCTCTCACCTATGTCCCTTCTCTCGACTGACAGTCATTAGTGGAGTTCAAGCCTTCCTCACTTCTCGCCTGAACAAT
The DNA here is from genome assembly GCF_028372415.1 of Notamacropus eugenii. Lineage (NCBI taxonomy): Eukaryota > Metazoa > Chordata > Mammalia > Diprotodontia > Macropodidae > Notamacropus > Notamacropus eugenii. The sequence goes on from NC_092877.1 coordinate 137,923,095, forward strand.
TCTAATTGTCTCCTAATTGGTCTCCTGCCTCAAGTCTGTCCTTTCTCCAATCCATCCTCTACAGAGCTGCCAAAGTGATTTTCTTTAAGCGTGGGTCTGTCCCCTTCTCAGTGAACTAAAATAGCTCCCCATTGTCCCTAGCACAAAATTTAAAATCCTGTGTTTGGCATTGAAAGCCTTCACAATCTGGCCCCAGGATAGCTGTTAGGTATCATCATGCACTGATCCCTTTCTTGTAGGCTACAATCCAGCCAAACCACTTTTTTTGCTGTTTCTCTAACATAATAATCCAGCATGATCAGGAACACTAGGTTTAAATCTTGGCTCAACCTGTATCTGACTCAGGACAGGTCATTTAAACTCTCTATACCTCAGTTTTCTCATTTGTAAAGAGAGGTTGGTGGCTTGAGCTAGATAGCCTCTAAGATCCTTTCCATCTCTAAAGCCATGATTCTACTCTCTTCCGGTCACCAAATGTACTCCTTCTTCATCCTTGACTCTTAGGATACTTTGTTTCCTCCAAAACTTAGCTTAGAAACCACCTTTTACATGAAATGTTTCCTGATCCCACAGGGCTGTATACCTTCTATTTATTTTGTATCTAATTCTACATAATCATGTTGCCTCTCCTGATGGAATATAAGCTCCTTGAGGGTAAGAGCTGTCCTATTTTTGTCTTTGTATCTATCTGGTCCATAATAAGAACTTAATTAACGATTATTGATTGATTTCATTCAATTTAATAAGTCTCCCACTTTTGCACTGCCCTAGGCAGTGGATATACAAAGAGAAAATTAAGCCAGCTCCTGTCTTCAAAGAGCTTTTATTGTCCTGGAGGGATACAATACATACACTGGTAAATAAATACTATGAACACACAAATTCCATGTTAGCGAATCTCTTTTTCACAGGAGAATGTTAGAATATAGTTCATGGGTATAATTGCGAAGTTGGGTGCTCCTTGTAAGTATCTCCTTTCTGGATATATCCTAAACCAAAAGCTCCTGATAGGTTCTCGTATGTCTTCAGTTCATGCAATCTCGTCTGGAGACTAGGAGATTATTGAGTTGTTGAGATATCAAGATGCAGAAAATCCCCCTGGCAAGACAAGCCACAGGGGAAATAGACTGGCTCAGTCTTCCAGGCGTGAGACTGGGACCTCTCACAGTGTTTCATCTGCAGTCTGGGGGCTGTAAGAATATATAGGATATGGGGCATGTTTCCTTCCCCTATGAGTTGTCCTCTATGTAAAAATAGTGGCACAGGGGATGGAGCACTGGGCCTGGAGTCAGGAAGACCTGAGTTCAATATGGCCTCAGTAGCTGATGATCTTGGGTAAATCCCTTAGCCTTTGTGTACCTCAGTTTCCTCATCTGTAAAATGGAGATAATAATAGTCTCTACTTTGTTGGGCTACTGCGAAGAGCAAATAGGTAATAACTGTGAACCAATTAGGACAGTGCCTGGCATAGAGAACGTGCTAAATAAATGCTAGCTAGTATTACTGTTGTTGCAGTGTTAACCTATCCAAATAAACCAGAGTCTGCCTAGTGCAAAACTCATTCAACAATACATTATTAGTGAGCTGGGAGTTGAAGCAGGACAAAACAAAGTGAATTGGTATGGGTTGGATCAGACTGTCTCCTAGGTCCTGTCCAATACCAAGGTTCTATGGATTTGGAGGGATTGATCTGCTTAATTTCATAAACAGGCATAGACAAATTAGACAATTTGGGCCAAAGAGATACTTTGGGATCTAAATCATTCAATTTGGCTGTATAACCTAAAGATCACTTAGACAGTTTCTCAATGATTTAATTATACAGTATGGTCAAGTAAAAAGAGCATTACACTGAGTAATGAGACCCGAGTTCAAGTACTGACTCTAAGATTTGTGACTTCAGCAAGTCTGAGCATCATTCCCTCATCTGTAAAATGAGGATGATAATACTTCTATAACCTCTTCACAGGATTAGCAAATGATTAAATAATAGGTATAAAAGTGTTCTATTATCTTTTAAAGAGTTTTTAATGGTTATTATAATGTAATTATTACCACATAGTAATTTCCACTTCATTTGGTTCTGTGCAGGCACCAATTTGGGAAGGGCAGAGATTTCACAAGTGACATCTGTGCCTGGGGAAAGTGGTAGAAGTTGTTGCACTGAGCACTCCCAAATCAGCTTTTTAAGCCAAATTAAATTGGTGAAGTAGGGAGAGAAACCTTAGGGAGAGACCTTGACCCTCAGGACATGGCTAGTCCTAATGGTCATCATTGGTAAGCCTTTAATAGGAGAAGAAGCAGGATGAGGTTGAACCAGAGAGCTCAGGGTACCATGTTATGAAGGAAAAAGCATCTGTTTTTGGTGAAGCTTCTCAATTTAACTAAGTACTCAATCTGATCAGATGCTGAGCTCAGTTGTGTTTACTTGACAAAGAAGTACAGGTACTAAGAGCACTGCATGAATTTCAGCACCCTGGTGCAAAGCCCTGATTGCCCCTACCTATTTATAGCTCTGGAAAGGAACATTAAGACTTTTTGGTGAGTAGGGTACTATTCAGTATAGTTACTATAGAAGGAAAAAATAAGCATTTATATAGCACCTACTATGTGCTAGGCACTTTTACAAATATTATGTCACTGCATCATTACAACAGCCCTGAAAAGTAGGTGCAGTTATTCCACCATTTTTTACAGTTGGAGAAACTGAGACAAACAGAAGTTAAGTGACTTGCCCAGAGTCACACAGTTAGTAAATATTAAAGAACATATTTGAACTCAAATTTTCCTGACTATAGGATGTATCTACTTCATCACCTTTTGCCCTGATAGGTATGGAAATTAAAAACCTGAAATGAATAATTTAATGATATAAGAATCCTCTGAGGCTAATTGGTCACTCCAAGGAGAAACAGTTGTCTAGGGGAGAGCTGAGTTTATCAAATGAATGATATATTTCATATGTTTAAATCCCAGAAACAGGACCTGAGACACAGACCACTTTGGATTCTAAAGTAAGATTGAATCCTATGAACCCTCACTTTATAATAATAATTAACATTTATATAATTCTTCAATGTTTCCAAAGTGCTTTACATGTTATTTCTCATTTTCTATGTGTCCTCAATTATCCTTTGTTTTGAGGAAGAACTGTCCATCAGCGTGAGAGAAAGAGAGGATTTCTGACTGTGACATGCCTGACCCGCAGTGCTAACACAGCAGGACATCCTGGGTTTTTAATGACTTACCCTTTTTAATTTCTAAGTTTTTTTTCCTTTCCAAAGTGGTTCATGACCATAAGTTCAATTTGTATTTGTAGGTAGGAAATAAGAGACCCAGATCAAAGTTTGGAGTGCCAGTGAAGGTTTAACAAGGAGACCCTTCCCTAATACGTTCAAAAGAAGAAAGTTAAATGTCACCCCCCCCCCAAAAAAAACCAAATAAATAAATTGTCTGCAACATAAAGAAATTAGATTCTTTATGAAACAGCCAACCTAAATCTTCCTTTTCTGTCTGGGGAAATGGTACTAAACTATTGTCCTAAACCCACCCCACAGGGTCCTTCCAGCATCCTCCTAGATTCTCTACGTGATGCAGGTTTATGGTGCTCAAGAAACTCAGCTCATAATAACCAAGCTCCTTATGAGCTAAGTTAGTACATATCTATTGAGATTTTGATCTTCATATCTTATTCTGTACTGCTAGCGTTTTTTTTGCTTTATACAAATTCTTGCTGACTGGCTCACCATTTTTCCTTTTATTAACAGCAGGGAATGCTTTAACAGAAGACTAGCAGCAATCAAAAACAGAATAGGAAGGAAATAGCCTTCCTCTACCTCCGTCACCCTTCTCCTGAAGTTAGTGGATATTTACCAAGGGAGTGCAAACTAATTTTAATATTAGACCAAAAAGTATTTCATTAGGTAGGTAAATCAGTCTCAAACAAGCCTATGGAGGGAATTACACTGCAAAGTTGGACATAAATGACTTCTGTAATATTTAGAATGATATTTATGTTACCGAATGTACAAAAATGTATGTTGACTCCCCCAGCTAGACTATCAGCAGCCTTAAAAGAGGCTTCAGGTACAGGCTTGGAGAGGCCAAAGTTCTGCTGTACTCTGCCTTGGTCAGACTACATAGGGAGCATGATATTCAGTTCTGGGTACCATTTTTTAAATAAAAGTTTTTTGTTTGTTATTTGATTTGACTTAAGTTTGACTGATATCTTTTATTTTTATATCATCGTCATTTCTAGATATAACCCTTCGTTAACTCTCCACCCCCATGAAGTCTTCTCTTGTTACCAAATACAACATTTAAGCAAAACAAATCGTACAGTGATGATGACTGACAGAAAAAGGAACACTCGGCACGAGTGCAACATTTTTAAAAAGGATATAGATGGTCTGGAGAGGCTCTGACGGGAAAGATAATAGAGCATCAGATAATCAATCAACAAGCATTTATGAAGCGCTTACTATCATAGGTTTAGATAGACCTTGAAGGAACCTTAGAAGCCATCTAGGATAACAGGAAAATAAATTTAGAGCTGAAAGGGAACTTAGAGGTCACCTAGTCCAACACCTTTATTTTACAGATGAGGAAACTGAGGCCCATGGAGGTTAAGCAACTTGCCCAATGTCACCGAGTTAGTATGTTACAGAGCCGGGCTTAGTGAAGGAATTGGGGCTCATTAGCCTAGAGAAGATAAGGCTTAAGGCAGACATAATAATTTGTTATGCAGAAGACAGGCTAGCCTTTGTTCCTACTAGAGGACAGAATGGGACAAATAGCAGAAGTGGTTGAGAGGTAGATTTCTGTCCTATAAAAGGAAAGGAAAACTCCCTTCTAGCTAAAGTTATACCACAGGGGAATGGGTTGCTTCAGAAGTGAGGGAGGTTCCCCTTCACTAGTGATCTTCAAATAAAGAATGGATGACTGGGGTGTGTCAAAGGGATATTTGTTCAGGTTTGGGTTGGACTAAACGGCCTCTGAGGTCCTTCAGGTTTCTGGGACTATGTGATTATGTAAATGTCAAGATGGGCATGCCAATGAGAGAAAGCATTTTTAAGCACATATACATCACTATTCATATGACTTCTTATTTTTTTATTGCCTGGTATTGACTGATCACAAGTTTTAAAACTAATGAATCAGACAAATAAGGAGTTGGAAGCAACCATGGATCTCATCTAGTCCAATATCTTCATTTTATAGATGAGAGAATTGGGATTCAGAGATGGAAAGTCACTTGTGTTCCTTCATGTAACTAGTTAGTGGCAGAGCTAGGGAAAGAACATGGTGCTCCTGAGTCCCATCTTCTGTGCTCATTCCACTACACTAGATTGAGTCCCTACTCTAATGTATATAATCTTTGTCAACAGAAGTATCACTATAGAAAGAATGGATTATTTTAAATAGTAAGGAATAGTGACATTTTAAACATGGAGGAATGCTGGCATTCCATTCAATAAAAAAGGGGGAAAATATTGGGGAGGGTAAAATCTTTGTCATCAATATTTCTAGTAAAAATATTTGATATCTAAAGTCAAAATAAAATTTTTAGGAGAAAAATCTATTCCCAGGTGGATAAATAATCAAAGGTTGTTCTCAAAAGAAACACAAATGATTAACAACTACAGAAAAAGTTGTTCAAAACCTCTTTCTAGTGATAAGAGATATCAAAACAACTCTGAGGTACCACTCTTTAAGCATTAAATTGGTGAACATTGATAATGATGAAATTCAATGCTGGCAGGGTTGTGAAGAAGCAGGCACACTATTATGTTGCAGGTGGAGCTGTGAACTGGTGCAATCTTTTTGGAAAGCAAGGTAACCGTATATAATAAAAACTACTCAACTGTCAGGTCCCTTGACCCAGTGATCTGACTCCTAAGACTATATCGTAGGATTATAGATCTAGAGGTGAAAGGGACCTTAGAGGCCATCTAATCCAACCCCCTCAATTTACTAATGAGGCCTAGGGAAGAAAGGTGACTCACCCAATGTCAAGCAGGTGGTAAAAAGTCAGAGGTGGGATTTGAACCCAGGCTCTCTAACTGCAGAGCCAGAGCTCCTTCTACTGTACCATGCTGCCTACAAAGGAATAGAAAATTTTGCTGTGCTAAAATCACCATAGCGGTCTGATTCGTACAATTTGTGCTTCAAAATATAATTGCACCATAAGAAATGACAATCATGAAGAATGAAAATATGGGGCGACATCTATGAAGTGATGCAGGGCGAAGAGATAGAATTGGAACAGCAACATAGAGACTTACTGCAATCATGTAAAAAAGTAACAGCGACAAAATCTGAAAAAAATACATAGAAGAGAAAGAGATCAGAAAGGGACGAGAGCAAACAGGAGGCTTTTGTCATCTTCTTTTTCATCTTTATCATCTTCTTAAAGTGAAAATACACAGCTTTGTAACCAGTTGCAAATAATGTGGCTTACAGTTTCACATATGGAATCATTTTATTTTGGTTGTCTGAATGTTGTATTGGTGGCTATTAAGATCAGAATAAAACAAGTCTTTAAAAAAAAAGGAGAAAAAAGAATATTGGCACTCCATGGATTTCCCCTGAGGATGTGAGGATCGGTAATAATTATTGTTAATAATGGCTTATATGGTGCTTGAAGGCTTGCAAAATGCTTTACAAATATTACCTCATTTCATATTCACAAAACCTCAGGAGATATCTGCTGTTACCATTCCTATTTCATAGATGAGGAAACTAAGACAGACAGAGGGTAAGTGATTTGCCACAGGAACACACAGTTAGTAAGTATCTGGGGATGGAATTGAATTCAGGTCTTTCTGTCTTCAGGGCCAACGTGTTATCCACGGCATTACTGGGCTGCTGGTTCTCAAACCTTCAGGAGTTCTCAAACCTTTTTTTTTTTATCATGGCATGGTATCATTCTTTGAGTAAGAAATACAGGAGAGTCACACATACACATGTGTAAGTGGTTGCAAGTGTAAATTCAATAAAATTTGTGGCACACCAATGGGATTGGGTCAGTTCCATACAATACCTGTAGTACCCTTGGAGAACCACACTGTCTTATATAGTCTTGTCAGTAATCAATCAATTGGCAAACATTTAGTAAACTTCTACTACATAGGAGGGGCAGGTAGGTGGCACCATGAAGCCAGAAAAACCTGTGTTCAAATCCATCCTCAGGCACTTACTTACCATGTGACCCTGGACAAGTCACTTTACCCTGTTTGTCTCAGTTTCCTCATGTGTAAAATAAACAACAGAAGGAAATGGCAAATCACTCTAGTACCCTCTGCCAAGAACACCCTGAATGAGGTCATGAAGAGTCAAGCACAACTGAAATGACTGAACAACTTCATAGGAGGAGCCCTATGTAATCTTTGGTATGAACCATATGCACAAATATACAGCTGTGGTAACATCATAACACTGTCCTTATAATCCAAAGAGAGAGGAGGTGGACCAACTGGTCAGTGACTTTTACGGCTCAAATCTCCTTTCTAATCCCTTTGAGTTTGAGTACAGGCACATGCCTGTTTGGGCTTTGATGAGAATCATGGCTTCTTTCAATACTCCTTCTCTGGAAATATTTACTGCAGCAGCAGCACATCCATGACAACAACACCAACACCAAAATAGTAATCTATCCATCACAGGAAGTCTCATTCTACACAAAATGGCCTCAAGACCTTGAGCCCTATGTCTATATAATTTGTCTATTAGGCAAAAGTCTATATGGTATCCTAGAGTATAGGATGAGCATTCAAAGAGGATGGGATGAGTATATATCTATACATACATACATACATATATACACACACATGTGTGTGTATATATGTATGTATGTGTATATATATAATATAATAATGTAGTATAATAATATAGTATAATAATAATATATACATATATAATATATACATATACACATACTGATTTCAACCAGGGAAATGAGAAGAATATTAACAACTTGCCAGGGGTGGGGATGGAGTTCGGGGGTGGGGATTATTTCAGCCCACAAAAGGATTGCACTATTCTGCTCTGAACATGAGGGAAACAGTCTTCCTTCTAAGGAAACCTATAGAAGCCCAACCTTGGTCTTTAAGCACTATCGTTATAAGCTATTCTTTTCCTTGCAATTCCTTTCCCCTCAAACTTTATACTTCACATGAAATGTGCCATTAAATACCACCATTAGGTATACACTCCAAGAGGTCCAAGACACAGGGAAAGGGTTTCTCATATCAACACAAATGTTCATATGGCACTTCTTGTAGTAATAAACAACTGGAAATGAAGTGGGTGTCCCTCAACTGGGGAATGGCTGAGCAAATAATGGTACAGAAATGAAATGGAATATTACTGAGCTATAAGGCATGATGAATATTAGGAACTGAAGATCTGAATATGGTGTAGAACCAAGTGAGCAGAACCAGAACAATTTATATGACTGCAGTAATGGGGGGGGGTGATAAACAACTTTGAAAGACTTCAGATAAATGCAATGAATAAATATGAGTTGAGGGCTCTGATAATGAAGGGAGCTCTCCACCTCTTGGTAGAAAGGTGATTGACTACACGTGCCAAATAAGACTAATATTTTCAGACTTGGACAGAGTGTTGATGCTTGACTATACTTATTTATCATACAAGGAAGGCTAGTCAGCAGTGATAGTGATGCAAAGAGAAAGAGAAAACAAAAAAAGGCAATTTTAAATTAACTTTAAAATGAACAGAACAGCAGAAAATTCAGAGAGGACATAGACGAACAGGGCAGCAGTTGATTTCCCATATCAGAGCAAAAAACCAAAAGGGATGTGATGTTTGGTTGGAAGGCAGGAGGGGGTGTAAGTCAGGATTTTTTTTTCAAAATCTGCTGTCAGGAATTTGTGCTGGCAAAAAACGTAAGTGAAAGTAGTACAGGTCTAAATTTCCTCCCTAGAATGAAACTAAAGTCATGCCCTTTGCTCAGATGACCTTAGAATCAAATTTGAATTACTGATCCTTAAAGAAGTTTCTGAATTTTTTGATACTGAGTAAAACAAAGACAAACAAAAAACTCCCACCCAAACCAAGCCAAACCATTTTCGCTTCATGCTTGGATAACCCATAACTTGAAAATTTTCTCTCTGGGTTTCATGAACCTCTTCATGACCAAGTACACATTTTTTTTTTTCTGGTTGATGTGACCTGAAGTGAAGGTGTGATAGAAAAAGTGATTCAAAAGCGGGTTCAAAATCTAACTTTGCTACCTAAGATCTCTGTGACCTTGTGCAAGTCACTGCTCCCCTCTGGACTTCACTTTCCTCAAATGTAAAATAAGGTGACTGGATGAGCAAATTCTAAGGTCCTACTTCCTTTAAACTTTAAATTTTTATCCTGTATTTTTGTTTTTTGGATTTCTGGGGTGGGGAAGGTGATAGAAGAAGGGAGAAGTCTAGCACGATGATTTCTTCTGTGAAGAGAATTCCTATTGGAAATTTCCTCCACAAAAGCAAGATTCATAGCTTGTAGGTAACTTACAGACCCAGAGAGTTTTCTAGGATCACTGTGAGATGTTAAAATACTTGCACAAATCTAGTAGTGAAGATTTGAACCTACTTTTTCCTGACTTCAAAACCAACCCTCTCTCCACCAAAAAAAGCAAAAAATGAAAAAACCCAAACAACTTTTCTAAAGGAGTTGAAAATCACTGAAAGCCAGAATTGGAAAGCACTTTAAAGACCATTTTTCAAAGATTCTTAATCTAAGGGTCGAATAACTTGTTTTTTTACTACTTTGAAAAAATGAATTTTAATAACTGCACTCAATAAGTGCATTTTAATAATAATCCTATGTATATTATTTTTTGAGTTACAAAATATTATCCTGAGAAGGTCTATGAGCTTTACCAGACTGCCAAAAGGGGGCATGACATAAAAAAAGTGAAGAACCAAAGATTCAAACCATTTTACAGATGAAGAAGCTGAAACCCTGAGTGACTAGCCCAATGTCACACTGCATTTGTGACTCTAAATCCTATATTCTAACATCCAGAGGAACCTGGAGCCCAGAAAGAGCTTGTTCCTTCTTTTTCTAGGATGATGATCCTCTTGATGTGCTTCTGTTTCTTTAAGAAGATCCGATATCGCCTTTGGCCCACTGGTTCTGCCAATGACAGCATGAGCAACTGCTTGGCTGATAAGAACCTAAAACAACGAATGTGTCCTTTCTTAGGACATCGAAGTTACAAGCATCTCCCTGGTTGATCTGCTCCAATACCACAGAGATCTTAAAAGGAAACGCACAATTTCTACAATGCATGTCTATTTCCTCTTGCTTAGCCTATGACAAGACCAGCAACCCCCTTTTTTCTTGAAAGACATTAATATGTAGAAAAAAAATCTCACAAAAATAAAAAGTATCTTTTTCTTCCCCTTCGAGAGAAGAATGCAAAATGTAAAATCTGTTATAATTTTTAAGATGAAAACCAGGGACCATAAAATATAATTCATTCAATAAATACAACTGATATTTTGAAATATATGGTTTGCATATTATGGCCAGTTAAGAAAAGGGGCAGGGGAATGAAAAATGAAGGAGAGGGAGAGGAAAAAGCAGTCAGAAGAAGGGATGTGTGCAGACAACAGGAGAGAAAAGTAGGGTAGACGTTATTTATTGGTGCTTCTTTCCCCTGCTCTTTTCCCTTAAACCTTGCAATGCTCTGCTCCGAATGGCATGTGTAGGGCAGGGGTGAAATCATGCCTTGGTCTGCAGCCACTATGACTGAAGCACAGGGGTAGATCAAGCTGAGGCTATATTTTACTTGACCTATAATGTTGGTGATTGTTCACTCCAGGTCTAGAATCTGTGTTGGGAGACCTTTGCATCTCATAGGAACTCTCCACAGTAACTGCTATATTTTTACTCCTGTTTTCCAGAACTGATTACCAGTGAACAGGGCTACTCAGTGGATAAAACAACAAAGTCTTCTCAAATAACCTTATGGCACTTTGTGGGTTGCTGGGTTTTTTTTAAAGGCCACAATCAATATATTGACTAAAGGTTACTCAAAGAGAAATTTCTGTTGACAGCTCATTCAATAGAAGAAACTATCTATTTTAACAACAGAAAGTTTAGTAGGGGGAAATGTGACTTGCCTACTATATTATGAAAGGCCATTTTAATAAGTTTAGATACTACCACCACTCTTTCTCCATAAAAATTATAATGCTGGTCATGTAACAGTAGTACCCCTTTATGTACTATCTCAAGGTTTTCCACATTATCCCATTTGAACCTCACAATTCAGTGAGGTAGGTACTATTTTCTATTCCCTTTTTACAGGTGAACAAACTGAGGCCAGGAAAGATTAAGTGATTTGCTAAGTGTTACACAGCTAGTAAGTATCAGTGGCAGGATTTGAACTCAGCTTTTCCTGACTTGAATTCCAATGCCATGATACATCTCCTCTCTTAAGTTTTTCTTAGGCTAAAGACTGGGAGGGAAATGAGTAAGGTTTCCCTGAGTTCTGTTACCTCTATAGGTAAACTCACAGCTAGGAATAAAGCACTGGTCTTTTGTAGGAAAGATCTGAAAACTCTTTCTCCTTCTCTTCCTCTTCAACACACACACACACACACACACACACACACACACACACACACACACACACCTTGAAAATTGCTCCCCTCCTGTGTGCCACTGACTTTATCACAAAATAAATAATTGCATGCTAAGGAGAGTAGATTTTAGTACAAAATGTGCACTTATTAAAAAGAAATATTAAAATATCCTTCACTGTTTCCTAGGTGGCTGACTGTCTTGCCAACTCTTTTAAGATCATATATTTAGTTTCTTAACTCCAACTCTCTTATTTTACAGAAGAGATAACTGAGTCCCAAAGAAGTTAAATGATTTCTCTAAGACCTTAAGTGGCAGAGATGGAATTTGAACCCAGGTCCTTATTCCAAATCCAGTTCTAATATCCCTAGTTCTAGTTATGTGTATGGTATGAAAAGAAAATATGCAAAGCCTACTTGAATGCCATTAGGCCCCCGGTAGTTTGTAACTTCTGAGCTGCATAATAATATCAATTCATATCCATCCATGCATGTATCTATCTATCTATCTATCTATCTATCTATCTATCTATCTATCTATCTATCTATCTGTCTGTCTGTCTGTCTGTCTGTCTGTCTGTCTGTCTGTCTATCTATCCATTCATCCATCCATCCCTATAAGCTTTAAGATTTGTTGTTCACAACAGTGAAAATAGGTATCAAAGGTCTTATTATCTCCGATTTATTAATAAGGAAATTAAGGTTCAGAGTTGAAATAACTAGCCCATGGTTCCATAGCTAGTCAGTTAATCCATTGAGGAGCATGTATTAAGTGCTCATTATGCGGCAGGCACTGTGCTAAGTAATGAAGATACAAATGTAGGGGAAAAGAAGCACAACATGGTAACATGGTTTCAAGAAATACATTCTATTAAGTCTGAGGACAGACATTTGAACCTAGGTTTCCCCCGAATCCAACTTTGACGCTCTCTACGTTGCCATTCTAACAGACAAAACGGGAGAAACTTTGGATACCGTAAAATGAAAGGTCGTCGAGTCCCCGTAATTTTATAGATAAGAAGATTGAGACCCCCAGCTGGGAAGTGTGTTGCTCAAGATCACAGCTAATTATTGGAAAGGCCAGGAAACCCTGGTCTCTTGGTGACAGCAACATGCTGCCACTATCATTTCTCAGATCAGTCTGTAATTCAATTTTACTGGAGTCAATCCAGTTCACGTTGATTGAACCCCTGTGTATCTTTCAACTATAAACAACCAAATTAGGGTCCATTATTGTACCTTTCTCCCTCTGCCAACTTAATAAGGGCTGTGAAACCTCTTGTTATTCTAGGAGTATTTATTTCCAGGACATATTTTAAATGCATAATATCACATTAGCTTTTTCTATATAATTAGCAAAACATGTGCCATGGGATAAAGCCAATGAGGAAGGCAGGTCACTATTAGCCTTGCTGGGATGAGTCCAATGGTATCCAGAATGGTGAGCATGTGGGCATAGGCTCTGAAAGCATTTCTGTCAAGATTTCTGATGCCATGGAAAGAGGGAATAAAGTTGTGATGGATAAAACATTGGATCCTGAGTTGGAGGACCTGGGTTTGAATGCTGGCTTTGCAACCGGGAAAGTCACAACTCTTTGAACTTGTTTCATCATATATAAAACGGGGAAGAGGACTGAACCTAAATGAGAGCAAGGGGAAGTTGAATGGAAAGATCTTGACAATTACTGGAATAAGATAGCAATATGAGTAGCACAGAAAATCTGGTTTTATTTAAGTATTGAAGTCAACTGGGGACACGAACAATAACTTTGGGTCACATTCTCAGTCCTGGAGGAAAGAAAAAATAAAATTGCAACTCAGGGGACAGATACAGAAATTTACTGCAGGACCAATCTCTTTGTTCTAAAAAGTACTACTTAAGAAATCAGTTGAGTAACTTTTGGTGAAAACAGCTTAACATAATTCAGACAAAGCTTCACCTTCCTCCACCCCCACTCAATACTTTCCAAAGATTAAATGTTTATCACAATTGTTAGATAAAAATGGGCCTCTGTCCTCCTTCAGCTACCTTTCTTATTAAGATCACAGGAACCTAGTTAGGATCAGGGCAAGGTGTAGTGGAAATAATAATGGATTTGGAGTTAGTGGATTTAGGTTAAAATCTAGACTCTTCTGCCACTTAATCTGTCCATGTGATCTTGAACAAGACACTTAAAGGCTCTCTGAGTCTCAGTTTCTTCATCTGTAGTGACAGATTTGGACTAAAGACCTCTAAAGTCCCTTCTATTGCTAAATCTGTGATTCTCTAGGTTTTCAGTCAACTATTACTAGGGTCCTCAGGGGCCTAGAGATCATGAGGGGTGAGAGTTTTCTATATGCAGTCAGAGTCAGACCCAGTATGTTGCTCTAGAGCTATCTTCAAGTCACAGAGTTGTGTGTGAAGCCTCCTTTCCTTCCTCCAACATTTTCTCCTTTCTCCTTCTAGCTCTGGGAACAGTAACCAAATCACCACCATCATTCCTATAAAGGGTGTATCAATAAAGCAGTCTATGGACTCACTTACCACCTCTGACTTCCCAGAACAAAACATCCTTCCCCTAAATGTGTTGCTTTCCCCTATTAGAATAAACTTTAGGACAAAGACTGTCTTATTTTTTGTATGTGTATCCCCACACCTGGAACATAGCAAGGACTGAATAAATGTTTTTTCATTCTAACCCCTCACTTTAGAAACACACTTATCTTAGTGCCTGGCACTTAATAAACTCTTATTGACCAACTGCTTATTAACCGATAAAAAAAGAAACAGAGCCCAGAGAGTACAAGCCTTATGGATATTGTAAATAGACTAAGCCCTAGATGTTTTTGAAATGAATTCTAATTGCACATCAGATTCCTGACCTCCTTCAACCCAATTTAATCAGTTCAGTCTGTGGCAAGTAATCAATAGCTTTCAAACTCCTATAAGTCGAAAAAGCCTTAAACCCAATGCTTGCAATACACCCATTTTATTTTCTGCAAAATACTGCTGCTAAGATAGTTGACTCACTGGTGTCTGTTCCTTAGCTACAGCAGTGATGATCAGTGACTACTCCTTTAAGCACCTACATATACACATCCCATCACCAAGTGTATATAAGACTTTTCCCCTTCCCTTACCCCCATCCCAGTTAGTAATAACGCTCTGGGAGTGACATGTGCATAAAGGCATGTGAGGTCTGGGATCTTACTAACAACTCCACCATGAACATTTATTGGGACTCAAATCCAAGCTATCATGGGTCCCAATGTAACTTTCTAGCTTTCATTAGTCTTAAGTGAAGAAAGATATCAAAGTTCAGCGTCATATTAAGGTGCAGACAATGAAAATTTAATGTATCCTCCTTTCAGGTTTAGCTAGAGTAAATAAATATGCATACCTAGAGATCTAGGAAATTACACACACATACATAATAAGGAAGCTGACAAGTAGCTTGGCATAGTAAATACAGGGCTGGTCTTAGAGTCTGTAAGACCTGGGTTCAAGTCTGACACAAACTAACTGTGTAGCCTGGGGAAGACACAACTTCTTAGGACTTCAGGCAATTCTAAGACTCCATTTGCAGATGCCCTATCACTGAAGGGCATTTCCACAGAGTGGATCTCCTATACTGATGGCAACACTGAGCTACAGCCCAGACAAAGAAGCAATGTGTATTCAGTCCTTGCTATGTTCCAGGTGTGGGGATACACATTAAATTCAAAGCTGTAGGAACTTCAGAGGTCATTTACATCAGAGATTCTAAAACATTTTGGTCTCAGGATCCCTTTAGACTCTTTTAAAAATTAAAAACCAGGGCTTTTCTTTATGTGAGCCATATCTATCAGTAGTTACTATATTATAAATTAAAATAAATGAATTTTTAAAAACATTTATTGATTTATTTAAAATAGGCCTATTGCATGTTAGCACAAACAACACTTTATGAAAAAGTATTTTCCAAAAAAAAAAACAAAACAGTGAGGAGTGGCACTAATTTACCTATTTTTGCAAATCTCTTTATGTCTGGTTTAATAAGAGACAGTTGGATTCTCGTATCTGTTCTTGCAATCAATCTGCGGTGATATGTTCTCTAGATTCAAGTACGTGAAAAAAATTCAACTCTCCACAGATATGTAGTTGGAAAAGAGAAAGGTATTTTAACAGGTAAATAATATATTATCATGAAAATAACTTTGAGCTCTCAAACACCTAAAATGGTCTTTGGGGACCCCCTGCCTGGGGATTTGAGGACCAGAGAGAGAACTGCCCAAACCCTTTTTTTTATAGATATGGAAGTTGAGGCCTAGAGAGGTTAAGGTGAACTGTCCAAGGTTACAAAGGAAGTAAGTAGCAGGAATCTAGGATTGAACATAGGTCTTAAAACTCCAAATTTAGCACTTTTTCCAAGGTACCATGCAACCTCTCAATTCTACCTTTAGTTGAGAGCTGAGGTAATAATAGCTAATATTTGTGTAACCCTTAAATATGCTTTATGTTGTCATCTCATAATAACCCTGCTGTTGGTCAGTTATTTTTCACTCATGTCCTGCCTTTTGTGACTTCATTTGGGGTTTTCTTGGCAAAGATCTTGGAGTGGTTTGCCATTTCTTTCTCCAGCTCATTTTTACAGATGAAGAAACTGAGGCAAATAGGGTTAAGCGACTTGCCCAGGTTCACACAGCTAGTGGCACTCCATCCTTCTTCTCTGTATTAGACCATACTGCCTAAATGAAAATCTGGGACAATAAAAATAATAGGTTGATGCTCCCTAAAGAATGAAAAGGATGTCAATGTCATTTAGTGTATTTCCCTGCTGATGCAGTGAAGAATCCAGTTCTCTTTTAATAGTCCCTGGAATAAAAGTGAATTCTGTAATCTTTCCCTCAGTGGAGTCTTTTGCTTCCTCAGAGACCTGAAAGTAATCATTACATAAGTAAGTGAAGACTTAGTTGACTGGGCAGTGTCTACAGGGGCCAGCCTGATCAATCCTAACACTCTGGAGGGATGTCAATGGCAGGGAGGCCAACTATTTCCAGGTGTTGAGGTCACCTACACAGCAACAGGGAACCTTCCTTGTTAAAAGGAAATGAACAATGCAGGTGACGGGCAGCCCAGCAAGCTCAGACCCAGAGGAAAGAGGTGAACCTGTTGGCTCCCTCAAGGAGACTGACACCTGCAAAATGCCTCAGGCCGCTTGGGTCCTTACAGGACTTTCTGGAGAAAAGTAAGGGAAGTAACTCTTCCCTATTTGATTGTCTAGCCCACACCCTACCAAGGCTGCTGGAAAACCTCCCAAGCCTCAAACACCCCTCGACTCAACCTTGACTGAAGGCTTTGCTTCATATATCCAGCAAGAGACCATTAACTGTTAGATATTTCTCAAAACTCCTTGATCACATTATCTCCTTCCATTTTTTCCTTCTTTCACTTGAGGTGTTTCTCCTTTCCATGGTCAACTCTTTTCCTTGTACTCCTGACCCCACGACCTCTGGTATTTGATAACAGATTGTTCTCAAAATCATCCCCCATCTCTTCACTTTCTATTTTGATCTACCAGCTGCTTATAAACATTTCCACCACTCCTACCTCTTAAAAAAAAACTCCTTAGACTCTGCCATCCCCTCAAACTATTGATCTATTAACTCTCCTCCATGAGTAGTCAAATTCCTAGAAAAAGCTAAGCATAGGCATTGTCTCTCTCTATGGTCTATTCACCCATTCTCTTTGTAATTTGGTTTCCAACTTCATCAATCAACTGAAACTTCTCTCTCCAAAGCCACCAATGATTTTTTTAAATGCCAAATCTTCCTTATGGTCTTTTCTCAGTCCTCATCTTTTTTGACTTATCCTCCCGGATATACCTGTTTTCTCTGAGTTCTCATAATGTGGTTCTACTCCTACCAATATCCCTGCTTCTTTTCAGTCAGCTAGTTCATCGTTGGAGTCTGTGAATATAAACCAGGACTTTATACTGCAGTCTCTTTTCTCCCCTCTCTAGACTTATTAAGTTGGTGCCCTGATCTGCTCCCATGAGTTTAGTTATCACGTTTATGCAGATGACTCCTGAATTTATATATATCCAGTCCCAGGCTCTCTTCTGGGCTTCAGCTCTGATCCATTTGCCTAATTAATATTTCCAACTGGGAAACCCAACAAGCCTCTCAAATTTAACCCAGACCAAAATAAAACTTACTTTTTCCACCAAAACTTACCCTTGGGCAGCTGTGGATAGAGTGGATAAAGCACTAGGCTTTAAGTCAGGAAGACTTGAGTTCAAATCTGACCTCAGAGATTTATTAGCTGTTTGACTCTGTGCAAGTCACTTAATCCCCCTTTTATATCAGTTTCCTCATCTGTAAAATGAGCTGGAGAAGGAGATGACAAACCACTCCAGGGTATTTGTCAAGAAAATTCCAAATCTGCTCACAAAGAGTGAGACATGACTGACGTGAATGATCAACAAAAAACTTACCCTTTTCTTCCTACTATACAGAGAAAATAGGGAACTATCCTTCCAGTCACACAGGACTTCAAGCCCAGAGTCATCCTCAACACCCTACCACATACGTCCAATTTACTGTCAAATCCTGCTTCTACCTCCAGAACATTACTCCTATCTGTCCATCTTTTTTCTTTCACCTAGACTAAGTAATAGCCTCCTAACTAATTTTCCTGCTTCCAATCTCTTCCCTCATCAATCAATTCTCTGAAAAGAGGACAAAGTGGTTTTAAGTTTAAGGCTGACCATGTCCTTCCCTTCTTCTACAGGCTTTAATGCCTTCATATTGCCTCTTGGACAAACTATTCACTTCTGTTTGGATTTTAAAGCCCTTCACAATATGGTTCCATTGTACATTTTTAATTTTATTATATGACACTCCCCCTCCTTTACTCCACAGTCTAACCTGTTTTTCTTACTGCCTGCAATATACTCCTTCTTCTTCTTCATTGCTTAGAATCTCTTCCTTCAAAAGTCAGTTAACATAACACCCCTACATGACACCTTTCCTCCCTTGGTTGCTAATACCTCCCCTCTCCAATTTGCTCTGTATTTATTTTACATATGGAGAGCCCCTTTGCCGAAGAAGTTGAAATGCCTCTACAGATGGGTGCTTATGGGACAGGAGAGAAACCCCCAGAATATTGTGATGCATGGACCAAAAGGGCTGTGACTGTCTTTGAAAGGTCAGGTACCCATGTTAAAGGAGGGGGAGGAGCTTAAATCTCCTGAGAGGAAAAAGTGAACAAATCCACTTAGGGGGAGGTCATTAGGTCCTCCCCAGTGAACAACTACAATGGTGAAGACAGCACATTGGTATGGGGAGGCAGGAATCTAGGTGCCTTGCTGGGCTGGGGCTGGAGGCCATAACTGTCATCCTAAAATGAGGCAAGATAAAAGAGAAGGAGAACATGGTGGGAGGCCTGAATGCTGTCATACAAAAATCAGGGTGATTTCTCATTCTTCCCCCCTCCACTGCCCCAACCTTGACCTGACTGACCTCTGAATTCTGGAAAAAGGCATATGTGCTTTAAACTAATCCTTGTTCATTAAAAGACTGCTTTACTTTCTGTTTTGCCATCTTTGCTAAAAAAAAAAAAAAAAAAAAAAAAATTGGTTTCTTTCTGCTTCTGGGATTGCTTCCTATATTGCTGACTCATATATGTTCCCTTTGCAGTTAAATCCTGCTGAGGGAGGCAACCAAGTGAAAAGGAACCTAGAGGGAGCAACTGGTGGGTTTTATTGGAGTTGGGAGGTATGTCCAGAAAAAAAATGAGGGCTTGTATCTCAAATAAAAAGAGATAATATTGATTCTTTCTATAACTTCCCAAAGCAAAAGAAGACTGTAGGGATTTGGACTAGTCATGGCTCAAGAAAACATAGAAAAAACCACTTCCTGTTATTGAGTTCACTTGGATCCTTCAGCATGGGCAGATTTAAGGACATCCTTCCTTGGAGGACCAAAGTATTACCTACATCTGGAAGGTGGGGTTGAGTATTGGGAGCAACATCCATATAAGGCTGAGGAAAAAAAAAAGAAAGAGGGAGAAACATTTCTCTTGCTCACCAAATTGCACCTTCAAACTTCACTCAACTGTTGTCTATCTCTCTGTCTCTGTCTGTCTGTCTACCGTCTCTAGCCAACCATTTATCATCCATCTACTTACTTATATCCCCCCTCCATCCATCCATCTACCATTTCTATCTTCCATCTTGATCTACCACCTCTGTCTGTCCATCTATTCATCATCAGTTTATCTATCTATCCATCCATCCACATACTATATATATATATATATATATATATATATATATATATATATATATATATATATATACATACACTTATAAATGTGCATGCTGTCTTTCCTGATGGAATGTAATCTCTTTGAAGGCAAAGACTATTTCACTTATATCTTTGTGTCTCCAGGACTTTTCATAGTGTGTGGCTCATAATAGGTGCTTGAGAAATGTTTGTCAATGACTGATTTATATAGCAGTATTGCTCCCCTAGGGTCAAAGGAGCATGTGTAGTCCTTTTTCACCCAACTTTGGTTGTATTGTTCAGCAAGAACTATATGCACTGCTCCTCCATTCAAGGTATAATTACTCCATTTGCTACCAGAGAATCATGTTAGTGCTGAAATTAACTTAGATATCATCTCGTCTAATGGTTTCCAACTTTTGTAAGATGGAGGATCCCTTTTAAATATTAAGAAAATTTAAAGAACCTACCTGATAGTAACTGTACAAGGATTTTGTGGATTGAGAAAATACATGACAGGGGACAACGCTGTGTAGGGGGTAGAGTCCTGAACTTGGAAGTAGCAAGACTTGAATTCAAATCGTACCTCTTAACAACCAATAGCTGTGTGATCAGAGGCAAATCACTTCCCCTTTTTAAAACTCACTCTCTTCACCTCTAAAATGTAAATGTAAAATGTAAAATAACTGTAGTACCTCCTTACAGAGCTATTATGAAATTCAAATGATAATTGATATATATCACATGTATGATAAAAGATATTTCAAACTTTAAGGACAACATAAATAACAGCTATTAATATTAATAAAGAGGATACTCTGGATTCAGTGATGCTTTCAAACGAATATCTTATTTATCTTGACAGCATCAACACATTTCTTAGATATATCTGTGAGATGTTATTTATTCAATCTATAAAATGCATCTTTGCTTACTTAATATACTGAGTCTTAATAGTTTTGTTGGAGCTAAATAAAGATTAAAATAAGGTTTGATTCTTGGTGAGCATATGGTAAATTCTTGCAATAATACCAGACATCTAGTCCAACTGATCCGTGAAGGAATCCCCATTATAACATGTATGACAAGTTTTGTCAGCTAACCTCTGTTTGAAGACCTCCGAAGAGGTGGACTCTACCCCTTCTAGAGGCAAGCCATTCTACTTTTGGACACCTCTCATTGTTAGGAAGTCTTGTGACCTCAAGTTTAAATTGGTTTCTTTCATATTTCCATCCATTGCTCCTGGTTCTGTTTCCTGGGGTTAAATAAAACAAATCTAATTTCTTCTCCACATAACCTTCCAAAACCCTGAATATGGCTATCGTATCTCCCTTGAGATTTTTTTTCAGCAGACTGAACAGGCCCAGTTCCTTCAACTAATCCTCTCATGTCATGAACTCAAGACCCTTCATCATCCTGTTTGCCTTCCTTTGGATATCTTTGGATAAACTAGGGTGGCCAGAATGTACGTAATCTTCCACGTGAGGTCTGACAAAAGCAGAGAATGATGGACTTCTCATCCTCAGGTGGTGAGTGATTAAATCCAACTTATTTATATCAGACATGATAAAAACTGAAGCTCAGAGATGAGAAATAATTTGCCCAAGGCCACAGAGGTACTCAGTGGCAGAGCTGGAACTAGATGTCTTTGGATTCCTAGTCTTAATGCTACAATCAATCATTGGATAAGTGTTTATTCAGTGCCTTTTCTCTTCCAGGTATTATTTTAAGCACTGTAGTTATAATTACAAAAGTCAGACCATCCTTGCTCACAAGGAGCTCTTAGGTTTCCTGGGATTTGCTTTATACTGTAAGTATGTGGGTAGCATTTTTTCCCCCAAGTGCTCAACTAATTGCTTTTTTCAGAGACTGGTTTTCAACAGCTAGTTGCAATGACTCTCCCCATTGAAAGCCTAAGCTTGTTAAATAGCTTGAAGACTACTCCTGATCTGCTCTTTCAGGAGGTGTGAGGTGTGTGGAAGCTAACATTTCAGGGACCATCTAGATCAACTCTTCTTCCTTAAAGAATCCTCATATATCCCCCTGACAACATACATAACAAACAGTCATTCAGCCTTTGTTTGATGACTTCCAGTGACAGGGAAGCCACTACTTGATGAAAGAGAATTGACTTTGGAAGGAGAAGATGCAGGTTCAAACCTCACCTCTTGGATTTATTGCCTGGGTGACTTTGGCTAGGTCATTTCACTAAGTCTCAGTTTCCTCATCTGTAAAATGAAGAGGTTGGACTTGGTGGCTTCTAAGGTTCCTTTCAGCCTAAATCTGCGGTCCTATCCCCTTCTAAGACAATCCAGCCCACTTGGGAATGTAATAATTTCAAGTCTTATTTCAAGCCTAAATTGGCTTCCTTGTTACTTCCACTCACATTTCTTAGTTTTGCCCTTTGGGTCAAGCAGAACAAACCTTGACCTGCTCATACATGACAGCCTTTGAAATACTTGAAGACACTTATTATGGGTCACCTAAGACTTCTCCTCCTCCAAACTAAATATCCCCCACCTTTCTACCCATCTTAATTGGCAAGAAATCTAGTTCAGTCACCATGCTGACTGCCGTCCTTTGAATGTCCTTGGGTTTTTCAACGTCCTTCCCAAATTGGCATCCATATATGGTCGGATCAAGGCAGAGGATAGCGGGACCCTCCCCTTATTATTTATTCTTGGATACTAGGCCTCTCTTAATGTATGCAAAAATCCCTCTAATTATTTTGGCTTTCCTTTCTGTGAGAATATAGATTAAAAAAAGAGAAAGAAAGTGAGTCCTATTTTCTATCAATGGATAAGCTATTCTTCAATCATTTAAAAACTGTACACCATGTTAAGATGACCTTAGAGACTTAAAAAGTCATAAGCATTTTTCTAAGTTTCATGAGACACTTTACCTAAGTTATTATCTCATTTGATCCTCACAACTCTGGTGACAGATGTTATTATGACCCCTGTTTCATAGAGGAAGAAAATGATGCTAAGAGGAGGTAGGCTGAAGAAGTGTTGGTGACATGATTTAAACTCCTGTCTTCCAGAATCCCAGTCTGATATGCTTTCCGCTAGGCTACATCTGACACAAGTATAATAAACACAGTGAAAGTAAACAATTTCTTTAAAAAAGAAATGGTCAGAATAAACAGCTTAGCAAAATGAGTCTCCTCTTGCCATCATACCTAACTGAGAAAGCTAGGAATTGCAAATTGGTCTCTAATCACCAAAAAATGGGATCAAGACTAATGAAAAGTTCTATCATGCCTAATGGGTGAATTTAGAAACCATTAGGAGAGATGGTTTAAGAAGTTCATCACCCTTCCTTGTTCTTAATTTTCTGCATATGTGTGTTATTTTCATCTAAGGAAGAGAGCTAGTGTCACACAGTGGACAGGAGTTGACCTTAGGGTCAGAAGGAACAGGGTTTATGTCCTACTGACTGTGTTATAGGCTACCTCAAAGAATATGAGTTGGATGAGTTAGTTATACATGGAGTTTCCACCCAAGGTTTATGGAACCTCAGGATGGAATTTTTTTTAAAAAAGAACCATAAAAACTAATTTCTTTTGTGAAAAAAATTTCTTGATACCATAGAATAAGATTTCCTTTCTTCTCTTCCCTTCCCACCCCTATTTCTCAGACCTTCTTCAAGATACTAATTAAGGTGACTGATACTTCAATAGAAACAGCCTGAACAATTTTTTTCTTTTATTTTTATGGCCTCATAATAAGAAAACACAGGGAGGAAAGAACATGAGCTTTATGTGTGTGGGTTTTCATTCTGGCAGAAACTGTTTGCTTTCTGTCTTTGTATCCCCAGGGCCTCATACAGCACCTGGCACCTAGTATAAACACTTGATAAGAGCTTTTGGATTTGAATTTGAGTCATCCAACTTAGAGACACAAAATAACACAGAGAACTTTGCAAACTAAAAGGCCTTTAATCAGCCTTTCTGAATTTGAAAATGAGGAAATAGGCCTAGAGAGGTCACAGCTCAAAGGACCACAGATTTGTAGCTAGAAAGGACCTTAGAGGGCACTGGAGTCATGCAATGGAAAGAATGCTAAACTTGAGCTCGGCTCCTAGTTCTCATCTATGCGACCTTGTGCAAATTAATTTATCTGGACCTCGGCTTTCCCTTTGGTAAAATGAAGGCGTGGTACAGATGACCTCTATGGTCTCTCCCAGCTCAAAATCCATGATTCCATTTTCACGTCCTCATTTTACTGATGAGCAAGCAGAGGTCCAGACAAGGGAGCTGTCCAAAGTCACATCAATAATAAATGACAGAGATGAGATTTGAACCCAGGTTCTCCAACTCCAAATCCAGGGCTCTTTTCACTATACTATGATTTGGTCTAATAACTTGATCCATGTCATCCAGTTAGTTAATGGCAGGGAATTAGCTCTATCACTAGAACTTGGATCTTCTGACTTATCTAGACTCTTTCAAGACCAGCAGCTGATGCATCCTGAAGACCTTTCTGGAAACATTGAGCTAGTGAATGCCACTGAACAACTCTTTGTGAAAAGGGTGCACCAAACATTAACTTCCCTTCCACCACCCCATTGAGATCAGAAGACCCATTCTCTGGCTATAGAGCACAAACTATTCATTCAAGTAACCAAACACATAGAACAGTCCACAAGGACTATGAAAACTGCCTACTAGACAGTCAGGAACTGAATTAGATTTAACCAGCAATGAGATGTGTTTTATGTGCTAGGCATTTGTATATCAAGAAAAATGAGAGTGTTCTTGCTTCATGAGAACTTACGTTCTGATGGAGTTGAGGAGAAGGAATCAGTGCAGTTCAAACATATGGAAGTTCCCAAAGTAGTGCCATCTAGCTGCCCCCTTGAACTTAATCTTGAAGGGAGTTAGGCAATAGGGTGCTGGTGAATATTTAACAACTGGATCACAAGAAAATGACACCCTTTTAAATTTAATATGCATCAATAACATTTTTACTATCACTTCTTAAAAATCTAGACAATAAACAAAATAATAAGTCAAGTCCTGATTTATAGACTTTGCCAATGACTAAGGTGTGAAAGATCCCAATGAAAATTTAACAATCAGTTTTCATTCACACTCCAGCAGGCTTCAGCATACCTCTGGAATTAGGGGTTCCAAGAGGCAGAGATAAATAGTGAGAACAATACAGGCTTGGAAGGTGTGGGACTACATGATCCGTGCAAAGGCATGGGAAACTAGAGACAGAATCTGGTGGATGAGAACAGGAATGTTCCCCAAGTGGCTGTTTATATGCAAAGCACTATGGGCATAGGAACAGAAGACACACTCCTTGTCCTCAAGGGGGCTGTATTCTCATGACAGTATTACAGGGTTTACTAATTAAACAGAGAAACTTAGAGCACAATGGAAAGTGGAACAGCAGCTGATGTTCTGAAGAAAAAAAAAGTCATCCCATAGCAAACTTCTGGGTCCTTTCTAAAATGCATGGGGTGGCAGAAAATTACGTAAGTGGTAGAACAAACGCAACTGAACTCTGTAGGAGATCCTGCCTTGGTATTAAAGTTCTGTCTTTAATGAGGGATCATGGGTGCTCTGGAGAGGCAGCTGGTAACTGTCCATTTTCCATAACGCCTAAACACTGTACCAAATGCTTTGTTCTCTATCAAAGGGACAGCAGATCAATTGTTCAAATAGGATTTCTGTCACGTCTAGCAATTGACTTGCCCTCAAAGCACAGTCCACCCTGCCTGGTAATTTGGTGATGAGAGAATTGCTCTATCATTTCTAAACTACCTTCCCCTCCACCTCCCAAATTAAATAATTCTAAATCCACATCTCATTAATTTTCATTGTTCATAGTCATTTCAACTCAAAAAACATTTGCTAGAGACTTACTATATGCCAGGCACTGTGCTAAGCTCTGAGGATACCAAGAAGTGAATCAGTCCCTGCCCTAAAGGGACTCCCCCTTTGAGGGAGGAGGGGAAGGTATGCGTGTACTTAGGTAAGGAGCCACATCGCATACAAAGTAAATCCAAATTAATGGGAAACTAAAAACATATGGAACATGTCATGAATTTACACATTATCTTTGTGCCTATTACAGAATTTAGCTTTGTGTTTTAAAACTGCAAAACAATCACATTTTTAACATACTTTTTGTTAACTAACAATTATTATAAATATTAAGGTTACAGAAAGCCATCTCCTTTTCAAATCTTGGAATCACCTTCCCTACAAATTCTAAAGGGGTCAAGAGCTAGAGTATAGGTTATATGGGTATTGATGCTGAAACCTGAAGAAAGTTCTGGAGTTAGTCACTTTTGGAGGGTCCTATGTGCTTAAATACCTACAACTGTGGCCCCTATGAAGTGATAAAAGAGCATGGTAGGCCTCTATGAGGTGTCAAGCCCACATTGGACCCATCTGGAATCCAAAGATGGTAAGCTCTTGTTAAACACTCACCAGAGGGAACAGGTTCTTGATTTACAGAGCTAATAATGGGTCTCATGAGTCAGAAGCAATTTGCCAAGATACTACCCATTCTTGGATCCCTGTTTCTGAGAAGACCAATAAACCTTGCTGTCATCACCCATACCAAAATCCCGGAAAGCAATGTCTATGGACATTGTCATAGGATCATAGGATACCAGCTTTAGAAATGAAACAGCCCTTGGCAATTGACTAGTTCAATGTCTCCTTTACAGAAGGGAAATTGAGGTTCAGAGAGAAAAAAGAGACTTGCCCAGGATTGTAAAGACAAGCGATAGAACTAGGATTTGAACTCATGTCCTCCAGACTTCAAATGCCCTCCTTTTATATCACCATACTGTCATTTCATCAGAGCTGTAAGCAGGCTAGCTTAACAATGGCTTTGTTTCAAGACATACATACACACATTATCTATTACTATATATCAGTCTGGTTCAGCTAGCATTTATATTGCACATATCATGCACCAGGAATTGTGCCAAGTGCTTTCTCCTTTGCTACAACCTTGGGAAGTAGATACTATTATTATCCCTATTTTATAGCTAAGGAATCTGGGGCAAACAAAGGTTAATAGACTTGCCCAGGGTCACACAGCCAAGAAGCATCTGAGGCTGGATTTGAACAAAGGTTTTCCTGACTCCAAGGCTCAGTGCTCTATCCACTGTGAAAAAAATGTATAAATTCATTATTTTATAAGTTTGCATATTTTAAAAGTTTGTTACATTTACATTTTTATAGCATTTCTCTCCTTTAGCAGTATGGAAACTAGCCAAAATAATTAGTAAAACAAGGAAGTAACCAGATGACAAATTTGCTCCCCATCAGCTGAAGTCTTCCTGTACCTAGTTCCCAACCTGTGGTTCTTCCCAAGATGGTAGTTGGTTCAGTAGCAGCCTTATGGTATCCCAAGATCTCTCCTAAAGGGACTGAGTACTCTTTTTTCTCTCCACAGGACTGGTGCCTAAAGCATCTCACTCACTGGGCTGATGGTCTTATCCCTCACCCCCCTGAGTGATTTGGGGACCTGTTAGTGTTACTTGTCTTAGGCACTCTTTGATGTTACTCCCCTGGATGCTAAAATTGCTAGTCATTGCTCTAATCCACATCATCACACAGATACTAAAATTGGCTCAGTGATGGCGCCAGCTCATTAAACTGATCTCCAAATCTGGTCAGGGAATCAACTTTATGGCCTATCTCTGTAGAGGTCTTATGCCTATGTAAAATCATACAATGGTGGCAGAGAATCATAGATTTTTTAGAGCTATAGGGGAGGGACCTTAGGAACCATCCAATCCCTTTGTTTTACAGATGAGGAAACTGAGCCCCAAGAGGTTAATTGCTTTGCCCAAAGTTTCATGATTACTAGTGGTGGCATAAAAGTAGACTTTTAAAATATTTAAAGAGATGAAAAAAGAATTTGTAGCTAATGGCTAAATGATTTATTTACAGATGAATGTCATTTGCTCATAAGCTCAACTTCCTGGAAGAAGTATGGGCATTTAAAAACTTGCATTACTAACAAGATCCCCTTGGGTATTTATTTTGATGGATTAGGTAACAACTGAATAGGCAGATGAACTACCAATTCAAAACCTTTCCTCCGATCTTTCTTTATATTGTAATAACCTTTTATGGACTCATGGGTTATTTACAATTACTGTCTGATGCTTAAGGTAGAGAAAAAAGAAATAATGCTTTTAGTTGGGTGAATTCCAAGAGAGGACATCTGAAGACACTGTTCATGGCCATATAAAGAAAAAGTACTTTCAACTCTTAAGAAGTGAAATTCTCTAGCAGAGCCTCTGAATGACAGTGCTAGATTATTTTAAAGCTTTACGTACATTGTGGGGGGGTTGGCGTGTTACATCGTAATTCTTTTTCAATTTGCTTCCCTTTTGAGAAAGCACAATAGTTAAACAAAACAGCAATCAAGTGTGGCAGGGTATATAATAGTCTACTTTCATAGTTGCCCCACCTCTTTATGGAGAGTGGAAGGGAGGAGAAGGGAAAGGAGGAGAGGAGAGTGGAAAAAGGAGGAGAGGTCTACTCTCATGATATATGCAAAATAATTGGGGGTGGGGGGAGAAAACCCTATAACCCTATAACTGGAAGGATTCTTTTTTAAAAATTATTTTATTTATTTATTTTAATGTTTTACAATCACTACCATAAACTTAGATTTTTACCCCCCCAACTTACCCCCCACCACACCCCTCCCTCCCCAAGATGCCATACGATTCTATATAGGATCTACATATACTTTCCTATTGAATACGTTATCACTATAGTCATGCTGTGTAGACGAACTAAAATAAATGGAAGAAATCATATAACAAATCAAAACATAATACACAGACACAGACACAGACACACACACACACACACACACACACACACACAAATGATCTGCTACATTCTGTGAATGAATTCCATAGTTCTTACTCTGAGTGTGGAAGGCATTTTGCCTTAAAAAACCATAGGGAATTTTTTTTTAAATTCTTGCGTTATTACGAAGTTCCAAGTCTACCAGAAAAAACTCTTGCACAGTGTGTTTGTTGCTGTGCCCAAAGTTCTCCTGGTTCTGCTCCTTTCACTCAGCATCAGATCATACAAGTCCTTCCAGGCCTCTCTGAAGTCTTCTTGTTCGTCATTTCTTATGGCACAATAGTACTTCATTACATTCACATACCATAATTTATTCAGCCTTTTCCCAGTTGATGGGCATCCCCTTGATTTCCAGTTTTCGGCAACTACAAAGAGTGCTGCTATAAATATTTTTGTACATGTGGGACCCTTTCCCATTTTTATGATCTCTTGGGGATACAGTCCTAGTAGTGATATTGCTGGGTCAAAGGGTATGCACATTTTTGTAGCCCTTTGGGCATAGTTCCAAACCACTCTCCAGAACGATCCACCAACAATGAATTAGTGTTCCAACTCTCCCACAACCTCTCCAACATTTATCATTTTCCTGTTCTGTCATGTTTCAGGAAAGGATTCTTAAAGGAGGTGGAACTTGAGATTGGCTGGTTGGCTGACTGAACTAGAACAGATGCAGAGATAAAGAGGTAGAGTTTTCCAGACATGGTGGGTAAACTGTGCAAAGGTATGGAGATGGAAAATGGAATATCATATATAGGGGATAGATAGCAAGTAGGTCAGTCTGGCTTAAAGACAAAGGTAGGCTGGAGTCATATTGCATGTGAGAAATATAAGGAAACAAGCATTTATTAGGCACTGAGTCTGTACCAGGCACTGTACTGAATCTTGGGATACTAATATAAGCAAGAAGAAAAGATAGTTCCTGCCCTCAAGCAGATTCCATTCTAAGGGGGGAAGATAGCACACAAAAGGGAGCATGGGAATCAGTTGAGGGTGGGGTGTGGCCTTTCATGATTTTGAAGTCCAGAAAGTCAGGAGAAGGGTGAGGTAGAGAAGTGAAGGCAGGGTGCTGGTCTGGCCCCTTCACAAGATGGAGGCTCCACCAGTAACTCACCAATGTAAGTTTAAAGTCAGAGGCACTTATATTCTAGGACAGAGGAGAGATAGGGAGCTTTGGAAGCTTCTTGAGTAGAGGGGGTGACATTTTCAGAGAGGTGATTTAGTAATATCCGTTTGCAAAATGTGTGGATAAGAGGAAGCAGAGAGGAAGAGACAGAATGCAGAAAAAGACAATTTGAAGTTAAGAATTTGCAGTCGTTCGAGTGAATAAAGGTGATGAAGACTTGAATTGGGGTGTTTGTAGTACAAATGTCAAGAAGATGGATGTCAGAAATGCACAATTTCCCACGAGAGATCCCAAGAAATCAGATAATTGTCTCAAAGTTATTTGAGACCAGAATATGTGAGAAAAATACTCACAATAATGTGCCACACTATACAACATTAGACCACATTTCTTTCCCAATGAAATGTCATATTCTGAATGCCTTGAACAAGATACTAATTAAGTCAAAGAATAGTTATATATTCAGGTTGCTAAGCAACCAAATTTTGGCAAGGCATCCTTATAAAATTAAAGTGAAAATTGAAAGTCGATGAGAAGGTTGGAGAACATCAACATTCACCAACTTCCCTAAAACAGGACAACATTTGAGGTAGAGTTTTCAGAGAGAAGTGCGTGAAATGATAAATTAAAGAAAGTAAATTAGAATGGGGCTGGCTACAGTGGAATGCCAGGTATAGAGGTGGACCTAGGTTTGAATCCTGACATCACTTATTATGTGATGTGACCATGGGCCTTGGACAAGTTTCTTGATCTTTCTGGGCCTCAGTTTTCTCATCTGTAAAATAAAAAGGTTGTTCTGGATAACCTTGAAGATCTCTTCCAGCACAAATTTTGTGTTCCATGATTCAGCTCTGCTAGTGCTACAAAGTCTAACTGGGTAATCTCAAACCTGACATTTTTTTTTTTTTTTACTTAAGGAGGAAATTGAAATATTTTCCTTAGGAGGAAGTCCTTTTCAGTTATAAAATTCTGTGTCATAAAAATGTCTTACCTTACTTCCCTATAGATGCCATTTTAGGCCCCCTTGCATGGGGAGTCCAAGCAGGGAAGCAGAGTAGGACAGAAGAAAAACTGCTGGGTTTAGAGTTAGAGTACTTGAGTTTGAATCTCTACACACCCTCTTACTAACACGATATGACCTTGAGAAGTACTTTCACCTTTCTGGAAAGCAGTTTCTTCATTGGTTTAACGAAGTAAGAACAGGCAGCCTTTGGAGTCCCTACAGGCTCTATGTCTCTAATCTTAAATAGCCCCTCAGGAAAGAAATGATCATTAACACCTCCGCCAATGGACCTCCTCCCCAATTTTCTTCTATTTAAATGAACTATTGAATTTGAGCTGATTTTAAAGCTTAGAAAAGCTATCGTTCCTTAAATGTGAAAAAAAAATTCCCTTCTCTTCCCTTTTCCTTATTGTTCCCACCTCCTCAAAGGCTAAATTCCAGAGAGCATTTCAACAGTGAGAGGATGAGCTGAGAGCCCAAGAAAGACCAAGGGTAGCTCTCTCACATAGACCCATTGGCCAGGAAAGATGACAGATCTTAAACTATTTTGGCAAAAAAAAAATGTGTGGGTGGTGTTGGTGCAACAATGCTAATTTGCCTCTCAAGGTCTAAAAATAGCTGCCAATGTATTGAAGATCCTGTTCTCCCAGACTGGCCGCTACCTGACACACATAGACATGTACATGTATCTCTAGCCCTTCCTTTCTTTGCTTGCTGACAGCATTAGGGAATAGGACCTGAGCCAGGTTGCAAGAGGAAATCCAAGGTCAGGCCTGCTTCTTAGTACAAATTCTGATAGCTTCAGAGGAAAAGAAACTATAGCTATCACTGCATAGCCAGTGCCTCAGGATGAGAGTTGCCTCTCTGTCATCAAGACGGAGGATGAATAGACCTGGGGAAACCACTGCAGACTTTCCTCTACTGTTCCAGCTTGGGGGCCCAGGCTAGGGACAAAGGCCAGCTTATCAGGACCTCATTCATAATGAAGCCACTCTCGTGTCCTCCAGCAAACTCAGAGCGGTGCCTCTTAAACTTAGCATGATGAAGCAAAGCCAAAGGCTAATATTGAACAGTGACCTTATTGTGCTGGCTGCTCACATAACCAAAACGACATTAAAAAAATGGCATTAAGATTGATGGCACCTCTTTTTGTGGTGGCTAAGAACTGGAAATCAAAGGGATGCCCATCAACTGGGGAATGGCTAAACAAACTGTGGTATATGGTTGTGACTGAAAATTATTGTGCTATAAGAAATGACTAGCAGAAGGATTTCAGAAAAACCTGGAAAGAGTTAAATGAACTGATGCATCATGAAATGAACAGAACCAGGAGAACACTGTTCACAGTAACAGCAATATTCAATGCAGAACTGTGAATGGCTTAGCTATTCTCAGCTATCCAATGATCCAAAACAATCCCAGAGGACTAAAGATGAAGCATACTATCTACCTCCAGAAAAAGAACTGATATTGACTGAATACAGATTGAAGTATGCTATTTTTCACTTTCTTTCATTTTTTTCTATTAGAATGTTCTTGTCCAAAATGACTAATATGGAAATGTTTTACATAATTGTACATGTATAATGTATATCTGCTTATCTAAAGGAGGGGGGGAAGAAAGGGAGAGATAGTATTTGGAACTCAAAATTTTAAATAAAAAATGTTTAAAAATTTTTTTAAAAGGGGGCTGGAGATTGAAAAAAATGGGGGAGGGGCATTGGAATGGGAAACAAAAGTTCAGAAAGAAAGCAATGGAAAAGTGAAAAATAACACACTGCTTGTGTTCCTTTGAGTCTAGGACTACAGTGACGATAATAGTTCCCATTTATATAACCATTTCTTCACAATAATAGATGTGATTATCTCCATTTTACAGATGAGGAAAAGGAGCCTCTAAGAGGTTAAATGACTTATCCAAGGCCACACAGCTAGTAGCTTCTGGGGTAGGGTTTAAACATAGCCTGAGATGCTGTCTCTTGAACAAAAATAAGAAAATAATCTGTACTGTATCATTCTAGAAAAATAGTAGGATTTCACATCTAAGGTTTTCCAGGTGGTAAAATAAAAAAAGGAGCATTAGAATAAGAAGTGACAGACTCTGCATTGGAGTAAGGTCAGGTCCTACATTAGCCACTAACTAGCTCTGTAAAACCATGATCAAGGTCTTTTCAGGCCTCAGTTTCCTCATCTGTAAAATGGAGGTGTAAGACCAGAGGACACTGAAGGAAGGTCCTGTTCAGCTACCTGGTTTTCACTTGACTTCTTGTAGAGGTGAAGGTCTAATTCAGTCAGTTAAACAAGTATCTTCTAAGCACTTAGTAGGTACCTAGTATTGGTCTGAGTGCTATGAGAGGCTTAACATGTAAGTTAAGGTCACTACATAGAATGACTTTGTTTTGACACCACAGAAAGGTCTTAGTATGTACCCACACAATAAAATCTCATCTGTAACAAAGAAAAACAGTTACGCATAAACCCTATTGAGCTCTACAAATAGGAGTTGCAATAGTAATAGTAGTGTACTGTCTGCACATCTGGGAACTTAAAGGTGCAGGGACACCCTTTTTATCTGGTTTTACTGGAATCCTGAAGCAATATTAGAGTTGTATCTAGCAGCGCAGGCAAAGAAGCAGATGGTTCTTTCTTTAAGACAGCTGGAAGCACCATCTTTAAGGATACTGTGATGGGAGTGACCAGAAGGTGCAGTCCTTAGCTCTTTGTGTCTGGGACAATAAACCCTTGAGAAAGAGGAGGCAAGGTCTAGGATGAGAGGAATGGCCCATACTGTTATGTGACATTTGGCACATGCCCCTAGCAGAGAACAGACCAGAGACTCAGGGAATTGCTAATAGATTACTGGACAGGCTCCTACACTTTGCAGTAAAGCATGCTACATTTCCAGCAGATTCTTTCCCAGCCAAATGAAATGGAGATCACTATCAGCCTGGGTACTGAAATGACTTAAGAGGAACACTTGGGAGTTAGGGAGTGAGATGCAATATAACAGAGCACATGTCATGGGAGAGACAAGGGCTACAGTGACTCTAAAGACAGACAAGATTCCCATCTAATTTGGCCGTGTAAAATGTCCGTTTCCAAGAAAAAATTGTAGACTTCTTGATTGGTGCCTGTAATGAACTGCATGTTTGCAGAGTTCTTTGATTTAAGAATAGATGGATGGAATTCAGAGAAACACGAGAATGATGACCGAAATAAAACCAAGGGAATAATATTAATAACCAGCACACATACAGCCATTCATGGTTTGCCAAGTATACATATTATCTCATTTGATCCCCAGAACAAGTCTGTGAGGTAGGGGCTATTATTCTTCTCCTTTTCTCATATAACCCTGAAAGAGGTCAAATGACTTGCCCAGAGTCATACAGCTACTATCTAAGGCAAGATTTGAACTCTGGTCTTCCTGACTCCAAGGCTATGGAAGTATCTTGCTCCACTGGGCCATCCAGCTACCCCATATGGAAGATACTCAATGACTCTACAGAAAAAAAATATACAGAATGATGACAACTACAGAAAAATAATCACGTAAGTGATGTCAAAGTTTGAGTGAGATCCCAGACAACATATAATCAAATGTAAGTCTTTGTGATGGAGAGGTGGGAGGGATACAAGCACAGAATATTGTATTTCTTTTCAGATACAGTTACTGAATCAGATGTTTTTGCTTAAGTGTTTTTCTTTGTCACAAGGATGGATTCAACTGGCATAGCTGAAGTGAATGTGATATAAAAACCAAAGACAGCTGCACAATGTATTAAAAGAGAGAGAGTAAATCAAGGGACAGAAAAATGGCTCCTCATTAAAGTATAGTGGTCCAGTAGAAATAACATTAGGTTTAAAGACAGAAGACTTGAGTTTGAATCTCAACCCTGCTACTTACTACCTGTGTTACATGTGATATGCCACTTAACATCCATCAGTGTGAATTTCCTCATCAATCGGACAAATGACAATATAAATATTATCAAATAAATAATCTCTAAGGACTCTTCTAATACTAAATTCTACGAACCAGCCTATGTTTCAGGCTGTATAAAATTTTACGACTTACTTATATACTGTTAAGTAGTATTCAATTTGAAGAGGCATCATTTGGCATTCAGATGAAATCCCAGCAACTCCATTAGAGAGGGGAAAAAATTACATTTCATTTTCAACGAAAATAAATCACATTCTGAATTAATATAATTGCTCAAATTCATTTGAAAACCTCTACCTTGTTTTTGATATGCATTAGCTGAAGAGGAAGGAAACAGACTTTTTTCCCTCACCAAATATCTTTTCAATCTAGACTCCGCTCACATTCTATATTCCAATTTGGAACTTGTTTTTGCAGTTTTACAAATTTTAATTAATTGAAATAAAAATATTTATTAGAAAGTTGGTTTTAAGAACTTGGAACCTTAATACAACAAGTCATATTGCTTCATAAAAATAAAAGAATATCATATAAACTTATAGCAAATTTCATTTCGTGAACTTTGTTTGGCACTATCACCAAAAGTTTTAATTAAGCCCTTATTTTCAGGTGGTTTTATGACAAGAATGGCACAGAATAAGTTACAGCCTACCACTACCTGCATCATATGGAAGTTTACAGATTAAAATAGACAATAATGATAAAGACAGAGAAATGTAGAACACTTTGGTAAAAACAAAATCCTAGTGGTCTAATGGTAGCCATCCTGAGGTCAAGGGTGGGAGGAAGGGAAAAAAAGAAAAAAGGAAAATTACAAGATGACTTTATTATATATTTAAAAGTAACGGCAAGTTATACATAACAGATCTGCAATTTCATATACAATCATCTTTTTTATTACACTATGTTATGGAAATGCTTATTTTATTCCATAAACTAAAAATAATGAGAATAAAATTTAAAAAAGAAACAATATCCTAACCCCTTCCCCCATTTAAGTTAGGCTAGCTTTTTTACTTAAAAGGTACCGAAACCATCCTTGAAACTTAATTGGCTCAGAGAACCAAAGGCTGAGGCTACTGCTGTCATCATGTCCTTGGCACCTGGACACAAAATAGGCAAGAGGAGCACGAGGATGCTTTCTATGCTTGGTTGCTGGATCCCAATGGGCAACTCAGACAAGGGAGCTTTTTCAAGCTGATTCAAATCAGGGTGTGATCAACGCATAACCTTGTTGATTATCATTCTGCTATGGCTAAGTAGATCTTTTTCTATTAACTGTCCAATGATCTATGAGTGCGCCTCACTTTGTTCCATTATTAAACATAACGACTTGCAGACAGGCTTGAGTCAGGCCCAGCCCAGAACAGAAAA
Source organism: Notamacropus eugenii (assembly GCF_028372415.1). Lineage (NCBI taxonomy): Eukaryota > Metazoa > Chordata > Mammalia > Diprotodontia > Macropodidae > Notamacropus > Notamacropus eugenii. The sequence goes on from NC_092877.1 coordinate 137,959,254, forward strand.
TGAAAGTCTAAGGGTTAAACCTTATAGGCAGTTATTAAGAGATGATTTTTTCCATTTGTGCCCAGGATTGTAAAAATACAGCATGCCTACAGCAACAATAGCCCAAAATGACATAAGATGGGAAAGGTACAGCGGTAGAGTCTGTCTGCGTCTGGACTGGTGTCTGCTGGCTGAGCTGTTGCTCAGTTTCTTTCTTTGTAGCTGTCTCTTCTCTCTCTGCAGGTCTCCTTTTTCTCTCTCACCCATCTCACATGTCTGTCTTTCTTTGCCTGCTTTGTCTCTCTGCATCTCCCCAAATCTATGCTTCTCATTTTGTCTTTTGCACTAACCTTTCCCCTTTTTCTTCTCTCCCCCATATTTCTAGTCCTTAGAATAGCAACAAACAAAACAAAAAACACACAATTCAAGTAGATTTTTAGTACCAATTATAAATATTGAGGTTTTTTATTCTCAAATCTTAGTTTTAAATAAAATGAATAAAGCATTGTATTGAAAACACTTTTGAGACGTGATTGGCTCAGGAAACTAATGGCTCTGGCTTTTTGTCAGCACTTCCTGGTTACCTGAGCATAAAACAGGACGAATAAAGCATTCCTTGTTGGAGGGGCAGAACTCAGAACTAATGCCTTTTGCTTCTAGAGCCCTTTACTGATTCCTCCCCTTGCCCACATGGGCCTATGCTCTTGATACAAAAAAAAACTTCACCATGAACACTTTGAAACCTCAATGAATTTGTGATCCCACTGATATGGATCCTCATTATACTGAAACAGTTTGTAATCTATCCATTTCTTCTCATCCTGTATCCATTATTCTCCATATCCTCTCTGAAATCTTCACAAAGATGAACAACCCAACAAGGTGGAAGATTTTCTGTTGCTTTCTTAGAGGTTTAGAGTGGCAGAGCTGTGAGGAACTTGGTCATCTAGCCCAACCATTTTGACACTGAATGGCTTATGGTGACAATGTCAGTTGGTTCTTGCTCATGAATCATTTCACTTCCTTTTCCAATTTCATGTTTTTATGATGAATCAGTCAATTTAAAAGACAAAAAGATAAATCTATTTAGCAGGTATATATAAATAAAGGAAGAAATTTAGTCATAGGGGTTGCATGTCATATGAAGAGCTGGAGTTGGCTGAGGTATAGAAAAATTGCTTTTATTCACTTTTAAAATATAATAAATTTCTTTAAAAGAAGACAGTGGTGCTGTAGGATCAAATAACAGCTGGGTGTCTAAGTAACTGACCAGAGGAACAAAACATTGAGAACTCCTAGGTGATATTGATTATTATACTTAATTAAATATCCCAGATTCAGACACAAGAGTCACAGCCTCCTTATACTCCAGCACCGTTGATTACCCCTACAGTTAGATCCTAGGGGAGCCAGTGGGCTTTATTTTATAAATTATTTGTACATCATAATGCCAGAGATAAATTCAGCCTTTTCCCACCCCTCTCCACAATGACAGAAGTTATTCTAGACCTTGTTACTGCCAAAAAAAAAAGTATTCAAGGAATACCTAACATGACACAAGGTTGTACAAAAGGGTTTAAAATGACTTATCTCTACTCTCTAGGTCTTCAGAGAGTCACAGAATGTTAGAACTGGAAAGATTCAGAGGCCATCTAATCCAACCCTCACCTGAATAAGAATACTCCCCACAATATCATCGCTATGTGGTTTTTGCTTTAAAAGTTTTTGCTTTAAAAGAGGGGGAGTCCTCTACTTCTTGAATGAGCCCACTTCACTTCTAGAGCATTTTAATTTATTACAAAGTGTGATTCCTTACCTCAAGCCTAAGTTTACCTCTCCATAGTTCCCATCCCTACTCCAGGTTTTGTCTTCTTGGCCCAACCAGAAGAAATCTAATCCATCTTCTATGTGGCAGCCTTTCAAATACTTAAAACAGAGCTAGAACCAGATTCCTTTTCACTTGAGGCAAAAAAAAGTTGAGAAGTCAATCAAGATAGAAGTCAGTTCAACTGCAGGTTTAGTTGCATTGGGAGAAACCATAGTAGCAACCACACCTGCACAGAGGGTGGGCTGCTAGCACAGGTTCTTTGATCTGCTTTTCTAAAAGAAAGACAACTCTAAAGGGGTCAACAATCCTACTTTAATTAAAGGTAAGTAAAAGGTGAGTATAGAAAATACAAACAGAAAATTAGCACAGATATTCAACAGATAGGGGTTCAACTATCTGAACAAAGTAATACAACCACCTACATACACCATCAGACTGGGGAAGCACCAAGATCTGAAGGGGGAAGGGTCTTAGTAAACTGCTACTAAGAGTCCCATCCAGGGAATCAAAAAGCCCCCAAAGCAAAATGCCAACCTTCTAGAATACATAACAAAGGCTCACCCCCTGATTGACTCAGAGCCAGTAAGCACAAAACCCATGTGATGCAGCACAGCTGTGAATTATCAGGGTTCAAAGGAGATCAATCCTTCAGATGTTCACAATTTAGCCTGCACCTGGGAAAGTAAACTCCCAAAAGAAAACAACAAAAATTCCACCTTGCTTGTGCTTACAGAAGCAATAAACTGAATGGTCAAGTATCAAGGCATAGGGACTACAGTCTCCTTGAGGAGGAATTGTGCCCTTGCCTCCATATCCCCCCCCTAGGATGAAGCCTTGCTTATCCCATACTAGTTAAGACTTTGAACTGAATATATCAATTATTTTTTTCTCTTCTTCCCTCATATTTCCTACGCCTCAAACAGGCTTCTCAATATTACTCTGTTATATATACCTAACCTCAGGTCTGGCTAGTCACATTATCATCTTTTATTACAGATAATACTTTAAAAAATGCCTACAAATCATGTTTCAAAAGAACCATCACTTTTTATAAATTCTTATAATATTGCTGAGAAAGAGGCAATGAGTTGAATTATGATTCTCCTCCCATTAAAGAGAAGCATGAGGTACAGAGAAGAGATTAATAATAAAACTTTGCTATCTAAAATAGGAGATCATGTTTAATCAACATTTTTGTTCAATTTATACAGATTCAATATTGACCCAGGGGAAGGTCCTTTTTCACCAATTAACGGTAGATAAAAGAGCCACTATGTGACCTCAGGTCAGTAGCTTACCCTCCTTCTCTGAATCTTAGGCTCCTTCACCTTCCTAATAACACTGGTTCTCTTGGAGAACTAAGAATGTTAGTTCTAGCAACACCTAGACTTCAACCACCGAATGGGCGTTGGCTCAGACAAGTTGAGACTTGGGAAAGATCTTAGCTTAAATAAGTCAAGATCTCCTTCTGCATCCTGGGCTATCTCTAGTCATCCTGACCTATGTCTTGACACTGAACCCTGATGACTCTGGAAGACAGAGTGAGGCTGCTGACTTTGCACAGCCCTGCCTTACCTAAATCCAATTCACTTGTAAGTCAAGACTTCAACCTCCTGTTTGGTTTTTGGGTAAAACATGATGGACTTTTTCAGGATCCTTTCTAATTCTTAATCTAGGATCCTGTGAAGCTATTGGCTAGAGCGTCCTCAATCTAAGCCAATCAAATAACCTCAAAGTCACATGCCTACAGAGGAGCCAGCAGCAGTGAACCTTTAGCATTCAGGCCCATGATGCTGATAAGATATCTTCTGCTCTGGTGAAAGAAGCTGGCTATATAGTTACCAACCTAATAGCTGGGCACCTTTTCTTCCCCAGAATCTCTACAGGATGGATACTAACCATATGGATCAGGGGAGATGAGAGGAATGACATTTCCTGGGGCTTCTCGAGAGTCTCCTGATTAGCCTTGGGCCACAGAACTCAGCTTTCACTAGACTACGCTAAACTCACACACAAGGGCAGTGCCTGACTCTCATCCTTGCTCTGTTCAGGGCCTCTCATTCCAAGAACAGAGCTATGAGGTCATCCCTTTGCAGTTCCCCCTGCCCTCACTCCCCACAATCTTTCAACTGCAATACAGGAAGATTAAGAGCTTTAGGTTAAGTGGTGTGGTTATATAAACACCAAATGCTTCTTGCTGGTGGAATTTCTCCCCCTATGAGTTATTTACTCAGTGGGAACTTCATCACCAGAGAGGATGCAAATACATTCTCTCTGCTGAAAGGAATTTGCTATGTAAAATACTCTAGGCTAGCTCGATCCGTGAGCCACCAGAAATGTTGATATATTATGTTTGGACTATGTATCCAGTGACCTGGCTATGGTATGGGCCATGCCTGAAGTTTATCACCTGCTGTGATGAGGATAAGATATACCATGGGTGAGCAGAAAAGATGCTGGCCTGGAGTGGGGAGAAGGGGAAGTGAACCTAGAGGAAACAGCACTGGCTCTGGAGGCAGAGGGACTGGATTTAAATCTCCCCTCTGAACTTAGTGCCTGTGTGACTTGAGCAAATCCAGTTTCTCTCCAGTTTCCTCATCTGTATATAGATGGTGTTATACTAGCCAGCCCCTGAAATCCTTTCCAGAAGTAATTCTGTACCCCCATGAATTAGGGAGCCTGAACGATAAGCCTGGATCTGTTGTGAGCTAATGGGCAAAGGGGCAGTCAGATGGTGCAGTGGATAGAGTGACGAGCTGAGAGTCAGAAAGACCTGAGTTCAAATCCTGCCTCAGACATTTACTATCTGTATCACCCTGGGCAAGTCACTTAACCTTGTTTGCTTCAGTTTCCTCATCTGTAAAATGAGCTAGAGAAGAAAATGGCAAAGCCCTCCAGTATCTTTACCAAGAAAACCCCAGATGTGGTCACGAAGGGTCAGATATAACTGAAAACGACTGGACAACAAGGAGGCAAGTCTTTGCCCTTCTCTGAACCTCAGTTTTGCCATCTGAGAAAACACGGAGAATGAACTAAATAAACCGTCTCGTCTAGTCTGGTGATTTTCAAGCTGTCTAATAGAAAAGAAACTCTAGGCAATAGAAAGCAGTTAGACGAATTTAGGAAAGACAGCTTCTCTTTCTCTCCTCCAAAGATGCTCTGAAGAATCTGGGATTATATCAATGTGCTTATTTCTTCCAATGATGCAGTTTTACAGTCCATCCATGCCTGCCCTTCCTGTGTGATGGCTATCCTGTGAGCAGACTATAAATTACTCACAGCTTTATCAAGGCAGAGCATTAAAGATAAAAATAAACCATCAGATTATGAATAAATCAGGGAAGTAGGGCAGAGTCTATGGTAATATGTATTCATACAGAGATACAGAATATAAACATGTAATATGACAAACATTAGATTAAACATTAATAAGATTGGCTGGTCATATAGGGAGAGCATGGGATAACTGGAAGGCTTTGTGGTCCACTGGTGTCTTCTCAATGCTGAGAGATTTAGAGGAAAGCCCTTGGCATGTTGGGTGAGTTCCCTCCCTGTCACAGATTTAGAGGACGATGTAGATAAGAATCACACAGGATGAAAAGGCAAGGGTAGATGGCAGACCGTATCACTGGAGGAGTGAAATCCCAGATTCATCAGAGCATCTAAATAACACAGGATTAATCTAAATAACACCAGGATTCAAAATACTGGATGAAATCACACATCCATGGGTGTAGGTACTCTTTCTATTCATGCAAACTCAAAACTGTCCATCCCTTCTCCTCCATCCTGTAGTACTTAAGAGGCAGCTAAGTGGTGCAATGGCTAAAATGCTCGATCTGGAGTCAGGAAGACCTGAGCAGACCCACTCAAATATTTTCTGTGTGACCCTGGGTCACACATTTAATTTATCTGCCTCAGTTTACTCATCTGTAAAATGGAGATAATAATAGCACCTACTTTACAGGGTTGTCTAAAGGACCAAATGAGATAACACATGTAAAGTACTTTGCAAGCCTTAAAGCTACCATGATGATGATGATGATATCCTTTCATGAGTTCTCAAAGGAGATCCACCAGATGTGTTGAGGGGCTTATATATCTATAGTCAGTCAGCTGGTCAATAAGTATTTATTAAGTACCTACTGTATGCCAGGAACTGGGTTAAGTGCTGAGGATACAAAGAGGCAAAACAGTCCCTATCCTGAAGAAACTTACAATCTAATGGGGAGACAACAATCAAATAAATACATACAAACACGTCATATATAGGATAAACAAGAAATAATCAATAGAAGGAAGGCACTAGAATTAATAGGGATTGGGAAAGGCTTTCTATAGAAGTAAGCCAATAGTGCACAAAGGCTGTCCTTCACTTATCCCTCACTCTTGTTATATCACCTTTCCTCCCCTAGTCTTAAAACTCTCTGCTGGTCATCCTTTATTCTGCTCCTCCTGTGAGGTGTGACATTAATTATACAACAAAGAGAGAGAGGTGGGACAGCCAGGTAGTACAGTGGATAGAGTGTAAAACCTGGCGTCAGGAAGATTCATCTTCCTAAGTTCAAATCAGTATCAGACACTAACTAGCAGTGTGACCCTGGGCAAGTCACTTAACCCTGTTTGCCTCAATTTCCTCATCTGTAAAATGAGCTGGAGAAAGAAATGGCAAACCACACCAGGACCTTTTCCAAGAAAATCCCAAATGGAATCATGAAGAGTTGGACATGACTAAAAATGACTGAACAGCAATAATAAATTTTAATAGCTTTTAACAGAATAACAAAAATAAAGATTATTATTATATATTATTATATATTACAGTATTTTATATACATTATATGTATATTAATATCATATATATGTCACATGTAAATAGAAATTTTTTTAAACCAGGAAGTTCCATTTGAGTAAAAGGATCCTGCTGTCCTGCTGTCCAAGTTAGCAATGTCCTTCTAAGAATGTAGAACTCAAAACTGAACAAGATATTTCGGATGTGGTCCATCCATGGCAATTTACAATGGAAATAGCAATTTCCTAGAATCTGACACTATGCCTCTCAGTGCATCCTAAGATGCCACTGCTGCTAGGTTTTTGACTGTAACATAACAACCTTAACTTGTTAAAAAAAAAACACAAAAACTGCAGTTCACTATGACCCTCAGATATTTTTCAGGTTACCCGCTGTACATACTTGTAAAGTTTATTTTTTAAACCCAATTGTAAGATTTTTCCTATAACCTTATTTAATTTCATCTTAATGGACTTGGTCCACAATTATAGCTTGCTGAGATCTTTCTGTATCTCCTGTGCCATCCAATGTATCAGCTATCCCTCCCAGGTTTCTGCCATTGTCAAATTTAGTAAATACGCAAAAACTTCATCCAAGTCACTGATAACAATATTAAATAGCACAGAGCTAAGCACAGATCCCTCAGTGCACTCCATTAAGATTTCATTCCAAATTGACATTGAACTATTAATGACTATTCTTGGGGTCTAGTTATTCAACCAGTTTCAGATACAACCGTATTATCTTCTAGCCTACACTATTCATCTTGTTCACAAGAAGAACACAAGAGATTTTTCAAACACTTTGCTAAAATCTTGGTAAATTATGTCTACAGTACTTCCCTGATCTATCAGTCTAATAACCCTGTCAAAAACCAAAATGAGGTTAGTCTGGCATGCCCTGTTTTTGATGAAATCATACTTAGTGTATTCCCTCTCTTCCTATGCTGGATGTTCATTAACTTTTAGTAATATGTCCCAGAATTTTGCCAGGAAGCTCTTCGATTGTCTTTCCTTTTTCAAATTTGGAACAATGTGATTTTTCTTACAATTATTCTACCATTCTCCATGAGCTCTAAAATATCACTAGCAATAAGTCAGTGATCACATCTCCCAGTTCTTTGCATGTCATTTGGACCAGGTGACTTAATTTCATCAAGGATAAGGAGTTTCTTTCTTACTTTCTCCCTAATTGTCCTACATTTCAATCTCTAACTAACCATTTTTGTTCTGTCCTTTCCCACCATCACTCTTCTTTTCAAAGAAGATAAAAGAAAAAAAAAAGAGTTGAACAGCATGGCCTTCCCTCTATTATAGATTACCATTTTCCTCTCCACTCCAAATAGTCTAATTCTTTCTTTTATCCCATTCTTTACCCCAACATAACAAAGAACAATTTTCATGTCCTTAGCACTCATTAGTATCCCATATTTTCTCTTAAATGATAGAAAGCTATCTGCAGTTTTAATTTTTGATAAGCTGCTGAATTTTAAAGAAAATTTTTTGGGGCCATCAAATATTTTGGCTCATGCAGAGAATATATATTGTACTGTAGTAATTTTGTATTTACATTTGTATGATGTGACATAATAGATGGGAATATTAATCACTGCTTGACTATTAACAAAGCTGTTTAAATAGAAAAAAAATTTAAAATGTTCATTCTCTGCCATAGACCCTTGCTTCAATATCCTTTACATGTCTTTAAAAACTGAAGTTGACTGATGATCTTGCGGTGCGCCCACATCAATTTCTTTAGTAACTTCCTTTTTCCTTCCCTTTACAACTGATTCCTCTTTGTAACTTCAAATTTTCTTTCTTAGGTGCTATCTATCCTTCCTGGGCTTAATTTCCTTGTAGGATTTTTGACCAGGGTAGCCTACCAAGACTTTCTATGAACTCTTTGAAAATTGCATCCAGGGTCCATGACAAATGAGGTTCAGTTTTCCTTTTCTTTTTTTAAAATAAATTCTGTAATTCTGTAAAGGCTGGATGACTCATGTTTAAGTCCTGGCCCTGACCTTGACTGGATGTGTAGCCTTAGGCAAACAATATGAATTCCTTGTGCCATAACTGTAATTAAGTGCTGAAGACCAGAGTTGATCCCCAAAGTCCCTTCCAGCTTTGATTCTGTATGACCCCAGTTGTTACAAATTCTAAACGGGTCTTATGCTAGGATGAAAGCGCAGGAGGAAGCAGAGAATAGATCTCATTGGTTTTGCTTTTCTTGGTTCTTTTTTCATTGCCTTGAATAGCGCAAATGTCAAATGTTTTAAAAGATGGAAAAAAGGAGACCTAATACCTCAATGTTTCCAGGCTACTCTGGCGACACGTCAAACCCTACATTTGACATTTTAAAAATTCACTTGGACTGATTAACATTACGTTAAAAAACTCTACAATTCCACTTTTAAGAAGCTAGACTGGAGAGTTGAAATTATTTTCCCACCCTTTAGGGGAAAAAATCCTCTTGAAGTTATAAGGGTATATTAACAAGGATGCACAGCTGTGCTACTCATTCAGACTGAAAATCCCCTTTGCCTAGTATGCTAGTACAGCTGCCAATGAAACATACATGACTATTTTGGAGTTAAAGGGGCAAATGAAAAAAACTAAGCAGTTTTCTTCTTTTCTTTTAAGTTCTTATCTGCAAACTTTTCATAGGATCATAGGTTTATAACTGGAATGGAACCTCTGAGGTCATCGTGTTTTCTGGATGAGTAAACTGAGACCCAGAATGGTTAAGTGACTTGCCCAACATCGTATGGGTAGGAAATGGTAGAGATGGGACTCGAACTCAAGAAAATTGACTCCAAATCTAGTCCATTTTTTAAAATAAAAAAGGGATATATATACGTATATATATATATATATATATGGAGATATATATATATATACACACACACACATATGCATGTGTATGTATATATATATATGTATTCCAATTTCATGTAAAAACATCCTGTCCATTTCTGTTAAACCATGATTACAGACTAGAGGCAGTAAAGTCCACATACGGCATGACATAAATACAATTATGATGATATTTCCACGTACCTGGGCTGTTTGGGGCTGATAGTAGCTTTGGCCTGAAAATACAGGCTCATTATCACATGAAAGGAGGGGATAGATGCGACTTCTCTCAAGGAAGTCTGAAAAGGAAGCCCATTTTAGTAGGAAGACAGAGTAAAGGCAGGTGGACACCAGATACAGAACAATGGATTTGGGCTTAAATTCCAGGTCTGCCATTTATGGCCTTTGTTACACTTTGTTACATTTAGCCTCCTTGGGTGGACCTCTAAGGTCTCCAGCTCTAATTTATGGTTCTAGATGTAAAAAAAAAAAAAAAGGTTTGTTAAACTTCTTTTGTGTCATGGACCTCGTTGACAGTCTAGTGAAGCCTGTAGACCACTTCTTGGAAAAATATTTTTAAATGCATAAAATAAAATGAATAAGATAACAAGGGAAATAAATTATATTGAAATACAATTACCGGGGTAGCTAGGTGGTGCAGTGGAAAGAGTGCCCACCCTGAAGTCAGAAGAATATGAACTCTATTGCTGCCTCAGTCATAAACTAGCTGTGTGACTTTGGGCGAGTCACTTAATCCTATTTGCCTCAGTTTCCTCATCTGCAAAATGAGCTGAAGAAGGAAATGGCAAACCACGTCAGTATCTTTACCAAGAAAACCCCAGTCAGACATGACCGATAGGAGTGAACAATAACAATTATCTAAGTATTCTTTTAAACAACCAAGTTAAGGGCCCCAGGTTAAGAACACCTGGTATAAAGAAATTTCAGAGCTGTTTATTTGTTTTTAAAACCACACTGACACTCAGAGCATGAGGTCATCAGTAGAGATTGTAGATCCCACCAGGAGGCACGGCAAGCCAAGAAGGCACTGAAAGGGACATCCAAATCCTCACCTCCCTTCTTCTAGTCTGTGGCTCTGTATAGTTACTTAGCCGACTGATGACTCTCCACAATCAAAAAGTGAGGGCAGCCTTATTCATACTCAATTCAATTCAGGAAAGATGCTCTAAGGAGCCATACTAAGGGGTGCACTGTCCTCCTCTACCAATGAAGTCTACTATTTTGCAAGGGCTGGTGTGAAGAAGCAATTACATCGTATGTTAAAGGCATTTGAACAACTGTTTACAAATTTCAAAGCTGGAAATACCATGGGGATAAGGAAAGGAAGACTTTCACAATTATTCTCCAAGGCAAGACCAGTCCCTGCACCTTATCTTGTTGTCCTCCCCAAACACCAAGGGTACTTACTATCCCTGCAGGACTCAGTGAGACCAAGTCGCTCCCATTGCCTGCTTAAGGGTCAGGACCAAGCTGTTGCCCATCACACATCACCATCTTAAGTGAACAGTGCCTGATATACAGTAGACACTTGAATGAGTGAATGAAGTGGCTCACCATAGTCAAAGATGAGTAAAGCAGTTAAATGAGGTCAGATAGAACATGGTTATACAAGATTGAGAGAACAAGGGGGAAATCTAGGGATCAAGGGTGAAGGATGGGTGTTAGTGTGAGAGTGTCAAAGGACCTGGGTAAGAATCCTCTTCCTTGTTTGCTCTAAGTAACTTGATTTGAATCACTTCAGCTCTCTGGATCTTGATTCCTTCATCTATAAAAGGAAGGGGCTGGACCTACTGATCAGCAATGCTTTTTTCCAAATCTCAATGGTCTGGTCCCAGGTAGCTGAGCCAGAGGTCACACATACCTCTGACTTCAAACACAGCACTCTTTTCACCCCCAAATCTCAACTACTTTTGACTCACACAAGGCTCAACAATGAGACAAGGTTCCCAGACCTACTGTAGTATGATTAACACAATTAACAGAAAATCTTTCCCATTGCTATTTCTATCTGTCCATGTCACTCCCCCACCTTCCTGTTAAGTGCAAATGCTCCCACACTGCATTCTGGAGAGTATCCTTGCTTGTGTGTACACACTGGAAGGACTTTGTTTCATGCAACAAAGATACCCTTGTTCGTGCCATTCCCCTTTCCTACTTGACTTTGGAGAGTCACAGGTTGCAATCTGAGCAGGCTCTTCCTCACCTGGCAACTGAGCTAAAGGCTCACTTTGCAGCAGAGCTGGTTGTGCTTGGCAGAAGATAAAATGTTACCAAGCTCAGGGACAGTGGTGCGATCAGGAAATAAGATAGGAGTACAGCCTCAGAAGAGTATTGTCATCATTTTCGCCATTTTTCAAGTGTATTCATAATATTCACTGTCTAAGCAATCAATTAACATTACTGGAACATCTGATCATTGAAGAGGCACTGAGTTAGGCTAAAGGCAAAGCGAGAGGCAAAAAAGTAGGATATCTAGCCCCTGCCCTCCATGACCTAACTGGAGCGACCAGACACATTATGATGATCACTATTATTATCACTTCCCATCCTTATTGATAGAGTACTGATAGAAATGGTTCCAAAACAAGTCCATGCCCTGCTATTCTGCTGTTGTATGGAAACCCCCTCCACTGACTCATAACAGTCATCTGTAAGTTGTGATATTAGAAAGTCACCTCAGGCACTGGGCAGGTAAGTGGTCATGTAGTTAGTATTTGGACACTGAGCCTAGTATGTTCTAGGACCTCAATAAACACCTGTTGATTGGGTTTTTTTCTTTTAATGGGTAAGACACAGGATTTGAAATCAGCTCATTCTGATGCCAAGGCTGGTCCTCAGCCCATCGTACCTCACTGCCACTATTGTTCTTATGCCGATGGTGCTTATTTAAATAACTAAGAAAATTAATTTATTATTTATTATTAATTTACTATTTATTATTAATTTATTATTTAAATAACTAAAAAAAATTCCAGGCAGAATATTATAACCATCACATGAACGCTATCGACCACAAATGTGATGGGAATTTGGATGAGATAGAGACTTGCAGGTTGTCATGGATGGAGAAAGTTTTGGAGGAAGACATCGTAGTGGATATAGGGGAATAGTGTGCTCGACTTAAAGACAGGAGAAGCCTTTGTTTCAGTCCTGCTTCTGATATTAGCCATATAACCACAAACAACTCATAATAACTTCTTGTGAACTGAGTTTTCTCATGTATAAAATGGGAATGATACCTACCATGCCTACCTTACATTTGTGAATTCCAAGTGCGATAATATATTCAAAGTGTTCTGCAAAGTTTCAAGCAACTTGGGTGCTTAGTTGCCTTGTTGACTATCATTATAAGAGGAAGAATTGAGTGGAAACAATTCAATTCACTGGAAGAAGTAGAAAGGGGAGGGTGTTCAAGATAGGAAAAAGCATAAGAAAAAATATGGAGGACAAGTATAGAATATTACATTGTAAGATTTAAGAGTTGGAGGAGTCCTAATTTCCTCATTTTACAGATGAGGAAACTGAGGCCCAGTGAGAGGAAATGACGCAAGGTCACATAGCTCATACATAGCATTTGGGGGGAGGGATGAACAGACTAGTTGGACTGGAACAAGAGATCTGCCTATAACAGTGACAAGTCATGTCCTCATGTTAATCCATCTGGGGCTAGGGTTTCCTCATCTTTAAGATGAGGATGATAAAGAATTCTTCTCTCTCTAAAATTCCATGCCCTTTATCCTGTAGAAAATAGGGAACTGGGGGCAGAGCCAAGATGGCAGAGGAAAGGCAGGGACTTGCCTGAGCTCTTCCCCAAATCCCTCCAAATACCTTTAAAAAGGACTCTAAGTAAATTCTAGAGCAGCAGAATCCACAAAAAGATAGAGTGAAACAAAAATCCAGCCCAAGGCAACCTAGAAGTTTGACAGGAAAGGTTTGTTGCACCAGGCTTAGAGGGGAACATAGTCTAGATTGGGACTTGGAGAACCTGAAGCAGGCCTCAGGGGGCTGAATCACTGGCAGCTGTGGTGGTTTCCAGATTTCTCAGCCCACAAATGCTAAATACAACTTAGAAGGTCAGTAGGAAAGTTCTGTAGGATCTGAGTATGAGAGGAGTGAATCTAGCACAGGCTGTGCCAGCACAGCCCTAGCCCCAGCAAACCAGAAGCAGGCCTTGGGAGAAAATGAATCATCTGCAGCAGTCGCTACTTCTGCTGCTCTCAGCCCACAGATGGTAAGGAGATTGAACAACTGGTCATAAGGAGATTATAGGGTCCTCTTTGCTAGTCCCACGCTTGGATCTGGGTCGTAATCCTGGGTGGCAGTCCTGGGGTGAGGAGGAGCACTAGCATAGTAGAGGTTGTGGCCTCTCTTCACAGGTCCAGGGAAGAAAAGAGTACTTGTGGTCACTCACAGAGCAGAGAACAGGAGAGAATTAAACACCTCTCCTTAGATCATACCACCTTGGAAGAACTGAAAACTTACAGGTCCCTAGAAGTATTTCTGAAAAAAGCTGACAAAACCCCCTGAAGCTTGGAACACTTCTCCCTCCCCACTGGAATCATAGCCTTACCTTAACAAAGACTTGAAAAATCAAGTAACAGGCTGGGAAAATGAGCAAACAATGGGGGGAAAACTCTGACTACAGAAAATTACTTTGGTGACAAGGAAGATCAAGGAGGATCAAAATATATACTCAGAACAAGGCAACAAAATCAAAGCTCCTGCATCCAAAGCCTACAAGAAAAATATGTATTGGTCTCCAGTCATGGAAGAGCTCAAAAAGGATTCTGAAAATCAAGTAAGAGAAGTAGAGGAAAAATTTGGAAAAGAAATGACAGTGATGCAAGAAAATCATGAAAAACGAGTCAACGGCTTGGTAAAGAAGGTTAAAAAAATACTGAAAACAACAATGCCTTAAAAAGTAGACTAGACCAAATGGCAAAAGATGTCCAAAAAGTCAGTGAACAGAAGAATGACTTAAAAAGCAGAATTGAACAAGGTCCAAAAGCTCACTGAAGAAAATAATTCCTTAAAAATTAGAATGGAGCAAATAAAAGCTAATCACTCTATGAGAAATGAAGAAATTATAAAGCAACCCCCTCCCCCAAAAGAAGACAATGTAAAATATCTCAGAAAAACAACTGACCTGGAAAGTAGATCCAGGAGAGATAATTAAGAAATTATTGGACTACTTGAAAGCCATGATCAAAAAAATGGTCTAGACATCATCTTTCATGAAATTATCAAGGAAAACTCCCCTGATATTCAAGAACCAGAGAGTAAAATAGAAATTGGAAGAATCCACCAGTCACTTCCTGAAAGAAATCTCAAGATGAAACCTCTTAGGAATATTGTAGTCAAATTCCAGAGTTCCCAGGTCAAGGAGAAAATATTGCAAGCAGCCAGAAAGAAACAATTCAAGTATTATAGAATCACAATCAGGATAACATGATTTAGCAGTTTCTACATTAAAGGACTGGAGGCTTTAGAATATGATATTCAGGAGGTCAGAGGAGCTAGGATTAAAATCAAGAATCACCTATCCAGCAAAACTGAGTATAATCCATGAGTGGGAAAAACTGACATTCAATGAGATAGAAGAATTTCGTGCATTATTGAGAAAAGACCAGAGCTAAATAGAAATTTTGACTTTCAAATACAAAACTAAAGAGAAGCACGAAAAGGTAAATAGGAAAGAGAAATCATGAGGGACTCATTACAGTTAAACTATTTACATTCTACATGGAAAGATGATATTTGAACTCACAAGACCTTTCTCATTATTAGGTTAGGTTAGGTTGTTGTCTTTTGTTCTCACAGATGATCCAAATGATATCACTATGCTAGAGTCAGGTTTCAATGTGTCTAACTGGGGTTGATCACACCAATATGAGCTTGGAATGCTCTATCACAGGTTGGGCACAAATAGTCCATGTGAACATATGAGATGGATTCTCTAAATTTGCCCATCCTGCATTTCCTTTGAGCTGTTTCAATTCTACTTTGTTCATAGAGCACAGCACTTTCTCTGATATGGGCACACCCTGCTGATTGGTCCTGTGCCAGTACCTCCTGTGTGAACAATGAATTTCAAAGTTCTTAAGAGAGACCTTGAGAGTGTCCTTGTATCGTGTCTTCTGATCACCATGTGAACACTTGTCCTGTATGAGTTCTCCATAAAATAGTTTTTTTGGCATGCATTCGAACAATGTGGCCAGCCCATCAGAGTTGTGTTCGTTGAAGCACAGTTTGAATGCTGAGCAGTTTAGTTCAAGTAAGGACCTCAGTGTCTAGTACCTTATCCTGCCAGGTAATCTTCAGAATCTTCCTAAGAGTTTGAATGGAAGCGATTCAGTTTCCTGGCATGGCACTGGTATACTGTCCAGGTTTCACAGGCATACAACAATGAGGACAGCACAATGGTTGTCATTATTAGGGTAGTAGAAGGAGTATATATAGACAGAGGATACAGGTATGAATTGAATATGAAGGGATGATATCTAAAAATATAAAATTAATGATTGAAAGAGGAATGTATTGAGAGAAAGAAGAAAGGAGAGGCAGAATGGGGTAAATTATCTCACATAAAAGAGGCAAGAAAAAGTTTTTACAGTGGAGGAGCAGAGGAGGGAGGTAAGAGGGAATGAGTAAACCTTATTCTCATCAGTACTGGCTTAAAGATGGAATAGTATACACACTCAGTATAGAAATCTACCTTACCCTACAGGCAAGTAGGGGGAAAGGGATAAAAGAAAGGGTTGGTGTGGATAGAGGGGAGGGCAGATTGGATAATCAGAAGCAAACACTTTTCAAGAGGGATAAGGGGAAAGCAAGGGCTGGGGGTGGTGGTGGTGGAACAGGATAGAGGGAAATATTGTTAGTCTTTCACAATATGACTATTTGGAAGTGTTTTGCATGACTACACATGTATAGCCTATATCGAATTACTTGCCTTCTCAATGAGGGTGGGTAAGGAAGTAGAAAGGGACAGAATTTGGAACTCAAAGTTTAGAAAATGAATGTTTTACATGTAACTGGGGAAAAATAAAATATCAAATAAATTTTTAAAGAAAAGAAAATGGGGAACTATTCAAGATTTTAGGAGAGTCACTATTTTAGAAGAATTAATCCAGGTTTACTTTCAGAATGAAATGGGCTAGGGAGATCCATTAAAAAAACCATGAAAGTCCAAGAATAACATAATAAATTCTCAACTGAGAGGTTGGCAGTAGGATTGAAAAGGAGCAGGTTTGAGAAAAATATGAAGGATGCCATTAATAGTAAGGGGTGACTGGACCTTTAAGGTGAAGGAAGAGATGAAGGTTTCAAGTCTGGGAAATTTAGAGGATGATATCTAGGGAAGTGATGAGGAAGAGATTATCTTAGCGGAAAGATAATAGATTCAGTTTTACACATGTTGAATTTGATATAGGAATACGAATTCTAGAAAGAAATGTCCAGCAAGCAGGTGGAAATGTGGGACTCAATTTAACTCAATAAGTAGTGATTAAATACCAATATATGTCTGTTAGATGCCACAAGACAACATCAGATCAATTCATGACCTCAAGGAGCTTCCTTTCATTCTACTGAATTGGAGCTTGAAAACTTTGGGAGTTACTCCCATGGGCTTGAAAATCTAAACTGTAAGAATGGATGACATATCCATAAAAAAATAGCACACATAAAACAGAAGACTACAGATTAAACTTGGGGGTATGGGCACATTTCGGGGATAAGAAGAGAAAGAGAAACTTGGGAAATTAGAATTTCATGTTTATTCATTTTAAAAATAATTTTATTTCTTTATTTTTTAATTCTTTTCTTTTTAAATTTTAAGTTTCAAATTCTCTTTCTCCTTCTGATCTCTTCCCCACTCACTGAGAAGGCAAACAATATATAAATTATGCATGTGAAATCATGCAAATATTTCCATATTAGCCATACTGAAAAAGAAAGAAAGAAAGAAAAAAATACATTTCAGTTTGTACTCAGAGTTCATCAGTTCTCTCTCCAGAGGTGGACAGCATTTTGTTCATCATGAGACTTTTGGAATTATTTTGGATCATTGTATTGATCAGAGCTGCCAAGTCCGTCACAGTTGATCATCGTTACAACACTGCATCAGTTCATACAGATCTTGTATGTTCTTTCTGAAACCACCTCCTCATCATTTCTTATAGCCCAGTGGGTCTCCATCACAATCACATACCACAACTTATTCAGCCATTTCTCAATTGATAGGCACCCTTTCAATATCCAATTTTTTGCCCCCCAAAAAGAGCTGCTAAATACTTTTGTACATATAAGTTCTTTTTCTTTTTCTTTGATCTCTTTGGGATAGAGACCTAGTAGTGGTATTTCTGGATCAAAGGGTATGCACAGTTTAATTTCCCTTTGTGCACAGTTCTAAATTGTTCTCCAGAATGGTTAATCAGTTCACAACTCTACCAACAGCTTATTAGTGTACCTATTTTCTTTCCCTCATTTCCTCCAGCGTTTATTATTTCTGATAGTTGTAAAAATGTAATATTTGTGAAATTCCAGTTACTATATAAAGATAAAAAATAGTACAGTCCCTGCTCACAAGAAATTTTTGTTCTAATGGGTAAGAAGTGGTCAGAGAAGAAGGAAAAAACCATGACAGTGTCTACATAATGCGATGAAAGCCAAGGGAGGAAAGAGTCTCTAACAGAATGGCGATGGATCAGTAATGCAGAAGAAGACTAATATAGAAGTCTTGGGATTTGGATGTTACGGGCACAATGGCAACCTTGAAGAAGCCAACTTCATCAGGATGGTGTGGACAGAAGCCAAATTATTATGGATCTAGGTATGGATGTTTTGTTGTGCAGTCATTTTAGTTGCATCTCACTCTTCATGACTCCATTTTGGGTTTTCTTGGCAAGGATACTGGAGTGGTTTGCCATTTCCTTCTCCAACTCATTTTGCAGATGAGGAAACTGAGGTGAACAATGTTGAATGAATTGCCCTGGGTCACACAGCTAGTAAGTGTCTGAGTCTAGATTTGAACTCATGCAGATGGATCTTTCTGATTCTGGTTCTGGCACTTCATCTACTGTACCATTTAGCTGCCTTTCGATGTTTTGTGAAGAAATCAAGGAAAGAAGTATTGATCTACTTGTTTAAGAAGTCCATCCCATGGCTAATGTGGGATTTTTTGTGCCAAATGATGTACTTATGCCCTGAGGGAATAGTTTTGGGGTTTATTATTTTTCATTTGCTAAATGGGAAGGGAAAGTTAGTGAATGGGACAGATTAATTTTAAAAACCTTGTTACTTGAAAAAATTTTAAGTTGACCCCCTCTCTCCCCAAGGAACTAACATTCAGTTCAAGGGGGACAAGATGGCCTTGATACAAGCAAGTGAGTACAATATAATTCAAAGAAGGGGAAAGCACTAAAAATAATATTTCCCATAAGAAGTAGCAGAACTGGAATTGAATTTTAAAAGAAGCTAAGGATTCTCAAGGGGAGATGTGAAGAGAGAGTATTTTTCAGATATGGGGACAGTCTGACCAAAGGAATGAATATGGCCAAAATAGTTTCCATTTCTGTGACTTTACTAGTGTGTGTCCGTGAGGAGCCTCAGTGAGGAATTCTGTGTTTACCAAGAGAGATAACAACAGTTCTTCAATGTGCAAGTCTGGGGCACTGAGAGCGTTAAAGTGACTGAGTTGCCCAGGATCACATAGCCCCTATGTGGCAGAAGAGGGACTGGGACTGAGGGCTGCCTTTGCCAGCTGCTTTCCCATTCCCTCTATCTATTGGTCTGTGATGCCTCAGTTATGTAAAAAGCAAAACAAAAAACCCCAGATACCTAACAATGTATTTTCTACTGTATAAGGTAGACTGGAGTTATCTGTCCTATGCAAGAGGTGTGCTGGAACCAATGCTTACCAGCTTACCAGCTTGAGCTGGCTCTTAAGTTTTAACTGTGAACATTTCTACCTCAGAAATGGTCAAATGCTACAAATCAGGGACTGGTTTATTGTTTTGTCATTTATCTAGACCTAATAGAGTGGTCGATAAAATATCAATGATGCAGATTAAACTTAAAAGTGGTTTCATAGGCATATTTCCCCAGTTGGAGAGCTGGTTGTTAAATATTTACTGGAACATCCCTGGTCTTATGGCACAAATAGAAAGGGAAACAGAAGGCTTTGTTTAGCTGTTTGCATACTATATTTCCTAACAGAATTGCTCCATGAGGTCAGGGTTGACTTTGTCTATATCCCAAAGATTTGGTAGCATGTGCCAAAAAGTAAGTGCTTTAAAAATGTTTGTTGAATTGAACCTAGAGATAAAAGAATAAGCCAGTGGGCTCACCATTGAACTCAGGTCTCCATCTGACAGCAGAAAAGGTATCGGTCCCAATTTTCAGGCTAACTACTGATATTTATAATAGCAATAAACTCTGCTAAGCCCTCTGTAACCACCTTTATCATGAGAGCTCCATGAAAAAGAGAAGCCAGGAGGCTAGGATCACTGAGTTTCTCAACAGTGAGAACTGCAGAGAAAGAAGGAAATCTTCAAAGCACCAAGTTTTCCAGACTCTGGTTTGGAACTTGCTTGGGGACAGATTAATGTCAGTTCTGTTTTTCATGTATTTCTAAGTCTCACTAATGTGGACTAACATGATTACCCTCTTCTCTCTCCCTTGGTGTGAAAGTCTCGATGATCTGATCTTGAGAAGTTTAACTGCAAGGTCTTAAAAAAGAATTCACAAGATTATAGATTTGAAATTTAGCAGGGACCTCAGAGGCCATCAAATTTCACCCTCTCATTTTACAGATGAGGAAGCAGAGGCTCTGAAGGGTTAAGTGACTTGCCTAGAGTTACACAACTAGTAAGAATCGAAGGTTTATCCATTGTACCACTTACTACTTTTTTTGTTTGTTTTTAGAGGCAGTTGGGATTAAGTGATTTGCTCAGGGTCATACAGCTAATAAGTGTCTGAGGCTGAATTTGAACTCAGGTCATTCTGATTTTAGGGCCAATACTCAATCCACTGTACCATCTAGCTGCCTGTTACACTTATTACATAGATATTGTCTCCTTGCTGTTGCCTGAGCAAAATAATCTGTCTCCCAACAACAGGCATTTTCTCTGACTGCTCTGAATGTTCTCCCTCCCTATTTTCACCTCCTGGGTCCAGTTTTTCTTCAAGTCCCAGCTTAAATCCCACCTTCTACAAGAAGCCTTTCCCTCTTAAATCTAGCATCTTCCCGATTATTTCAAATTTGTTCTGCATGTAGCTTGTTTGTACACAGTTGTTTGTAGGCTGTCTCCAATTAGAGGGACTATGTTTTTGGACTTTTTTTAACCTTTCTTTGTAACCTTACTGTTTGCTTAGCACAGGGGTTGACACATAGTAGGTGCTTGATAAATGTTTACTAACTTCTCTATTTCATCCTCCTCCCCACATCCCTCACCAAACCATCTCCGGAAACAAAATACAGTCAGAACAAAACAACACATTAGCCACATCTCAGAGTGTATGCCTCATTCTGTACCTACAGTTCACCACCTCTGCTGAGAAGAGGGCTAAACTGGAGATTCTAAAGGACTGCCTTTATATGAGCATATGTGTGTAAGTGTGCCTCAGCTAGAAATACCTGATGTCATAACCACCATCCATCCTGCTGTTCTGACAGTAATGCCACCCTCCACCTTAGCTGAATGTCTCTATGTGGGAGTCTAGCTGGCAAGAAGTCTGTATGTAGGAGGTAAAGAGTAGGAAGGGGGAGGAGGTAAGAAAGGGGATAATGACATTCTCATTTTTCCTTTACTGGAAAGGCCCAGGATTTGGCAGCCTGGTGCTTTATTTTTATTTCCTGTCAGTATATCCTTATTGTGCTAAAAACAACAACCACCAAGTCCACAACTCTCCATCCAAGTGATCCCTGCTACTGATGCTGATTTTAGATTTGAAGAGGTGTAGGGTATATGAGCTCTAAAAGAGATGTCTCCTGCTGAAACTACTCCACAAAAAAGAATTCAAGAATTCTGAGCCAAACAAGACAATAAAGTCTTAAAGAACTTTATTAATGACTAAAGAAAACAATGTGCCTTTTAATTTCATCAAACTGGCAGCTAGTTGATGACAGAACCACAGAAACTTAAAGTTGGAAGGGATTTAAGAATCAGAGAATTTCAGTTAAAAGGGATCTCAGCAGCCTCCTAGCCCAGCTCACATCCCACTAACGAATATCGACTTCAACACACCCAGCAAGAAATCATCTAGCTATTGCCTGAAAAATTCCTGTGAGGTAGAAAAAACTCTTCAATTTCATTCACCAAATATCTGTCAAATACCTACTTATTTGCAAGGTACCAAAGATATAAAGACAAAAACCAAATGATGTCTTACTTTTAAGAAACTGTCATTCTACTAAATCTGAGTGATCATCTAGAACAACACATTGTGATGGAGTGGAAAGGGAAATTATTTTGAAGTCAATGGAGCTGAGTGTTCAAATCCCAGCTCTCTTTCCTGCACGTCTTTGGCAATTCATTTAACATCTCTGGCATCAGGATCCTTGGCTATAAGATGGAGGAGGAGGAATTTATCATCTCTAATTTTAAATCTCCACAATCTAAGTTGCAGAATCTATTATTATATTGTTATTATATTATACATATTATTATATTGTTACTGAGTCAGTTTTTTTCAATTGTGTCCAACTCTTTGTGACTCCATTTGTGGTTTTCTTGGCAAATGAAATGTTTGAATTTGCTCTTTAGAGGATCTCAAAAACAAACAGTTTCTTGGATGTGGCCCATTTCTAGAGTGTTCTGTAATAGAACTCTGTTGGTTCATTTTAAAAACACCTAATAGTTGAGAAGGTGGAGGAAAGATTGGCAGAAACTGAGCTCATTTTTGTTTATGATAACCATGACTGACTGGATGGAGATGGTGAAAGGAGGGCCTTGGAACAAATCATCGGATCATGGAATTTAGAGTTGGAAGGAATGGTAGTAATCAACTCACTTGACACCCTCATTTTACAGAGAACACAACCAAGGCCCCAAGAGGTGACAGGTCATAGATTTAAAGGTAGAAGAGACTTGGGAGAGCCTCTTGTCAAGCTCCCTCATTTTATAGTTGAGAAGACTAAAATCCAGAGAAAGCAAATTACTTACCCAAGGTCACATGGTCAATAAGTATCAGAGCCACGGTTTAAACCCAAATTCCCTGACTCAAGAGCCATTGTTTCTATTGAAATATGCTGCTCAAAGTCACATAGATGGACCTGAGATTAAGACTCAAATTCTCTGATTTCATATTCTATGCTCATAAATGTAACTGCATTCCCTCTATCATGACTAAACTGAAGAAAGACCTCTGATAGTTTCCAAAGATCGTCCTTAAAGGAGCAAACATTACTCTTTATGATCACTTGACAACCGTCTAAGCCTCTAACACCAGAGCCAACACAGACTCATTCCTTACTGTTTCTTCATCCATCTGTCATTCATCTCTTTCTACTGTGGAGTTGTAGTCATTGTTTAAAAGAATCCTAGGAGATGATACAGAAAGGTTACTAACATGCTACCCTATGGGGTGGTATGTCAATAAGTTCAAAGTTGGCAAGAGGTGACGTTCAGGGCATTTCTCTAATCTCTTTCCCCCTTGTAGATCGTTTATGGTCAGGGATGTGCTGGAACCAGTTTGAGAGAGTCAATTTTCAGTGTGAGCATTTATACCTCAGAAACTGGCTGACCTACAAATCAGGCAGTTTGATTTATGGCTCTGTTGACTGCCTAGACTTAAAAAGTGATGGAATTAAAAACCAAATGATGTCTTACTTTTAAGAAACTGTCATTCTACTAAATCTGAGTGATCATCTAGAACAACACTTCCTAGCTGGTTGTTAAACATTTGCTAACACACCCCTGCCAATTTCCCAATTTCTGTATAATTGGTATCAATGTTAATTTTTCCTGGGTCTGAAGTCCTTGAAAAGTAGAAAAATATGATCCCAGTCCGTGCCTTGGATGAGAGCCACAGAAAAGACTATGGTTCCCCCAGGATTAGAAATAAACCAGCTTGTAGGCCCTAACTCTCATGTTCGTGTTCTCCTTAGCTTCTCCCTGTTTTCTTTGTCAGTACCCCACCACCAAACAGGAAAGAAAGCAGACTCTGAGTCAAATGAAGCCTTCCATTTTTGAGTAAGCCCATTATGAGAAAAAAGATGAGTCAATGAAATTTGATATTCAATTCAATGAACATCTATTAGGCACCTACTATGTTCTAGTTACTGGAATCCAAATGTAAGAGTGTAAAACAGTCCTGGATCTCATGCAGCTTCTATTCCACTTAGGCTTCTCTAGGATCTCTTCGAGGTTTAAAGCCTATGGACTTACAGGGTGTTGGTCTTCTGCCTATGACATCATGGTGGCTACTGGGTTTTTTTGCTGTCTCTATTTCTGTACCAAATTTGTTTTAAAAAGAATTCTGTAACCAAGATTTCTTTTGACAAGAAATTATAACATAGAGAACATGGTATTTATGAATTCTAAACATGACAGAAATATTGAATTAATTGAAGATTTCCTGAAATATAATAATATTGCTCCTTTTACAAGCTCCCCCACCTCCACCCTCACATTGTAATCCCATTTACAGAAAATCAATATGATGAAAATCATTATTCTAGCTGCACAGAGGTCTATGGCAAGCCTGAAAAGCTGGTATATCTTGAAGAAAATTTTTTTTAAAATTGTGATTGATGACAGTTACAATTGAAAAGTCATGCCAGGACTGCACATGTATAATCCATATCAGATTGCTTGCTTCCTCAAGAAGTGGGAATGGAAGGCAGAGAAAAAGAGAATTTGAAACTCAAAATTTAAAAAAAAAATGGAAGTTCAAAATTTTCATTTATATGTAGTTGAAAACAAAATTTAAAAAACTGAGAAAATAAAAACCATGCCAATTTGAGTTTCCATACTTTTAGGGTCTCTAACATGGAATGTATGGCTAGATAAATAATTTCCCAGTTTCTGTATAATTAATATCAATATTAATTATCCTATGTCTGAAGTCCTTGAAAAGTAGAAAAATATGATCCCAGTCCATGCCTTAGATGAAAGTCATAGAAAAGACTATGGTTCCCCCAAGATTAGAAACAAGCCAGCTTGTAGCCTCTGACTCTCATTTTCCTGAGAATTGTTCTTGCACAAGCTCCCAGAACAAGGTCTGGTGCCACCAGTGACTTTGGAGGAGAGCTGTCAGAAAGGTTTCAGGAGAGGATGTATGTGCTGCTTATCACAGTCATTATTACCTCTTTCCCTTCTCTTAGCTAAGTCCCTTGGCACATGTCTGAGAACCAGAGTCTGATTTAAATAGATATAATTTGGGACTGTGTGGGAAAAAAAAATCAAACCTGGTTGAGCAAATGTCTTCAGACGTTGTTTCTACAAAGGGAGTCAGCTGAAGGGAGAAGGGGATTGCAGAAGTTACCCCAGTGGCCAGCATAATGCAAACAAGCAGCATTTTTTTCCCATTGGTCCTCTGAGGTACCATTTTTCTTTGGCAAAGGAGTACCATGGCTTTTTAGCTGGCTACAGAATGATGCTGATGAAGTCAAAGTTTTGGGATTGATTTTCCTACAGGTTTTTACATAGATGTGGAGAAATACAGATCATATGTAAATATGGGTTGTGGTTGACCACAGAGACTTAGGACAAACCCATCTCTCAGCTTGGTAAAAGGATTTGAAGCACTTCCCCGGAAATGTGGGAAGGAGTACAGCAGCAAAAAGCAACAAGATTCAGTGGGGCACAGGATTTTGAGGCGGAAGACATGCACTCAAATACTGGCTCTTCTACTTACTATCTACATGACCTTCATCAAATTGCTCTAACTCTTTGGACCT
Source organism: Notamacropus eugenii (assembly GCF_028372415.1). NCBI lineage: Eukaryota > Metazoa > Chordata > Mammalia > Diprotodontia > Macropodidae > Notamacropus > Notamacropus eugenii. The sequence goes on from NC_092877.1 coordinate 137,984,630, forward strand.
CAGCATCTTTATCTGTGAAATGGCAGTGGTGGTGGTGGTGATGATGTGGGGCTCTGGTTCCTTCTAGCTTTTACTCTATAATCCTTAATGAAAATAAATGTACAGTATGTTCTAAATGTATGTTCTAAATGCATCTACAGCTAGATGGTGTAGCGGATAGAGATGGGCTTAGGATCAGGAAGACTCATCTTCCTGAATTGAAATCTAATCTCAGACACATAATAACTGTATGACCATGGGTAATTTGCCTCAGTTTCCTCATCTGTAAAATGAATCAGGGAAGGAAATGGCAAACCACTCTAGTATCTTTTCCAAAAAAACTTTAAATGAGGTCACAAAGATTCTGACACAACTGAAAAAAACTAACTCAACAATAATATAATATCTTGGAATAGTTAGCATTTCTATAGCACTTTGAGGTTTGCAAAGTGTTTTACAAATAATATCTCAGTTTATTCTCACAAAAACCTTGGGAGGTAGACACTATTGCTACTTGTATTTTACAGTTGTGTAAACTAAGACATAGAGTTTTAAGTGACTTGCCCAGGGTCACACAGTTAGACGTGTCTGAGGACAGTTTCGAGCTCCAGGTGAGGTGCTCTAATCACCGTACCACCAAGCTTCCTATACACCTATATACCTATAAAGGTGCATGTGTTGTCTCCTTGGCTAGATTCAGATTCCCAAGACTTCAAGAACTCCCTGGTAATGAACACAACGAAGATATTTCAATGTTTGGTGATGGAATTAGAAGGTATCTTCCTTGTACTCTGATCCCATAAAGCCCAGAAAGGAGTGATTTGTCTAAAGTTGTGTAGATGGCAAATATCAGAGATAAATTCAAGTCCTCTGCTTCCAAATCCATGGCTCTTCAATGTCCAGGTCAGAAGAGTTAAGCATGGTGTCAAACAAAGCCACTCCCTACCCAGAGTAAAATGTTACTGGGATATATTTAACAAAATAAATGAAAATACATTAGAAGACAGATAATGTTAACATATGATTTTCTAAGTCAATATGTAGCCCATTCAGTTTTGTTGTTGTTCGGTCATTTCCAGTTCTGTCTGACTCTTAATGACCTCTTCTGGGGTTTTCTTGACAAAGATATATGAGAGTGGTTTGCCATGTCCTTCTTCAGTTCATATTAGAGATGAGGAAACTGAGGCAAACAAGGTTAAGTGACTTGCCCAGGGTCATAGAGCTAGTAAGTATCTGAGGCCAGATTTGAACTCGGGAAAATAAGTCTTCCTTACCCTGGACCAGGTACTCTATATACCACACCACCTACCTGCCCTTCATATAGTTTAGAGAGCGGTTTCTATTTGACTTTGACACCACTGGTCAAGGCTATTGGTCCACATTAGGTTGGAAGACAGCACCTGTAACTTACCAGAGATTGAGAACTCTACCTAAGTCTTTAAACTAGATACTAAAAACAAAGTGTTATGTGATCCAACTACATGTAGTAATTACAAGCACTCTTTTTAATTTCTCCATGGTAATTAATAATCAGTTTTATTAATTATTGCTGGCAGATAATTAATAAAATGATAGTCGTTTGGCTTTCTCTCATAAACCAAAGATGAATCATGGAGACTGTTTGGCAGAGTGTGTATTCCTGACAGGTGGGAATCAACTTTTGAAAGAATGAATATTATAATAAGAGGTAGGCCTATTCTAATGAGGGACTGGGTACTGAACTCCACCCTTTCAGGAGGCCCTAGAAATGTTGAATAGCACTTCAGGTACTGTGAGTCCTGCAGAGGGCTCAGCAATTACAGTAAAGTGGGAGGTCTGGTGGAAAAGGAGCAGAATTTGTAACAAAAATACCCTATTTTCACTTGAATTTCAGGGACTTCTTGTTTTCCTACAGAGAACGGCCCCTTTTGGACAACTCTTGCTTGCCTGCAAACCAGGAAATGGAACTTATGGATCTGATTGGGAGGACATTTGATAAGAGTTAGAGACAGTTTAGCTTCAAAGAGAGATGGGTTTGCCAGAGTCCCCCCTTAAATCATTTGGGTCCATATGTTTCTCTTGTTCAAGTCACCCCAAGAGCGAACAGATGTAGGCCACTGTCACAAATAAAAGCCCAGGCATGGGGGTAATCAGGCTATCCAGTAACAATAGCTCTTGCCAAATACCATCTGCCACTGGGCTCCTGGCACCAAGACTATATACATTAGAAGTTAAGGCTGAAATGGGAGCTTTGTGGCTGGAGAGATGGATGGGGAAAATGCTGGAAACTGTCCAAGGAATATCGCCTGCTCACCCCCTGGTATCCCCTGGCTTCCTACAAAAGGTATACAACCCTGTTGCTGATCAGAGGCTCAGTTTCTCATGTGAGAGGAATGTTGACTATGTAGAGCTGAGGCTCCTTCCCCATTGGAAGTATATCAAAGTGTCAAAATACGGGTGCCAGCATGAGGAGCAACAGCACTGAGAAACAAACAAACAAACCATTTTGCACTTGGCTAAGATGGTCTCCATAGACAGTTAGCTGGTGCAGACACTAGAAACCAAGCCGTCTAATCCTGTTTTACTTCTCATCTTCTAACATGGTAGAATAAAAGCCTTCCAGATGCCTCAATTCTTTCATCCCAAGTGCTCTCTCCTCCTCTTTCATGATTTAAAAATTTTTTTTCTTTCCTATTTAGGAAAGCAACATATGGACTTTGTAACTGAAATTGTTATGGCATGTATGAAATCCTAATGGCAAAATGGCAAAATATCCTTTAATTTCTTTTTTATATCGCAGCTTCAGTGATTATTGTACAACTCAGAGGGGCAGCATTTCAAGTGACTTGCTTTTCTACATTCGTTGGATGAATCTGTTGTCAGAAACATTCGTTGCTGTTGTTCAATTTCATCTGCTACAACTCATTCCTCAAATATACACAAGTGATAGGGCAGATTTCAAACCCTAAAGAAACAAGGTCCTTGGTATTATGATATGATATTTTAATCCCTGTTTTAGCACCAGATTGAAACATTATTAATGAGGAATTATGGAAGAGGAACAGCATACAATATAAAAATATATGGATAGAAGAAAATTCATAGAGAGTAATGGATAACTGATGGACCGCCTGTGTGCTCTTCATTGTACCCAGACAATGTTGAAAGATCTAGAGAACAGTCCACATGTCAAACAGACCCCCTGTGGCACATTTATGGGATGGCATGGCCAAGAGTCCCATGAGATGAATGGGCATGGATGGATAATGGTAGGAGTTTTTGAAGGCAGTGCCCACATTGATGAGATCCTAGATCCATCAAAAAATCAAAATAACACTCCTTTTTCCCACACTTTCCTTAACTAATCGGTCTAAGTAGGTTGGTCTGGAAAATTAGAAAAGTCAAAATAGTTCATGATCAGTATCATTTTCAAAAGACATTCTGAGATTTCTGTTCTGGACAGTTATGATCGAATGTCATGTCAACTTTTATTGCTTTGCCCATATAGACTATGATAAATGTGTCCAAAGAGAACCAATGAAGGCAAGTGTGTTGTACCAATTGCTCTAAAGAATTTCGATATATTCACCCCTCACATCTGAATTCTTTTTAACAGTCACATGATAGTAGACTAAATTTGAAGTTTTTATTATGTGATCCCACAGATCAAAGAAGCTGATGCCTAAAGACTCAATCTGAGAATTGATTCCGGAAGTTCTTGGGCGTGTTTCCATCATGCCCGATGACCCTTTAAAAAAATCATCATGAAAGCACAATACAGGAAGCCCAACTCAGGATACTTTGAAATAAACTGTTGCAGAAGACTGATCAACAAAATTTGCCATCACATTAACAACAGGAAAATATAGGAATAGGAAAATATCTCAAGACTTGCCTTCTCTACCCCCACCCAGACCTTTTGAGGCCTTACAAGGTATACAAAAGTACCTTCTGTGCTGCTGTATCTGAACCTTCTCTTTGTTCATTTTTTACCAGGAATTATGGAGTGGAGCCAAAGCAGGTCTCTGACATGGTAACTGAGTTTTAGTTACAGAATTTCAGAGTACAGATAGTAGAGTGTGTCATCACTGTGTTTATGAACTGGGATGGCATTTTTCCTAAGATAACTTGAAAAGCATTTCCTCTGGACTTATTTATCATTAGTATGTCAATTATGCCTCTGGAAGGCTCTCCAGTGCTACAATGTAGGTAGCAATAAATCTTCTATGTTCAGTTTGAGTACAGTTACCTGGCATGTCTATCCTTATTATCATAACACATAGGCTGACAGTAGAGTGTTACCCTGCTGGTTTAAAGATTATGTATGCATGTTAGGAGAGGTTACTTTTAGGGCCCTTACATGCACCCTTTAAAGTGGGTGGAGACTCAGAAGAGCAGTTCTACAGAAATCCTGCCAGGGCTGTGTCTGAGTGTCATCCTTACAGACTCAGCCCTTACTGGAAATGGGATCTTTCTTGGCTGAAGGGAGATACCAAACCATAGCCATAGCACAAAAGATGCTGAGGGTAAGAAAAATGCAGACACATCACCACTTACTCTCCTCTATTCTTCCCCCTTGGTCCTTTCTTCTGGTCTGTACACTAGGGAAGAAAGAGGCATCCCTTACGTTAATAAAATAATCTATATAGGGTAGCTATGGACTTCTCAAGCCCCAGAGGCTTGCTGGAGTCTGATTCTCCCTCTACAACAAGTCTGTCTTAAGGCAGCAAGACTGCAGGCAGATGAATTATTCACCATCAACAAGTCACGGTCCCTTCTAAACCTGGAAAAACCCAGCTAATGTGGCCTCCATATGTTGCTGGATGTGTTGCAATTGCTGGCAATGCATTTCACCTGGTCTGCATGTCTTTATGGGGCTTCTCTAATTATAGTACAAACAGAATTCCCTATTCAAAGACCTTTTTTCCCTTTTCTCCTCCTCGGGAAGGGAATGTGCCTGAGAGGAATTGGCTTACATTGATGAACAGTGTATATCCTCCCTCTGTTCACTAACCTGCAGAGTAGTTGCCAATGTATTTACAAGCATCTGTTGGTGGTCAGCCTCCTTCTCTAGTGAAGGTTGGTTCCCTATATCTCAGAGCTTCCTTCCACACCCACAATTTTCCCAAGGAGTTTTCCTGCCGTCTTTCTCTTGAAGGGATGATTAGTGTTCTACCAAGAAGAATAAAGCCACAATTCCTGTTTCTCTCTCTCTCTCTCTCTCTCTCTCTCTCTCTCTCTCTCTCTCTCTCTCTCTCTCTCTCTCTCTCTCTCTCTTTTGGTGGCTTCCCTGAATGGGGCACAAACTCAAATTTAAATCTTATAAGGTTCTTCTTGTAAGCAATAATAATTGAACTGATATGTTCAAGGATTAGGGTTAAGGAATTTAAAGCTATTCCCTCCCCATCTTGTCTGATGGCTCCAGTAGGGCATCTTGAGAGAGATTAAATTCTTGAATTCTTGATTCAAGTTCATGGATTCTAGGATGGCCATAGACTCAGAGGTATTCTGTTACATAAACATGGTCCAAGCTGTCTTTTTGATGTGGTAATTGTTCTGAGTCTTGACCCATCACCCTCAGGACATGTTTGATAGCCTAGGGAATGAGAGTTTCATTGGCAACTATCAACAGCCCTTTCTACTCCTTAAATGACCCTCCTAATACCCTCTTAAATACCCTTTGCTGGTGGTTTATTTCACCTGGTTCCCATTTCTCTGTGAGCCTTCTTGGATTATAGTGCTAATAGGAGATTATGGTATAATGCTAGAGTTTTTAGTCTTGACTTCCTGGGGACAGTTTGTTTCAACTGAGCTCTTGGAATTATACATGGCAGTGTTTTTCTAGAAGGGGAATGCTTTGAAATAATAATATATTTTTCTGGTGGAATGCTGGCTGAATCATCTGTTTCTGGTTTTATTCGTGTCCAACCCAGCAAAGAGCAAGTTTGCCTTTGAGGTTAGTACAGTAGATCTAGGTTGCAAATAACTTTAACCAAGTGTGAAAAGACTTGATTAAGACAGACAGATGGATACTGAGGTCAACAGTCAAGTTTCATACTTTGCAGAACAGGGACCTATTCAGAAGTTACCCAGTCCAAAGCACTCTTATAGAAGATTGCCTGGACTACATCCCTGACTAGTAATCACACAGATTCCCCTTGAAGAACTCTAGTGACAGGGATTCTCCTACCATCTTCTAAAACAACTCCTTCCATTTCTGGATAGCTCTAATTGATATGAAGTTTTCTCCTTATCCCTCTCTGCTCCTAATTTTGTTCTTGAGGGTCAAGCAGAACAGAATGGCTAGTCCCTCTTTCACCACAGAGTCATCCCAAAGCCCCTATAAATTTTCTCTGTATGTTCAGTTCCATTGATCTATAATCTTATAGGATCTTATAGGATCATATACCTATATTTTATATATCTATATATATATCTTATGTATCATATCCTATAGGATCATATACCTTAAAGGTGTAAGGGGTCTCAGGGATTGCCAAACCCAACCCTCTCATTTTCCAGATGAAGTCCCTAAGCTCCAGAGAATTGAAGTGATTTGCCCAGAGTTACACAGCTAGTCTGAGTCTGAGGCCAGATTTAAACCTAGGTTTTCCTGATTCCAAATCCAGTACAAATCTACTGTACCATGTGGCTTCACAGGTGCGTAGTTTCCTTCCAGTTGTGCAGATTGCAACTCATCAATATCTTTTTGTCCCGTGATTCCTGTGTGTCTTTCCAACACTTTCCCATAACAGACCAACCAATTCAATTCAACATGTTTCAGTTGCTAGAGAGTTTCTTCAGTTGTTTTTGCTATGTCATGAACGTCAGAGCAGCACAGAGGTTGTCTGTCTGTCATCCCTGTCTTTCTGAGCTCCACGATTTGTAATAGGAAACACATCCTCTTGCCCCAGGGTTGTCGACACTAGCTTGGAGTATTTCTTCCACTTGGATTTTTGAAGTCATTAATTGATTAACTTGTTTTCCATATATGTGTACACTTCTGCTTGACTAAATATACAAGTAAGGAAGAGTAGAAGTGATGGAGAAATCAGAGCTAGACAGACTGATGAATGACAGAACTGGTCCTATTAAGCTACTGAAGGCCACTCTGTTAACATCCGACTTTGCATGCTGCAGAAGCAGTAATATGAAGAGCTAAGGCAAAACCAAACCAAAACAAAAAACCCCACCCCATATCCTCTGTAAAGTAAATCGTGTAATTGTATAATGCCCTGGACAACTGTTCCATCAAAACGTCACTGATGTGAGAAAGGTTCACATTTGACATTCATTAAGAGTTAGCGGTTAGTATTAGTCAGAATCCTTGATGATTAATCTAGGATACACATGGCTACAAATGGTGTTCAGTCACTTTGCCAGATGTTTCTTATAGATCCTTCAGAAGGATTACAGCAAGTCTTATAAAACTTTTTTTTTTTAATCTTGCTTAGTCATTAGAGTGCCTAGCTTTGCCAACTGTTTGACAGTTTTGAAAGAGAAAAAACAAAGCACCACTCCAAGCCCCTGGTAAGTTTGGGAATCTTACTAAAATGAATACAAATGTCACTCCAAGGAAATTCCAGTGGGAATGAAATTCCAAATGGGGAATGAATTAGACTGTCAAGAGCCACACAATGAAAAACAAAGTTAATTTTTATTTTTTAAACCACCAATAATAAAGTATTATGCCCTGTAAAGTCTTTTCTTAATATTAAACACCACTTGTCATTTTCTAACCCATGGCAATACCAAAGTTCACCGGTATTTGAGAAATGTGGCCTGAGGATCCGGGTGGAAATGAAATGATCCTTATAGTTAACACATTATAAAAACCCCAAGGATAATCCTGACACTTGACCTCATTTTATACTTATTTTAGCAATGGTGATATATCAAGTGGAGAAAAAACCTACCATTTTACATACACATACATAAATATATTTCAGCTGTTTGATCATTTTTTCAGTCATGTTCCCATTTAGGTTTCCCTGGCAAAGATACAAGAGTGGTTTGCCATTTCCTTCTCCAGCTTATTTTATAGATCTTTTTTTTTTAACAGATGAAGAAACTAAGACAAACAGGGTTAAGTGACTTGCCCAGGGTCACACAGTTAGTAAGCATCTGAGGCTGGATTTGAAAACAGGAAGATGAGTCTTCCTGACTCCAGGTCCTATGCTCTAGCCACTGTTCCACCTAAGTGCGCTTACATTAAGTATGTAGAATGCACTATGTTTTTTATGTATGTAGAATGTTATCTACATATGACATTATATATGTAGAAAGATATGTATATAGATATAGTTCTATACATTCACACACACACACACACACACACACACACACCTCAGTACCTCAAATCACTGGTAGGGAGCACTTCTTAAAAGGAAGCTGGAAACCATTCCTCGTAATAAGACTTATTCTGATGAAAATAATGGAACATATTCAGAAAGTTTTCCAAAATTAGCCACCAAAGTATTGACTAGAATCTCATCCATTTACTTAGACATGCAAGACTCATTAACAGTGACTGGACATATTTTTCACTTGCTTACTCTTGAAGCTCAAAGAGCTTTTGGGTGCTGGCTTAGCTGTTTTCAAAACTGCTCCAACAGCTCACCCAAGGACCAGCATTTTAATTTAATAAAACCCAACCTGTCCATGGCTGGTATGGCATCTAGGTATGCTGCCATGAGTTTAAAGGAGATGTAAAAATATGGGAATGTAAAAATTTCCTTCAAAGATCAAGAGCACAAATTCCCCAGTGTCTACCCTGGTCACTCGTTATTTAACGTGCCATTTTGCTGATGATTTCTAGCATCTGGTTTCATCATTGTACAATTTCAAATCACTTCCAGATCTTCTCCCCAGGAATTGTGTAGATTTTATTAGGTCCTGGAGGAGAGGCTTGATAGATTCAACACCCTCCTTCCCCAACATAATTCCAGGGACCCCAGACTCCTAGCAACTTAACCACCTGCTCAATTCCTGAAGAAATAAGATTAGATTACCCTTTAATAGGCTATACATCATGAATGATTTAGCTATGATACGGAAAAAGACGCAACTGCAAAATCACTTCTAAAATGACATCAATGTATGGAATTTACTTTTTTTCTTTAAACACTGCCATTGGTCAAAAGCCTTCCCACAGTTACCTTAGGCTCTACCCTAACTTAATTCACAGCCCTTTCCTCTGGCTTCATCTTATCATTCCAGACATATTATTTCCCATCATACTTCTTCACAAACACTGTGTTCCAGAAAAACTGACCTAATTGCCACTTTCTGAGTATAACCCTCCCTTTCCAATCTCCATAACTTTCTATAGGTCCCATGTGTAGAATGATCTTTTCCATCATCTCTACCTCTTAGAATCTGTTTCTGTATTTAAGGCTTAGCCCTTAATGTTATCCCCTACCCAAGGTCTTTGCTGATCCCCACCCTCCCCACTTTAAGGCTCTGTGCTCTACATGAAAACTATGTATATATTTCATATTCACTTATCTGTGTACATGTTGCTTTCTCCACAGAATGTAAGGTCTTTGAGGAAAAATTACTCTTTCTGCTTTTTTCTTTTTATTCCTAGCACTTAAGACTGCCTGGCATGTAGTAGGTACTTAATAAATGTAAAGTTGAATTGAATTGTCTAACCCAGTTTTAGAGGAATTGGACATACTCAATTCTGGAAAGAATTTAACCTTTATCTTGATGTTTCTGTGGTCAGTGAAAGCCCAGATAGGGTTAGTTCCTTTGTCATATCATTGACCCCAATCTGGACCCATTAAAACAATCCTTTTGGGCTTGGGGCCACCTATGTCACTCTAAGTCACTTGCCTGAAGAAATTAAGAAGCCAGTGAGTTTCAGTCTCTCTCCACAAAGACTATGCCCAATTCTTTTCTCTTGGGCTAAAACACCAAAGATATTTTATTCATTCCATCATTCATTCATCCAATAAATATTTATTTGGGATCTACTATGTGTAAGGTACTTGGAGTACAAAGACAAAATGGAAAAAAAAAGTCTCTTTCTCAAGGGATTTAAACCTTGTAGGATCCTTCAAGTTGCTTAAGGGATCAGAGACAGACTTTCCTGGTCCTCCTTTTCACCTGCTAGTGACCTCTTTGGCTGTCACTTGCCCCAGATTCTGTCAATAGAAGCTATCTCCTCCCTAGCACGAGGTTCACAGGGCACTCTCAGACCTCCGTTGGTGGTCTTTCTACCTTAAGGCTAGTTCCTGGAGTAGAGATGGGGAGAAAAGGGTTAAACAGGAAAGGGAAGATGTCTTTGTTCTTTTCCTCCTGGACCCAGAGAGGCTTCCCAGCAGGGGCACCTTGAGGCATGCCCATGTAGATGGACAGCAGAGGGAAGCCCCAAAGGGCAGATGTTATTGCCTGCTCAGAGAGAAGCCAAAGGATATCTTAGTACTGCTTTTCAGTAACTAAAAATCCAGTCTAGGGAAAGGAGAAGGTTCTGCTAGATGGGAAGGGACAGACAACCTTTATAGAACCTAAAGCGAATCTAGGTGGACAATTGTTTAGGTACCAATCCCAGCAGAGAGTAAAAGAACTAGACCCTTTCATCCAACAATTAAAATTTACAGATGTGAAAACTGAGGCACAGGTAAGTGACATGCTATACCAAGCTCCTCTAGGTGGTTAGCATCCTTGCTGGGATACTAGCCTAGGTCCTCTGACTCTAAATCACGTGCCTTTTCCTTACCAAACTTCCTACCTAGAATTAAAGAGTTAAAAGCATTACAAGGGGCATTGGTGGTCATTTGTCACAAACCTTATCCAAAGCAGGACTCTTCTCTACCTCTAAACTCTCAACAAGTTGTCGTTTAGCTTCTACTTAAAGCTCTTCAGTGACAGAACTCACTCCAAGGCAGCACATTCCACTCTGGGACAGTCTGAATTGTTGAGAAGTTTTCTTTTATACTGAACAGAAATTCTCCTCCCTGTAACTTCCACTACTTGGTGCTAGTTATGTCAAGCTGAACAAGTCTACTATGCTATCCTCTGGAATATCAAAATGTGCAGAAACCTGTGATTAGAGCCCTAATCAAGGTAGGGCAACCTGGACTTTCGCCTAGAGTGCTGAAATTTAGATGGTGCTAACTGCTCATATATTCATCAAGGAGAAACAATTGTCATTAGTAGCAAAGTTAGCTATAATGGGAAGCTAACAAGTGATGTACTTTCTTCCCTCCACTAAGAGCCTTTGTGCTGCTCCAAGGCTCAAAGTGTCTCCCTCTGTCCACTTTCATCCTCTCTCTCAATTGAACTTGTGCCATCCTAGTTCCATTTAGCAGTACTTGACTCAGGTGCCAAAGATGCTTGTTGGGGCTCTGCCTTCAGTTTCCAACTCACTGAAACCTAATAGAAATAGAAGACTTTCCGCCTAATCTTAAGGCTACATAATTTGCAATCAGACAAATCTATAATATGGAAATATTCCTTGAACAAAGCTTAGCAAAGAAAGAAGATAGGTTGACATACCAAAAATGCAAATCTTCAAATGAGACATTTACTTTGGCTCTGGAGAAAGCAATGACCTGGAAACTCCAGACAATGATTAGGACTATGGGTAAATATAAGTCACTTTTGCATGGACCATTTAACAAGGCCTGAAAACTATACTTTATTTTTATCACTTTATAATATGTTTCAGATACTATGGACACTATGAATCTTTTTAACAAGTTGAGGAGAATAATTTGCCAACCAGAATAAAAACAGAGAATACGGCAAATCCCTCAGTTTCACGTCTGCAGTTCCTCTTGTGGACATCCTCTCTTCTTAATTTCTACCACTCCATCATCCATTACTTCTCCCCTGGACAATGCCAATCATTTCCCAACTAGGTCCTCTCTACTTCAACCTATTCATGCCACTGCAGTTTAATCTTCCCAGAGCACCATTTGGACTGAGTCATTCCCCTTCATATCCACTTTCAATGGTTGTCCTTCTCTGTCCAATCTATCTGTTGTATCTGAGCTCTTACAGTAGCATCACTCCTCTTTATGTTCCTTTTGCCAATCAAAATGGGATGAAATATGCCCATCAATTTAGAGCTGTATGGAAACAGGGATTTTTTCGTCCTTTGTATTTATATTTCCAGCATCTATTCAGTGAGAGGCAGATAGAGCAGGCCTAGTATGGGAGATAGAGCACAAGAATTGGAGGCAGGAAGACTTGACATCAACCCCTGCCTCAGACACATATAAATTTATCCTCACTTATTCTATCTCCATAATACACAATATAAACATATTGAGATGTAGACCCCAGTTTCCTTAGCTGTAACATGAGAGAATGGCTAGATAGAATGACTGACATTTGCAGATCACTTTAAAATTCAATGTGCATTTTCTTATTAGAGTATCATTATAGTCCAGAGAGGTAATGGTACATAGTCTCTGAGACTATCCCGGTTTATCCTGTGTGCATCTTGTTTGAACTCAGCTCTTTCTGTGTTGTCTCTCATGCTGTGAGCAGGAACTTTTTGTTCTGCTATGCTGGCTCTTCCTTGTGTCCCTAGTACTTAGTTCAGTGACTGGTGCAGAGTAGGCTCTTTCTAAATGCTCACTGATTGAATGATTGACTGCTTTTATAGATGAGGAAACAAACTCTGAGAGGTGTAGGGACTTGCCATTGTCACATGCCTAACAGGTATCAGAGGTAGGACTGAAATCCAAGACCTAAACTCTAAAGTTCAGCACTTTATTCATGACACCAGAGGCATCAAACTCAAATAGAAACTGTGCCCACTAATCTGTACAACAGGATTCTTATGGCTGGCATACTGACTTGGTTTACTGTATTTTTATTTATTTTATGAAACATTTCTCAATTTCATTTTAATCTGGTTCAAGGATACTGGTTGTGTTGAGGGTCATGTTTCTGATGCTTCTGCCCTACCCTATGCCATACGCTCCCTATCTGGTAAAGTCCCTTCCCAGATGTAAATAACTGAAAGGTCACTGTGAATGAAGAAACAAAAAATCATACCACCTCCTAAAGGAGAAAGATAGCAGAATCCTGACTGCATTAATCTGAAGGGGCCTCATCCTAGAACTGCAGAATGTCCTGGAATGTAGGCTTGAGGGTGTGTTGGCAGGCCTAGACTGTCCTCAGCAAACCAGACTTCCAGCCCTCTGGCAGTCTCCACCCATTACCACATAATTCTTCTATGTGATCCTTCCTTTAAGCCCCACGTGTGGCAGTGTGTAAGAGAAGACAGAGACAGTGATAGGCTATAGAAGGAAATGAAAATCTGGTCTTTTGGCCCTTACTCTCTGTATGACAGTTTACTTCTTTCTAAAGACATTTTAAGAACCCAGGACTTGGAAGGAGGAAAGATGGGTTTTCTTCTTTACTCTGGCTTCACTACCTGTATAACTCTAGGCCAAGTCACAACCTCCCTGAACCTCAGTTTCTACACTTACAAAAAGTGGATAATAACACAACCTAATAGGGTCATTGTAAGGAAAGCAGTCCGTATTCATTCAAGCCATACTAAATGTGAGTTATTTAAAGAAAAAAAATTGATAATCTTCTACTACTACAACGATGATGATGACAACGACAACGACTCCTACTATAGTTATCCCCTTTACATCTCAATTTTTTCTATCAAAGTTTTTATATATCACAGGTTTGCGTAAGAAATATTGGGAATTTTTTGCAACTTTTGTGGAAAGCGCAGATGACATGGAAAAAGTTTAGAAACTCAGAAATATATAAAACATATGTACAGTATCATACAGTACAGTTTATGACCAAATACTTAACCATAATTTTACATTAAAGTACCATAAACATGCCATAAGAGAAAAATGAAAAAAATCAGACCTTCTCTGGCACAAAGGGAGGGCCCCCAAATTTTATACTGATGTTCCAGATTGTGGGGGCACCACACTAGCCCCCACAATATGGAAGAGATAGCTACCATTACTACTACTGCTACTATTACTACTATTTTGTTGTTGTACTCGTTTATTTCAGTCATATCTGACTCTTTGTGACCCCATTTGGGGTTTTCTTGGTAAAGAAGCTGAAGTGCTTTGCCATTTATTTCTCCAGCTCATTGTACAGATGAGAAAACTGAGGCAGAGTTAAGTGACCTGCCTGGGGTCACACAGCTCGTAAGGGTCTGAAGCCTGACTTCAAGTCAGGGCAATGATTTTACCACTTGATATAACAGAGAGCACTATGCCTCAGTTAGATTTTCTCTTCTATGATACCCTGGATGAGTAAGGTCAAGACTCAGATTGCTTTCATTCATTATTTCCCTCCCCAAGTTATTCATCTTTTCAGAAGCATACAATGTAGCATCTAAACATTTATTGAGTCATCCCTCAAGGGGTACTAGATTGAGACTAGGCAGACCTGGTCTCAAATTTCAAATTCCTAACTACATAATTTGATTTATATGACAAGTATTTATTATGCACTTACTATGCGCTGGTCCTATGCTAAGCAAGTCCAGGGCACCGTCCAGGGCACTATCCACTGTGCCACCCAGCTTCCTCTAGATTAGTCCCTTCTATTTCCTGGCTTTCATTTATTTATAAAAGTAAGAAGTTAAAATACATCTCTCTCTTTCCATTAGAGTAACATAGGTCTACACACGCAGAATGTGACATGTGCCATCAGAGATAGTGGTGTCCACGTTTTTTGTTTGTTATCTGATGACAGCACTGACATAGCATCTTCTTTCTAATGGAAATGAAATAACAGAGAAACACTGGACTTCCCTGAGGTCCTCCATAAAATAGTAACATTTCTTTTCTTTTTTCATCATGTAAACAGAAGCCTGCAGCACTCTTATAATAAGCTTCGGTTCACAGTATCATTCTCCACAAGAGGGGAGGCTAGGAAGTTTAGTGCTGAGGACAGAAGCATTTCCAGCTGGAAGTCTAAATTTCACTTAGTCTCAGAGAGTGGACCTCACTTTGTGTCACATCTGGGGGGTTAAAGAGAAGGCAATCAAGGGAAGATTAACAGAAAGAAAGGCTTAATATGATTGGGGGGCAGTGGCAATAGGGCAACATAGAGGTGGATGATTCTATTAGTGTAAAGTACACCTACGGTGAAACTTCATGCACTAACGCACATGAGCAATTCCTCTAACACTTAGAGAATAGTCTGGGGCAATAAACGGTTAAGTCACTTGCTGGGGCTCACACAGCCAATATGTACCAAAAGCAGGACGTGATCAAATCACCACCACCGTCATGAAAAGGGATTGTTAAACCTTTCAAGTATCATCTATACTGTAGGAATTGGCATTCCTAAATCACCAACGTGCAAAAGACCTTTCTGATGGACACACAAGTGTGGAGGTAGTGATTGTGTGCTCCTCCAGGGTAGGGCCCATCATTTGACCTTCTTTGTATCTTGAGCACTTAGCATACTGCCTAGCATATGGCAGTCACTTAAAAAATGTTTTTAAGTTGACTGATAAATACATAAATCAGAGTTTTCATTAAAAGAATGAACCTGTCCACCATTTTGTGTATTGGGGAGTAAGAGGTGGTTAAGAGGGAGTGGGGTGCTGTGGAAAGAGTATTGGATTAGTCAGAGGTCTTGGGTTCAAATTCAGCTGTTCTACTCAATACCCATATGATCTTGGGCAAATCAAAACCCTCTCAATTTTCACCTGTAAAGTAAGGAGGCTGAATTAGAGGGCCTCTTTCAGCTGTAGAACTATAACCCTATTATCTTGTAGTGCTTATCCAGTCCAGCCCTCTCATTTCACAAATGAAGAAACTGCCAGTGTTCTCTCCTCTACACAACACTCTTCCATCCTCTCTAAATTTATGATCCTCTATGCTTCCAGATGTTAAAAATGGCTTCAATGAAAAGGAAGTGGGAATTTTAAAACATGCATACCCAAATAAAGGAACTTGCTGAACTATCTCACAATCTTCTAGGAAAGAGACACAGAGCAGAGTTCTAGGAATGGGGCAACAGTTAGGCAAAGAAAAAAACTCAGCTTTAGCTAAGCAGAGACCAAAAGTCAGATGAGAATAGGACAAGACTGCCTGTAATAGGGGTACTTTAGCCCTCCTTGCCAGGTCATACCTCTCTCTGCCTGGGTTGCTTCCTGACACACATTTCAGTGAGAGATAAGAATAATACAGAGGGCAGATGGATCAGATGGATGGGGAAGGGGTGGCAACATCATGCCAACCTGGCATTTTTGAAAGCAAGGTACAGGGAAAATATTGCCTGGGACAATGAGTCTCCCTATGGTGCAGAGTTTTAAGGCTTGACATTTTCTGGTGGAAATGGGGCTTCAAGGATCGATAGACAAACTTCTGAATGCCATTTGTAGTCTAAGAATGGACATTCCTAAACTGCTAACATGCAAAGGGCCATTTATGTATACTTGTATACTGATGGACATACAAGTATATAACTAAGGATGGTGAGCCCAAACCAGAGGCAAGTAACTCAAACCAACCTAATCAAACACAACAGGAGAGTTGTGATGCCAGTAGGAGAGGAGGCAGTAGACTAACTGGAGTGAGAACAAAGAGGAATTTCCAGAGTTTACACCACCATTTGTACTGTGAATTCGAAACAAAGCTTCTTAACCTAGGGTCTGTGATCTTGGAGAGGAAAATGAGTTACCCCTTTACTTTCACTATCCTTTAACTAAAATTTAGCATCTGCTTTCATTATTTTAATGAAATGAAATAATATAATTATTTAATTTAAGACAACAATTTAGCAAAATAACTATTTCAAAAATATCAAAATAAATATTTATTTTAAAACAACCTGAGAAGGGTTCTACAGCTTCATCAGACTGCCAGAGAGGTCCATGAACCTCAAATGGTGAATTAGCCCCAGCGGATGATCTCACCTTATGTCTCATGCCGTACCTGAAACCTAGGAAATCCATGACTAGATTCTACTTCTATGCTGCCAGGGACAGGCAGCAGAGTACAATGGGACAATGGACCAGTCTTTGAGTCAGGCAGATCCTAGGTTCAAGTCAAGGCTCTGCTGCACATTAGCTATGTGACTCTGAGTAATTCACTTAACCCTCTCAGTGCCCCAGGCCATCTAATTTACAGACAAGTCATTTATCTGCATGGAGGGAGGGAGTTTCCACAATGGGAGTATTCCCCATGAATAGAATTCCAGGGGTGGATCGCCCCCCTCCTCAAATAAATGGTCCCTAGACTTTGGCTGGGAAAACTATGTATGGGGAGAAGTGGTTATTAGACTTAATGAGTTTTTTCCTGCCTTTGTTAGAAGGCGAGAGATGAACCTTTGAGCAAGTGGAATTGTACAGTCTGTAATACAAGTCTCTTGCTTTGCATCTAATTATACTGTTCTAAAATCTAATTAAGTTGTTATTTAATCATGACTATGACCTTGCGTATCAGTAAATGAAAGAACAGCAAAGATGAGAATGGAGCCAAGTAACTTGATGCTCAGGAGGTTAGGGACAGACTCCTAGGGAAGAATCAGGGCAGTTTCAGGAGAGTGGGTAACTGACAATCACATGTCCCCTTCAGTCCTGTCTACTTATAGGACCCAAACTCTTGGACTTGTTACATAGAAATACTTGAAATACTGAAATATTAAGGTAGGTGTGGGATACCAGGTGAGACACAAAGATTCAGCTGAATAATCATTTATTAAGCACCTTCCATGTGTGAGGCAGTGTACATAGCATTTATTTGATCCTTACAACAACCCTGGGAGGCAGGTGCTGTTATTACCCCAATTTGTGAACTGAAGAAACTGAGGCAGACAGAAATTAAGGGTCACATGGCTACTAAGTGTCTGAGGGGAGATTTAAACTCAGGTCTTCCTGATTCTGGGTCCAGTGTTCTATCCACTGTGACTCTACTCAGAAAAGTTAGTGATTCCCAATCTGTTAACTCTCTAGAGGGGTGAGATAAGGATGGCTGAGGTGGATTAAACATGTGATCCTTTGGGGTGTCCTGGGCCATGCTACTTTTCAGCCCACTCAATTTCAATTTTAAACATTCGCCTGAATAAACACAGAGGGAAAAATAGAGCAAACCCTGCTACTTCTACCAGTGGATGCAGAGACTCAAAACTTATTTATGAGTGTGCTCAAGGAAACGCTCTGCTTTCTGAAGACAGCAAACTCTCTGCCTGCATAAAATTTACACCTTATTATCAAGGGAAATTGGAATGTTCAGGATAAACAAGATTTAAATGAAACGAAATTAAATTAAATTAATGGCAACAGATAAACACCTGCAGGTCTCTTCTCTGCCTGCAAGTCCCCATCCCTTAAGCAGAGCCTGAGTGGGTGGATGCTAAAGGCAGTAACCACCCCAGTGTTCACAGAGGCTGCACTCCAGCTCAGCAAATTCTTCCTCCAAAATTTCATGCATTTCTGCTGGAGGTATTTTCTCTTCATTGAGGCTGTGGAGGGAGGTAGTTGAACCCAACTGGAACATCTACTCCCTCGCTCAGTGTCCTAAGAAAGCTAAATCACATAATTCCCTAGAAAAACATAACAAATCAAAAAATGCTGGCAGCCACAAAAGCATAGGGAAGCCCCAAATATAAAAAAAAAAAATACCTGTAGCTTGCACTTCTATAACAAGGTCTGCAAAGCACTTGACATAAGTTATTTGAATCTCACAACACTGGGATAGGTAGGAGCTATAATTATTCCCATTTTATAGATAAGGAAATTAAGGGTGGCAGTAAATAAATGACTTGCCCATTCATAGTGACTTCATTGCCTGAGCAGGGTCTGAATTCAAGTGCAATACTCTATCCACTGAGCCACCTAGCTGCCCCAAACACGAGCATTTGTAAATTGTGGTAGTGGATGGCATCAGGTTAATATGTAGACTCTCATCCTCCACTGATTCCTCCTACCACACTCTCCTTTTCATATGATCCATTCATTCAGTATACATTTAGAAAGTCCTTGTGGTGTGCAGGGCACTATCCTAGAAACTAAGAAGACACAAAAATTGGGCTAAACAAGTGCCTTGTCTCATGGAATGTAAAATCTAGGAAGAAGTTAAGATGTAAACATGGCCAATGAACAAACAGTATCACATCCTAGATTCAGCAGAGAATTACAGGGAAAAAAGGACTATTTGAATTCTTTTCTTAGGGGGAGAATCCAGGAATGCCTCCTAGAGGAGGTAGTATTTGGTGTGTCCATCTCTAGCCTTCTTTCCTCTCTACCTCTTTCCATTAGCAGCAATAAAACAAAGGTGCTGCAGTTTCACTGTAAATGCAAAGGTCCTGGACCGTCAGAGGATTCTACAGTTATTTATTTATTCATTTAAGAGTAAATCTGTGATTTTAACAGGTAGAGTTCCCAGGGTCTAGAGAACTGACTGGGACACTGAGGGGTTAAGAGACTTGTATAAGGTCACACAGACTGTATATGGCAGAGACCAGACTTAAAAATGGGTCTTCCTCACTTGGTCAGTTCTCTACCTACTATGCCATTGTATCCCTATATTTAATTATTATTACATTAGATAATTATACTGGTAGAAGAAGCTCTTTTATAGGTATTCTCTACACTAATAAAATCAAAAGTCTGCTTAAAAAAATGCAAAAATCACTTATGTCCACAATACATACATGTACCTACATGGCAATGAGTGGTAGGAATACAGAAAGAGAAGAATAAGATAGGCATATGCCTATTCACAATACTTTCTTCAAGTATCTGTTCTAGGCTCTCTCCTTATGAGTCACCTGGCTACCTTTAATCTGTGTATGTTTGGGCCTGGCCCGAAGCAAAGTTTTAAGGTAGGTGAAAACTTGTGGCATCCTTCCAACTCCCCTTTCCACATTGCTAGAAACCCTGCTTTCCTTTTTATGGGGTATTGAGATCAAGTCTAAATCCCTCGATTTACATACAAGGAAATTGAGGCCCAGAGATGTTAAATGATCTACCTGAGGTCACACAGTGAGCAAATAGCAGTGCTGGGATTCTAACTCAAGACCTCAGACTCCAAATTCACTGGCTTTTCCAGCTCCTGGAGGGACAACTTTGCTCCTATGATATCTTTAATGGTTTAAATCAGACTGGCAAACTTGGCAGTAGGAGGAGCCAAAATTAAAATTAATTAAATTTCTTCAGGCGGCAAATAGGTTAGACTAGAGACAGAGGGAAGATAGTTGGTTATTGCCAGTCACGTGACAGAGAAGAGCCTGCAAGGTGGCAAGCCTCCATTTTTCAAAGGCCCACCCAAAACCCTTTGGCAGCCACAAATACACACATACATAGTTACAGACTGTTGCGATATATACACGTGTGCAATATATATTAATAATATGTTATTTATTATAATTATAATATATATCTATCGTAATTATAATATACAATTATGTAAATTATATCTTACACACACTCACACACATATATCGCAATAGTCTATAGCAACAGAAGAGGCTCAGAGAGTTAGTTGCCTGAGGGTGAAATGAGATAAACAAGACAGTAACGATGAAGTATTTGGCATGGTGCCTGGCATACAAATGTTGTCACTCTGTCATTTTTCTGTTGTGTCCAAGTCTTTGTGACCCCATTTGGGATTTTCTTGGTAAAGATATACTAGAGTGGCTTACCATTTCCTTTTCCAGTTCATTTAATAGATGAGGAACTGAGGTAAATATGGTTAAGTGACTTGCCCAGGGTCACCCAGCTAGTAGTAAGCATCTGAGATTCAATTTGAACTCAGAGAAATGAGTCTTCCTGACTCCAGACCCAGCACTCTATCCACAGTATCACCTAGCTTCCCTGAAGGATGGATTAGATGACCTCTAACGTTCCTTTCAGATCTCCACTCTAATGAGACAAAGACTCTACCCGTGACGTAGACAACATGAAATTGGATGTGTCACTGGGGTGAAACCCAAACAGACAATCACCGGAGAAAGGAATTCTGATATCTTCAAGAGAGGACAGGTGATCATCAAAGGAAAATGTACAAGTACAAAAGAAAATAGGTGAGTCTGTGTGCACTCACAGCCACACGGAAAGGAAGAGAGAGGACCCATGGGAAATAAAGGCCTCCTGTGTCTCCTTATTATAGAGAGGAAGTCTACTCATTAAACAATATGTACACAACATTAAAACATGTTTTGGAAAAGAATTAATCAGTGGCTATCTATACAGAAATTTACAACACATTACAAATGGAACTGACTGAAAACCATTCCCATTCAACCAATTCATCCTGCACATTAAGAGAAAGATTCTGTATCAAAGGATGGCCTCTAACTATGCATGTGTAGTTGGGTTCATCTGTACCCTGCTCAATTTCTATACAAACCATGCCAGGGGAGGAAGAATATTTGGTGTTGGATAATACTGTATCATTTGTAAACGTGTCTTGTGGCAAAGCCTAGAGCTGTAACTTGCGATTTTGGTGCCTGAGGCAAGAACATAAAGGATGCTCAAGGTCAAGTTGGCAATTTGTGATGCAAAAAATAACATAAAAACTAAGGAAAAAATACAAGAAGCAATAAAGCCCCATTTAAATAGAGAGGAAATGGTTCCTTTAATGCCTCACAAATGTGTGTTATAAACAAATCTTGCTATTTTGGTGGCTTCCATTTTACCTAGTTATTCTTATTCCCTTTAAATTTCCATGCCCTGGGACAAAACAGTTGTCACCATACCCTACTTATAGCTCCAGACTTGTCTCTGGTTCTGTGCCCAGTCCCGGACTACTAGTCAACTGTCTATTAAATAGACTGGTCATAGTTTGCATGTATAACTCATTATTTGGATACTTCAAAAGTAATAATGACAATAATAATAGGTAGCATTTCTATAGCATTTTAAGGTTTAGGAAGGATTTTATAAATATTTAATTTCATCCTCATACAACCCTGAGGGGTAGGTGCAAGTATTATCCTCATTTAACAGATGAAGAAGTAGAGGTTGAGGGAAATTAATCAACTTGCCCACAGTCACACAGTTAGCAAGTGGTAATAGAATGGATTTGAATCCAGGTCTATCCCAACTTCAGAGTCAACAATCTAGCCATTGAACCACCTAGCTGCCTCCATGACACAGTTAGGATTCAAAAAGGTCTCAAGAGGCCTTAACTCTTGGCTGATTCTAATAAGATGAAATTTAATACTTGGGTTCAAAAATTCCACTTCAAGATTTTATATGACTGCACATGAATAACCTAAGTGAAATTGCTAGCTTTCTCCATGAGGGAAGAGGTAATGAAAGGAGAGAATCTGGAACTCAAAGTTTTAAAAAATGAATGTTAAAAATTTTTACACGTAATTGGGGAAAAATAAAACATTAAATTTTAAAAAATCCACTTCAACTCAAGAACTGTATCAATAAAATGACAAATCCTGATTCCAAAAGGACAGATGATAAGTACTCTATCCACCTCCTGACAGACATGATGGACTCAAAGATGCAGAATGAGACATACGTTTTTGGATACAGACAAGGTGGGAATTTGTTTTGTTTGACTATGAATATTGGCAATAAGTTTTTCTTTCTGTTTGCTTCTTTCTTTCCAATGAGGGTGAAGTGGGAGAGAGAGAAAATAAATGCTTGTTAATGGAAAGATAAAATTCCGTGCAAAAGTATATTTTTAAAAATCACATTTAGCTTGTATAACATGGAGGAGGAATAAGCAGATAGCATTTGGTAGGAAAAGTTGTAGAAGTCCTGGTGGACTATAAGCCAACTAACAACGTGATGTGGTAACAAAAGAGGAAATGTCAACTTTGCATTTAGAGAGAAGTACAATGTCCAGGATTCGGGAGGTCATAAGTACTACTGTGTTCTATCCTACCCAGTCTACATGTGGAATATTGCATTCACTTCTAGGTATCATAGTTTCGGGAGACCCTTGAGAAATTGGAGAGCACCTACAGAGGACAATCAGGAAGGGCCTTGTATCCTTGCCATAGGAGGACTGATTGAAGGATCTGAGGATGTTTAGCCTGAAGAGGAGGGTGGGGAGTGCGATATGATAGCAGTCTTAAATCACATGAAGGAGAACCAGAAACAAAGGGTGGAAGCTACAAAGGGGTAAACTGAGGTTTGATGTCAGGAAACCTTCCTAGAAGTGAAAGTTGTCTGTGAGTAGAATCGGCTGCCTAGAGAGGTCATGAGTTCTACCTCTTTGGAGTTCTTCTAGCAGTTCTTCTTGGCCATGTTGTAATGGGGATTTGTTTGGGGATATGGGTTGTACTGGAGGGCCAGAGATCTCTTTCAAACCAATGGTCCTGATGTGGATGTCACCACCTGCCTCTGATCCTTCAGTTGGCTGTACCATTATCTCTGCATAGCTAACCCTTCTAACCCCTTCTCTGAGCATATATTTTCTGTCCACTTATTTCCCACATCTTCTGCCTCATGAACTTAAACCTGTTCCATGATAGATCCTCCACAGTACCCAATGGCTTGTCCAGTTCCTGATTTTATCTATAGCTCCGCTTGGGAGTGACTAAGATTGAGGTCCATCAAGGTCCAGGACCAATCAGGATCCACAGGAGAGGACTAAACCCGCCTCAGTTTGGGGACCAGAGGGAAGGAGTTTTGTAGTCAAGAATTAAAGGGTGAACCAGCCAGTATTAAGAGCCAGAGAGTCAAGTAATAGAGCTGAAAGAGTCAGGGGGAGGAGGACAGTGTCTGGGAACCAGTGTCTGGGAACCACCGATGATCAAACAGGATCAGAACTAGGATTCATAATAAGGTGCTAGGTTATGGATTTAGGCTTTAATTTAGTAATAGTCAAATAAGGATATGTTAGGCTAAACAGTAGGGATGATTTTATGTCCAGCTCTGTATCATCAACCCTGCCCTCAAACATCTCCTAAACTTCTTTAGCTGAAGGTATCTCATCTGTTGTTCTCCTTATGGTTCTCCATAGCAATGACTGAGTCTAACTGGAGTCAATAGAGAAGAATATGGCATCCACATTTCTCCTGGATGTTTATAAGTTTCAACAGGATATTCTTCAGTTGACTTCCATACCTGGAACTCAGTCTAGGTGACAGTTCATAGGCAGAAATGAATTTAACAGCCCAACATACCTACAGGCACGAAACAGAAGGCATGAAAGACATTCTCTTTCAAAGAACTAACCAATCTCTTAAGTCTTTTTCTAAATCTTGGTTAACAGAGAAGGGATTTTTTTTAAACATCACTTTATCTCCTTCACTTTTTAAAAAAAATTAGAAAATGAATGCAAAAAGGTTCTTAGGAGCACTCTGATTCCCACTCACTCCTATTCCCTCCTTACATTTTAGATAACCATGATGTGATAGATGAAAAAGAAAATACAAGGATTTCTTTTTAATCTGAATGCTCCAGCATAGCCTAGTAAGCATTGAAACTCAGAAAAGAGAGGTAAGAATTTCTTCATGTGGCTCAAATGTAGTGCAAAGTATTCAAATCACTGTGCCTATAAGTTGTTATATTACCATACCACTAAATGGGCAGATTGTAGACCTCTGTCCATCAGTGAAACCTAAGAATGTTTGTGCCAATGAGTTAAGTTACAAACCATTCCTTTAGGACACAGTATCATCTGTAGATAAATGTCAATCCCTCCCAAAGAGAAGGCACTTATTCATAAACATCAATAAATACGTAATGTACCGTATAAAAAAAACTAAAATTCAGAGATGACTGATGTCTAGTCTTCCAAGGTCCAAGTCAAAGGTCACATTCCAGTTGACCAAACACATGAAGGATAAATGACTGAATTGGTAAGGCAAAGAGAAGGCTCAGACTGCACTGGGGAGAGAATAGCTGCAGAAGATGTAGGGCAGGAACCAGAGTGGGAGTGGGGGAAACCAGAGACCACAGCAAGCATTCTTACATTCCATGGCCAGAAGGGAGGACCCTGTTCAAGGGCTAACTTACCATTCACAGCTGAGTCTGAATGATAATAGCTGGTATATGTGCACACTATGGTGATATTTCTAGACATGATAATGTTAAATATCACATACATTTGTATATATTTATCAACAAATAAACACGTGTGTATGTATGCAAATATATGCAGGTACATTTTGTCTAAATATATGTTTCTTTGGTATGAGAAACTTAGCATGGAAATGTCTACTCAGGCAAATTGGCAACTTGTCTTTAATTGTCAGCCTTAGTGGGCTGCCTGGGTCAATGAAGGGTTAAGTGTCTTGAATATTGTCATATAGTAAATATGTTTCAGAGATATACCTTGAAGCCAGGTCTTTCTGACTCTAAAACCAGACCTCTATCTACTATCCCATGGCATATTCTCTCTCTCTCTCTCTCTCTCTCTCCCTCTCCCTCTCCTTCTCCTTCTCCTCCTCTCTTTCTTTCTCTTTTCCCCCATTCCTTTCCATTTCTCCCTCCTGTTCTCCTCTCCTCTCTATCTCTCCTCCCTTTCTATTTCCCCTTCTTCCCTACCCTCTCTCCCTCATCTATTTCCCTCTTTCCCTCCCTCCAAGAAAGAGATTTATTGACCACGCTTGTTTTTACATCACAAACATTACAAATGATCCTACTCCCTGAGAGGTCTTACAACAAAGTAAAACAATTAAGCAAAACTAAGGAAGCAGTGACCTCATCTTAAAGTACGTGAAAAATTCCACATTTGGAGCGTACCTCCCCAAACTCTTTAAGTGTTTTTTTTAATTCACAGAAATCTATTTTCTCTCCCTCCTACCTGTCCCCATTGCTTTAAAAAAAAGAAAAGAAAAACAGATTTCTTCTAACAAATATGTATAGTCAAGCAAAACAAATTTTCTCTTCAGGCATATAAAAAAAATTCATCATTCTGTATTCTAAATTCTCTCCATTAGCAAAGGGATAGTATTTTTATTATTCATCCTCTGTAATTATGGACCACCATTCATTCCTTACAGTCCTCAACGTTATTTGTCTTTACGCTATTGCTCCTACTGTATTTGTTGTATTATTTCATTCTCTACCAGTTTGTAAACATTTTCAAAATTGTCTTTATATTTATGATTTTGTAGTATAATCTATTCTGGTTCTACTTATCTCACTTTACATCGTGTCATATTAGTCCATGTCTCTTTGAAATTATTTTTTCACAACACAATAGTATTCCATCTCATTCATATTTTTGTTGTTATTCAGTTGGTTCAGTTATATCTGAATCTTCATGAACCCATTTGTGTTTGTTTTTGGCAAAGATACTGGAGTGGTCTGCCATTTATTTCCTTTTCCAGCTCATTTTTACAGATGAGGAAACTTAGGCACACAGGGGTAAGTGATTTACCCAGGGTCATGCAGCTATTAAGTGTCTAAGGTCAAGTTTGAACTCAGGGAGAGGAGTCTTCCTGACTTCGGACCCAGCACTCCATCCACTGTGCCACCTAGCTGCCCCTGTTATTCATATACTACTGCTCATTCAAGCCATTCCCCAGTTGATGGGTAGCCCTTAATTTAACAAGGGTTTTTTTCCCTAACATCACCACAGAAAGAGATGTTATAAATATTTTTGTACATATAGGGCTTCCTTTGATCTCTTTTGGGTATAGGCTTACCAAAATATTTATATGATTAAATAAATTATATATATATATTATATCAATAAAAATAAGAAAAATAACCCATTATATCTCATGTGATCCTTACAACTACCCTTTGGAGATAGAGCAGATATTATCACCAACACTCACTTCTGCCCTCTGGGCTTTTTGGGGGGGATAGAAGGGGTCCAGACCTATGATTTCATTATGTAGGGAAATTCCAGTGTGGAAACTGACTATATAAATGCCAATCAGTTACCATCTGTAGGCTATAGTCCTATTTTAAAAAACTTATTTGTTTTCAGTTTTGTACAATCATAAGTCTTAGATTTTATCCCTCTCCCTCCCCCTCCCTCTTTCCCCAAGATGGGTTCTACACATACATTCTTATTAAACACATACACATACTTTCTTATTAAACACATTTTTGCATTAATCATGTTGCATGGAAGAATTAAAATGAATGGGAGAAACCATGAGAAAAACCCAAACAAAACAAAAACAAGAGAAAATATTCTGCTTCATTCTGCTTTCCAATTCCATAGTTCTTTCTCTGGATGTGGATGGCATTTTGCCTGGAATCCTTTGGGAATATTTAAGGTCCTTGCATTGCTGTGAAGGGTTAAGTCTACCAGAAAAATTCCTCACTGTTGTTACTCTGTACATTGATCTCCTTTTTCTTCTCCTTTCACTCAGCACCAGTTCATATAAGTCTTTCCAGGCCTCTCTGAAGTCTACTGTTCATCATTTCTTATAGCACAATAGTATTCCATTACATTCACATACCACAATTTATCAGCCATTCCCCAATTGATGGGCATCCCCTCGTTTTCCAGTTTCTGGCCACCACAAAGAGAGCTGCTATAAATATTTTTGTATGTGTGGGACCCTTTCCCATTTCTATGATCTCTTGGGGATACAGTTCTTGAAGTGATACTGCTGGGTCAAAGGGCATGCACATTTTTGTAGCCCATTGAGTATAGTTCCAAATTGCTCTCCAGAATGGTTGGATTACCTGTAAACTATAGTCTTAAGAGCATTAGTTGTCCCAGGACCCAAGAGATTAAGTGACTTGGTCAAAATGACAGTGTCAGAGGCAGCCTTTGAATTCAGGTCTTCCAGACTCCAAGGCTGGCCCTTCATCCACTGCCTCATGCTACCTCTCACTCTCAATTTACTGATGATAAAAATGAAAGCACAATCCCATAAGCATGAAGTCACTGAATTCAGGCTGCTGGTTCCAATCCAATGCTCTTTCCGCCCTACCGCAAGTGTCTCCTTTTGGGAATAGCTTCAAATAAATATTATTACTACAAAACTTTCAGATTTTATGATGCTTGCCTAAGTGGCTACTGATGCTCTGATTTGGTTTGGTTTTTTTCAAAAGAGACAATAAGGTACTCTGTTTATATTGGTCACATTAACAACTTGCCCAATTCACTTTTGTTAACTGCCAAGGACTGGGCTAAGGTGTACCAACTTGTATAGGAAAAACACAACACACAAGACCATGTGGGGTTTTACTTAATGTCTACCGCCCAAGGGTAAGCCTGAAAATAACTCAGCACTCTGTAAGTATCCCTTGTTTCTCTGTCTTTGAAAGGAGGGGAAGAAAGCCCAGGTCTAGGAAAAAATACTTTTTAAACTGTTGGCGACTTTCTCAACTACTGAACATCTGTGCTGTTAGATTCCCAAGACTATTTATTTTACTCTTGCTTTTCTGCAGACTAAAGATGAATTCAGATCCAGATGGGATGGTGTCATTCAACCTGCTGTTTTCCACTTTTATTCCATGGGAAAAGAGAGTCATTGTTCTAGACTAGAAATCCCATGGATTCTAGACAATCTAATTAAGTTTCTTGCAGAACTGATGGGAGCAAAAAGTAAAGAAAAAAGGAGCCCATTTTCTTTTCTCAACCTTTTTTACTTCCTTTTTGGATTTTACATCATTTTCTTCACCTTTTAAAGCTGGACTTTTTAACCCTTGGATGTAAAAGAAAAGGGTCACTGAAAAAAAAAACAACAGACTTGGACTCAGCTATGGAGGGTGACTGGAGCTTACTCTGCCTTATGGCTGTGCAGGACATGCTTTCTGTCACCTTCAACATTGCACAGCATGTCTTTAAAAAATTTAAAAAAGCAAAAATAAAAACAACCAAGGTTTTGGCTTTAAATACTAGCTCTGGTAAGTCAGAAGTCCTGACTTACAGTCATCTGGACAGACAAAGTATTTTCCAAACTCTCTGATTCAAGATTTTTTTTTTTTTACTCATTGCCGCACTTCACCCAGTCAAACCTCCCCCCACCCCCACCCCCCCCAACTCTTAACAGTAAACAGCAGTTCCATTTATAGCAAGAGAAGGCAAGGCCTGGACCAGAACAAGAATCTGGCCCTCCTTAATGCTGAGCAAGTTCCAAGAGCTGTCCAAAGGCAGACATACACACACACACACACACAGATGGTGACTCACAGAATAAACTTTTTGTGGGAAATAATACAGTCAAGTAATCACAATTTCATATCTGAGAAAATGTTGGATTATAGATAAAATGTCACTGCCACTGGGAGTCATTAACGCTACAGCTCAGTGCAACTCAAGGCAACAACATTCATTAAATACCTCCTCACTATGTGCAGTGATAGGTGTGGGGAAGCAAAAGGAGAAAGTGGATGGTGAAATTGACTTTCTCCTTGAAACCACAGAAACTGAAAAAGTGGGGATGAAGAAGTATTGAGCATAATACATAAAACAGTGACCTAGGATGTTCCATCAAAGGAAATAAAAGTCAGGGTACCAGATCTTTTGAACATCCCTGACTCTACCCTCCAAATAAATTATCATCTTGTGGTAGAAAAGAACAATGGAATTGGTATGCAGAGACCTGGGTTCTGTTCTGGTCTCTTCTAACTAGCCACATGTCAATTCACCTCTCTAGCATTCATTTTTCTTACCTCTAAAAATCAATATAAAATTTTACTCAAGTCCTTTTCAGATTTTCTTTTGGGTTCTATTCTATTTTTTTTTAACTTAAAATGTATTGACATCTTTGGTTTTTATATCTACTATTTTCTCAGTATATAACCATACATAATAGTTCAATAAGTCAAACCTCCACTAATAGCGTATTACTGTACCTTTTTTTTCCACAGCCTCTCCAACACTGCCCACTCCCAACTTCTTTCATCTTTACTATTTGCTATATGCGAAGTCAAAACTCAGCTGTTTTTATGAGCATTTCTCTTATTACTAGAGATTTGGAGCAATCTTTGCTCTGATAGTTATTAGTTTACAGGTCTTTTTTTTGAGAACTATTTATTTGTTTCCTTTAGCCACATTCATTAGTCCGATAGTTTAGTTAATTCTCTACTTGTCTTGAATAGGAGGCCTTTCAGAAACCTGATACAAAGATTTTTCCCAAGCAAAAGCTTCCTTTCTTATCCTAGCTGCATTGATTTTGCTCATGCAAAAGTATTTCAATTTCATGTAATCAACATTTAGTGTTTTATCTTTTGTAATCACTTCGATTCCTTGTTTGGCAAGAATTTTTTTTCTAGACATAGTTATGAGAAGTTCCTGATCTGTTTCTCTTTTAATTTTTTTAATGGTATGACCTTTAATATTCAGCTCACATACCCATTTTGAGCTATATGGTGTAAATGTTTGCTGAAAGCTAATTTCTACCAAACTACTTTCCAGTTTTTCCAGCAATTCTTGTCAGCTATTGTATTCACCTCCAAGTCACTTATGTACTCAGGTTAATTGCATCCTGGATTATTGATTTAATTTCATTCTATTTCATTCTCATATGCCACAGATCAGAGATCAGTATGCAGTCACATGTTTGAAAAATAAGCCTTAAGAATAACAAAATGAGATGGTGTCAAAGAGCTCCACTGGCAATGTCACATTAAAGTCAATCACTTCATTCTGGTGCCCAGATGGTGACGCAACAATCATCTGAGAAGTAAAAGAAATCAAAAGCACCAACATGCCACTTGAAAAAATGGCAGACTGAGCACACTGCCAAGACAGCATCAAGTTCCTGAGAACACAGACTGTCCTACTATCCAATCATTGCTTCTGGGACAATTCTGTCAACAGTGCACACATTAAATGAAAAGCCTAGACTAGCAGAACCAAGTTCATTGCTTCCAACTAACCACTAAATCTTAAAAAAATTATTTGCTGTAACACAACAGCATATTTGGGACTTGCATTTGGAGACAGGAAGACCTAGGAGGGAATCCTGCCTATGATACTTACTTGTAGGTTGACCCTGTAGGAGTCCCTCAAACTTGCCAAGTAACTCAGTTTCCTCATTTGTAAAAGAGGGATCATAATCCCTATCACACTGTTGGTTTAAGATTCAAATAAGATAATGAATGAAATGTGTCTTGCAAACTTTGGAGCATTACACAACTATTGATTTGACATAATTATTATTCATGAATCTATGATTTTATTAATATAGAGAACATCTGCTGCAGAAACTCTCTCTACCAATGTATACAGACAACTGTTCTGTGACTTACAGTCTTAGAAAGTTGCTTGGGACCATGAAAGATTAGTGAATTGCCCAGGTTCCCATAGCTAGTATAGGAGGTGGAACGTGAACCCAGGTCTTCCGGAGTGTTTTCATTTACGTGCCCTCCACTGGACTTGGGTGAATGTGTATGGAGTTGGTGTTTCTAAAGCATTTCTTCTACCTGTGGTGCTTCCTTACAGTTGCCTTATGTCTACTCCTTATGTAGGGCCTACTTGACAGTCTTGATGGGGGATCTGGATCCCTCATCAGTACCATTGTCAGTTGTTGTTTGATCTTTTTTTTCAGTCATGTCCAACTCTCTGTGACTCCATTTGGGGTTTTCTTGGCAAAGACACTGGAGTGGTTTGCCATTTCCTTCTCTAACTCATTTTATACAGATGAGGAAAGTGAGGCAAACAGGTATAAGTGACTGGCCCAGGGTCACACAGCTAGTAAGTCTCTGAGGCCAGATTTGAACTCAGGAAGATGAGTCTTCCTCCTTTACACTCAACACTCTATCCACTGTATCACCCAGCTATCTAATATGTGATATATATATACATATATATATATATATATACAATGTGATAAATATATATATTTATTGTTAGTAGTAGTAGTAGTAATAATAATTTTCACTTTAATCAGATAAAAGGTCCTTATCTGGAGGCATAGTTTCAGGAAGGTCCTGCTGCCTTTACAATCTCCCCCATCCCCTTTTCCCTAGATGCCCAGCAGGGGAAAAACTGAGTTTGGTGTTCTTACTTTGCTAGGAAGGCCATATTCACCTAAAGAGACAATCCTGCAACAAAGAGAAGTCAATGGAAAAGAGAAAACAAAGTAGGGTAGAAAGGAGCATGGCTAGATCAGAGCTCAAGTTCTGGCACTGCCATTTACTAGCCAGGTGACCTTGGGCAAGTTTGCTTCATCTGCAAAACAAAGATAACTATTCTTATATTCCAGTGCCACCCCTAGGGCTCTTTGCTTAGATTTGCTGGAAATTCTCTAGAATTCACCCCACCCAGACCCTTGGTACATCCTTTAATCATTCAGTAGCTCACTATCCTTTTCCCACAATACCACTCCTGGAAAGATCATACCCAGCAATTGCCCAATGGCTCTACTCAGTGATTTCCCATTACAGAACACTCCTTCCTAGCCACCAATATCAGATATGTATTGTCTTTCCTTAATAGAATTTAAGCTCCTTGGGAGCAGGGGCCTCCTTCTTTTTGTATGTGTATCCCCAATGATTAGCACTTGTCCTTTTATTTTTAAAAAGGACCAATGACATCATGGGGTGATGTCTTGACTCCTTTGTAAATCAGATTTAAAGTGAGGCAGTTGTCAGCCTCACTCTCTCTTCCTGAGTCATCCAAGTCCAGTGGCAAGCCAACAGTCAAGACAACTGGTGATGGCCCAGGATGCAGTGAATGATGTTGGAATCTTTGATGTCTGATAAAGGTTTAAGTGCTCCACAGTGCCTGCTTCAGCTGCCTTCATGGCCATTGGAACAAATTCTTCTTATCTACCCATTCCACCAGGGAAATTGTCTCATGGTTAGGGTGGATATCCCCTTAATTCACCACTGGGTTTGAAGCTCATGAATTACCCTCAGTCTAGTTTAGCTCCTCTGCCAAGATGGTTTACTGTGGTGTAGCTGTTGTTCATGGTACAGCTTCATGGAGCCATAGGTGAGAGCTGGGCGAAAGA
Organism: Notamacropus eugenii; assembly: GCF_028372415.1. Lineage (NCBI taxonomy): Eukaryota > Metazoa > Chordata > Mammalia > Diprotodontia > Macropodidae > Notamacropus > Notamacropus eugenii. The sequence continues at coordinate 138,017,342 of NC_092877.1, forward strand.
TGGACACCAAGGAAGAATGAACAGCCCTGTAAAGGGCTCAGTAAGCCCTCATATCAGAGATTCTAGTCCTCCTCAATACCTCATGCTCCCCTACAGTGCCTGGCACTATTCTTGGCATAAACTAAGCACTAAATAAAGGCTTTCTTATTCACTCATTCATACTACCTATCTTACAAGGTTGCCAAGGAAAAGGTGTTTTCTAAACTTTAAGTGCTATATAAATGAGCTGTAATTATACTTACATACAAAGACAGAGACAGACAGAAGTATATGCACAATGTGGTATCACAGTGAAAATGTTTGACTTTGACTCAACCCAACTTGGATTTTAATCTCGTTTCTGATACTTACTGGTTGAGTGACCTAAGGCAAGTCATTTTACTTGTAGATTCTTCAAGCAACTCTCTAGACTAACCTCCTAAATCAAAGATGTGGTTTCCCACCTGAAAAAAAAATGACAGATGCATCACATACACACATATATACCTACGTACACAACAGTGACAAAGGGGGTGAACATTTTGGTTAATGGGGTTGCTACAATAATCAGAAAGGTATAGTAGGTGATCTGTGGGATAGGAAAGCAGCAGATGTCACTAATACCTCTAATGAGAGAACCAGCCTTTTTCTCCCTCTGAGGCAGCCTTCAGGCAATAGATGGTTTCTCAGCAGAGCTCAGAGTTAACTACTTGTAGAAGGGAAAATGAAACTGAGTTTCGATACAGAGACTGGCAATGGTTTTTCTTCCTCTTTTCCTTCCCTGCTGGGTCCTGTCCCATCCCAGCTAATCCCTTCCTGTCCCTTCCAGTCTTGTCTTGTCTAGCCCCCTCCAAGTCAGTGAGCGATCCCTTGCATTTATTATGTTCATCCCTGGGTAAGTCTTGTATGTTGGGCTCTGCTGCCAACTCATTAAGGTCCTGGGCACAGAGAAAAACTCAGCTCCACATATATTTGAGTGCCTACCACATATACCACCAAAAGGTGTAGTTATTAAAGACTCTGTGTCACAAGGTTGGTAGCAGTGGTGGTTGCAGATGACCCTTAACTCTTCGCTATTCTCTTAAGCATGCTGTGTCAAATGTTGTGAAATATGCTACACTGGGTGTACTCTGAGTAAGCCAGGAGAGGATTCATGAAGTCGACAAGTGAGCCAATCTCTCTTCAGGGCAGAGATGTGAAGAAGTGAATCTACCCATGTGACTTTTCCTAAGAAACTGTTTTGATCTCTATATGCATTCAGTAAGTCACTATACGTATTTAGAGACTTGATGTCTCAAATTAGCTAGAATATAAACTTGTTAATGGGCAGTTAGGTTAGTGAAAAGAGTATTGGGCTTGGAGTCAGGAAGACCTGTGTTCAAATCTGGCCTCAGATACTTACTAGCTGTGTGACCCTGGGCAAGTCACTTAACTCTGTTTGCCCCAGTTATCTCATCTGCAAAACGAGCTGGAGAAGGAAATGATAAACCACTCCAATACTTTTGTCAAGAAAACCCCAAATGTGGTTATAAAAAGTCAGACATGAAACAATCACCACCACCTTTTAATATAGGGGTTCTTGAAGTTGTAAACTTTTAAAACATGTTATTTTGTGCATGTGAAAATATTATTCTGAGAAGGGATTCATAGGCTTCCCCCAACTGCCAAAGGGGTCCATGACATGGAAGGATTAAGAACTCTAGTTCTAATGGGTCAAGATATTGTGTGGGTTTTTTTTAAAAATCATACCTACAGGCATAGATCAACATCTTACACCCTATACCAAGATAAAATCAAAATGGGTACATGATTTAGATATAAAGACTGATACTATAAGCAAATTAGGAGAGCAAGGAATAATTTACTTGTCACATCTATGGAGAAGGGAATAATTTATGACCAAATAAGAGATAGAGAACATTATGAAATGCAAAATGGGTGATTTTAATTACATTAAATTGAAAAGTTTTTACACAAAGCCAAACCAAGTTTAAAAGAGAAGCAGAAAGGTGGGAAACAATTTTTACAGCCAGTGTCTCTGATAAAAGTCTTATTTCTAAAATATAGAGAGAACTGAGTTGAATTTATAAGAATACAAGTCATTCCCCAATTGATAAATGGTCAAAAAATATGAACAAGCAGTTTTCAGAGGAAGAAACTAAAGCTATGTATAGTCATATGAAAAAATGCTCTAAATCATTACTGATCCGAGCAATGCAAATTAAAACAACTCTGAGGGGCAACATCACACCTATCAGAATGACTAATATGACAAAAAAGGAAAACGATAAATGCTGGAGAAGATGTGGGAAAATTGGAACACTAATGTGTTGTTGGTGGATTTGTGAACTGAATCAACCATTCTGGAGAGCAATTTGGACCTATGTCCAAAGGGATATAATATTGTGCATACCCAGCAATACCACTTCTAGGGCTGTCTCCCAAAGAGATCATAAAAATGGGAAAAAGTCCCACATGTACAAAAATATTTATGGCAACTCTTTTTGTGGTGGCCAAGAACTGGAAATTGAGGGGATGCCCATCAATTGGGGAATGGCTGAACAAGTTGTGGTATATGAATGTAATGGAATGCCATTGTGATATAATACAGAAATGATGAGCAGGTGGACTTCGGAGAGGCCTGGAAGGACTTATATGACCTGATGCTGAGTGAAGTGAGCAGAACCAGAAGAACATTGTACACAGTAACAGCCATGGTGTGCGAGGAATAACTTTAGACGGCTCTTCTCAGCAATGCAAGGATCTAAGACAATTCCAAAAGATTCATGATGAAAAATGTGATCTACATCCAGAGAAAGAACTTTGGAGTCTAGATGTAGATTGAAGCACACTATTTGCTCTCTTTTTCTTTCGTTGCTTTGTGTTTCTTCCTTCTCATGGTTCCTGAGTTTTAAGTTATTCCAATATTTTTGACAACATAAAATGTCATATTTATTTATCAAGTATGATGTAATGGAAACAGTACTTCCAAGAGAGAGTGACCTGCTGGGTACAAGTCCCCCTTCTGACACACAGTGGCTGTGCCAGCCAGGTCAAGTCCCTAAGTTGCTCTTTACTATAGGGAACTTTATGAGGCTAGAAGTTGCAGAGAATATACTAACCTATATTGGTAGAGAGGTTCCTTACCAAGAGTTCCCCTACCCTGATGAAGTCCCATTCTGGTTAAAAATAAATGAATTCGGCTATATACATCCATAGCAAAGGATACTTCAACAGTAAATAGTAAGATAAGTAAATAGTGAATCAAGAGTGGGTTGGCCTGGGGACCTATGAAGCATCTTTCAACTGAGATTCTAAAACCAGGTGGCACTGGTTAATTCCAAAGTCCCAGATCAGTTTTGGCTCATGCTACACCTTCCACAAGCTAGAAACTCATACCCAAAATAATATTATTGAAAACAAGGAAGTTTTTCCACATAAACCTCTACCACTTTAGGTTAGCATTTGGATGTACTTTGTCTTTTGGATTCCATTTAATGTCATACTTCCCACTGTGCTTCAGGCTAAATTCTAGAACAGCAGGTAAGTACTTTATGAATCCATAAATGACACAAGATTTTATTTTTCCACACCTAATGCAGTTCTTTGCATGTCATGCTGTGACACAAAATACAAAACCTTAAGCCTGGAACTTCTAAAGGCTCCACAGTCGAGACCTGATCTACCCTTCCATTCATCTTACATATTATTTCCCTTCATGCATTCTTCATTTCAGGCAAAGCTGTCTGCTAGTCATTCCCATCTACTACAGGGGAATGAAGATAAATGTTTAACAACCAGCTCTCCAAGTGGGAAAAGTATACGACATATTTTTAAGTTTAATGTCTATTATTAAGCATTTTCTCCATCACTTTCCTAAGTTTAGACAATCAACCAAATCATATATTTTTTATTCTGCTGATTTTTATATCTTATCAATATTATTTTAGAATAAAATTTAAAATTTACTATTTTATTAATGTTATTTTATTTTGGAGATTTTGCCCATCTCCAAAATATAAACGCTCAACCTGAAAATTTAACAATCAGTTCTAAGTGACATCTGCCACCCTGCCTCTCCACCTTGTGGAATCTCTTGCTCCCTTCAAAGCACGCATCAGGCAGAGCTGCTCCCACAGAGCTATTCTTGATGCTTCGCGTTAGTGTTTGCATTTACTTGCACAAGTGTTTATATCTTCCCCCAGCAGAATATAAGCTCCTTAACCACAGGGACAGTGTTTTTTGTATCTTTAACTCCAGTCCAGTGCTTGGCTAGGGGGGCAGGCGCTTAAACATTTATTGAATTGACCTCAATAGTTTCATGAGATACTCAGAATTTCTAGGTTAAAAATTTGCTCTCTTGTCATGGTTTCATTGTCATTCTTCAAATATCTACTTTTAAAGCCCCATAATACCAGAAGCAGGGCAGTTAGGTGGCACAGTAGTAGATACAACACTGGGCCTGGAGGCAGGAAGGCTCATCTACCTGAGTTCAAATCTGGTCTCAGATTCTTACTAATTATGTGACCCTGGGCAAGTCACTTAACCCTTTTTGTCTCAGTTTCCTTTTCTGTGAAATGAGTTGGAGAAAGAAATGGCCAATCATTTCGGGACCACTTCCAAGAAACCCCACATGGGGTCATGAAGAGTTGGACACAACTAAACACCAGCAAATACTAAAGGCACAGTGATAGGGAAGAGGAAGACCAAAAGGAACCATATTTAACACTTACATAATGCTTTAAGGCTTGCAAAACACTTTACACATGTTATTTCATGTGAACCGCCCAACATCCTTGTGAGGTTATGTGTTATTATTATCTCGCTTTTATAGATTTAGAAACTGAGGAAGCTTGTTGAAAGTCACATAGCCAGCAATTATCTGAGGCAAAATTTTAATTCAGCTCTCCCTGACCCCAGGTCCAGCACCCTAGCCACTGTGTTACCTGAGAAGACAAGGGTGCTGCCCACAGGAAGCATATGGTCCAATTGGACCGACACAGTGTATTCAAACAGAAAGGAGCAAAGACCTTAATGTAGGAAATTAATGCCAAAGGGCAATCAATACTCAAATGTTTATAATTTCTCTATTTTTCTAAAGTATTTTACTTACAGAAAACCTCTCTCAGTCTCATTTTTAGATATAGTCTGGGCTATCAGCTATTGTCAAGGCATCATGGTATGGTGGAAAGACAGCTGCATTTGGTATCAGGAGACATGAGTTTCGGAAGTAACCTTAAGTATACTTGAAAAAGTAAAAGCATTCTACAAATAGAATATGTTATGATTACCACTGAACTACATCGCCACTAAAAGGCTAGGCAAAAATTGTCCTGTCAGTCAACAAGCACTTATTACACCCTTACTATGTGCAAGGTACTTTGCTAAGTGCTAGGGATACAAAGGCAAAAACCAGTTTCTGCTGTCAGGGAACTTTTAGGTATCTGGAGGAGATTGAACACAGCAACTATGTAGAAATAAGATTTATATACAGGGTAAGTTGGAGATAATCAACAGAGGAAATGCACTAGCATTAAGTTGTATCTGGAAAGGTTTCCTGTAGAAGGTGGGATTCTAAAAGGAACTGAAAGGAAGCCAGGGAACCAGAGGGCAGAGATGAGGAGGGACAGAAACCCAGGCCTGGAGAAAATGCAATCAGAAGAAGGGTCGCCATTTGTGTAGTACGGCAAAGAGAATGGAAAAACTGTTCAACAGCCTGGTAAAACAGATCTCTACTGGCAACACCTTTGGTTGGTGTTTTATCTTCTATCTAGGTACCTGGATTCATTTGTGACACTTGCCCAAAATGATTCTTAATGTTTCAAACAGAGCTGTCCCAATGGGCAAGTAGTGGACTCCTTGCTGGGAGGTTTTCAAGAAAGGGCTTCGATGGCCGCATGTTGTGGATGTTGGACAAGGAATTCTGAGTCAGGTTCAGGTTGGATGGTATACGGGTGTGGGAGGTAGGGGGGCAGCCTCTTTTGATTGGTTGTATAGCAAGTAAAGTTGAGTCTTTAATGGGTGAGATTCAGATACTCTCTCCCTGCGTGGGGCTCTTTCTATGCATCCCTTCCTGCTGTGTACAGAGTGGGTGCTGTGCATGAACTGAACTGAAAGGAAGAACTTGCTTCTCCTATTCCCTCTTTTATCCTGACTTTGAGAAATGGACCTGGGGGGTGTTTGTTTCTGTTTCACGTCATTTGTCCTTCCCAGTTTCAGATGCTGGGTGCCAACAGTGATCCCACCAGAGCCAGGAGTTACAGTCACAGTGGCCTTCGAGTCAGGATTGCATGCAGGATGTTGCAGCTGAGCAACCTGGTGGGTAAACCCAGAAAAACCAGAGCACTGGAGACATGAGCCTGAAAATGGGTTTTGGACTTAAAACTGGAATTGTGCACTACAGGAATGGAGCTAAACTATGAACCTAATCCTGTTCCTATCCCTAGAGACTGAAGTGACATGAAGTGGAGGGGGGGCGGGTTCAGAGGGGAGAAGGAGAAATGATGGCACACATAATGAAGAATAGATTTATATCTTTGTGATCATACCTTTATCCAATATTCCTCTGTAAAAATTAAAAACAAAAAAAACCCCAACTGTTAAACTTTCAGCACCTCTGTTAACAAACGCTCCTTCCCAGGGCTTGATTTGTTTTGCTGATTGTCTAGACTTGAGAAAGTAGTGGGAAACATGTTGATAATGTAGATTAAATGTACATATGTTTCCTGAAAATATTTTTGAGTCAATTGTTAAGTATTTCTCAGCACACTCCTGGTCCAAATAAGGACAATATTTTATGTGGCAGAGGTCTGATATCATCAGGTACGTAGAAATTATTCCTGGTAGAAGGGTACAGGGCTTCTCTGATCCCCTTGGCAAAAATCATTGAATCTGGTTTTGTGCAGGAGAAGAGAAGTGAAGATGTGGAAATTACCCTGTTAATTTGATCACAGCAGAAAGCCGAAATGAATAATCTGCTCTGGGACCTAAATAATCTTATTAGGCTCCCTACATTCATCAAGCTAACCAGATCATTGCCAGAGTCCCATCTCACTTTGTTCTGTGCAGACTGTGACCCTGTCTCTATGGATGAAAAAAAAAAAAAGACTGGACCTTAGTGTGGAAGAAAGAGCAAAGAAAAATGGGCAAGACCCATCTACTCCCTGTATCCAGATATGCTCCTGCCCACTCAGTTGCATGGTAATCTATGTAATCAGCTTATGTAAATGGTTTAGCTGGGTCTACTTGAACACAGAAGGGGCCACCTTCTGACTCAGCTTGTATCTATAGGATATAGCTGAATTGGCTATAGCATGATTGATTTAGACTTTGGAGATGTATCTTTGCTCCTCTGCAAGATAAATTATGTGGCAACTGACTAGGCGGTAGATTACTAGATACAGCGCTAGACCGGAAATCAAGAAATTCTCAGTTAAGAATCATAAGAAGGTCTAATACTGGTTCTGTTACTATGTATATGAGCTTGGATAAGTAACTTAACCTCTCCAGTCCTAGGTTTCCAGCTATATAAGGAGAATTAGATCCTTTCTGGCATTAAAATTCTGACTCCACAATTCTACTTTAATTGAATCTGGGTTGGTCATTATTACGATTACATCACGACACAGTCATTTAAACCTTTCTGCGCCTCAGTTTCCCTATCTGTAAAATAAGGATAATAATAGCTACCACAAAGAGTTGTTGTGAGGATCAAATGAGTTAACATATGTAAAGCATTTTCAATGCACTAAATCAGTGTAATATATAAGTAAACATAAATAATAAAGGTTATTATTGTTATTATTTATGGTGTTAGGTTGTAATAGCCATATCTTTAAAATAGCTATAATCATATAGTGCCCACATCACCTGGCCACCATAGAGTTTCAAGGTTAGAAGTTACTGGCTCTAGAGCAAGATTTTTAAACGCGCCCCTAAATGTGACAGCAGTGAATGAAGTCTGTAAACACTCAAAAGCGATTATTCCTGTATATTGGAATATAGGATATACTGTAGTGTCTGTTGTCTTCTCCATTACAATGGAAGCCTCTTGAGAGCAGGAAATGTCTTACTGTTCCGTTGGTATCTCCAGAACTTATACAGAGCTTTGTACGTAGTAAGCACTTCATAAATTCCTTTTCTTCGGGAATTAATTCATTTAAGGAAAAGTTGCCTAAGAATTAGAGCTATCTCAAGAGAAAAGGTCTGCCTTGAGAGCTTGTACAAACTCCTTCACTTGAGGTTTCCCCATCAAAGCCTGAGGATCCCTGCCTGGCAGTCATGCCATAGATGGGTTTCCGGGCGTATATTGATCAGAATAGATAAGCCCTAGGGTCCCTTCAGATGCTCAGTCCCCTCATCTGATTGAATTACTAAGGGCCAGTCACTGTTAAGCACTGAGGGCCCAAAGTAAGGTGTAAACAGAGTCTCTCTCCTTAAGGAGCATATCATCCTAACAGGCAAGACCACACGTAAATGATCAATCAATATTGTTCAAATTCCTATTATGTGCCAGGCACCGCATTAAGTGCTGGCAATACAAAAAGAGGCAAAAGACAGTCCCCATGCTCAAGGAGATTACCATCTAATGGGGGAAGACGACATGCAAACAAATACATAGAAAGCAAGCTATATTCAGGAGAAACAGGAAATAATTAGAAGAGGGAAGGCACTGGAATAAAAAGGGGTTGGGGAAGGTTTCCTGTAGAAGGTGGGATTTTAGTTGGGACTTCAAGGAAGCCAGGGAGCTCAGCAGTCAAAGCAGAGGAGGGAGTGCATTCCAGGCTTGCAACATACATAATAAACATAGAACAGAGGGAAAGTCTTATGGAGGTGGGGAGGGGGCAGAAGGCACTAGGAACTGCAGAGCTCCTGGAAAGCCTCCTGCAGGAGGTGGGATTTGAGCTGAATCTCAAAGGGAGTCAGGGAAACTAAGAGGAGACCTGAATGCACTGCAATCTAGGGGACTGCCAGTGTGAAGGAACAGAGAGGCAGATGGTTCAAGAAGCTAAGCCAGTATAAGCAAGTACAGGAAAGGGGCCAGGCTAGGAGAGTCTTAAATGCTGAACAAAGAGTTTTCTATTTGATCCTAAAGGTAACAGCTAGAGCTCACTGGGAAGGGGGCAGGAGGGAGGGAAGGAGAGACATGATCAGTTGTGCTTTAGGAAAATTACCCTGACAGCTGAGTGTAAAATGGATTGGGAGAGGGGAGAGGCTTGAGCCAAGGACACCTTACTACACAGTAGTAAGGCTACTGTATCAGCCCCCAGGGAAAGGTGATGAAGACCTAAGCTAGGGGGATGGTGGTATGAGCCGAGAGAATGGAGCACCATAATCCCCTGCACATCACAGCTTTCCCTACTGCAGTTTAGATATATCACAGGCTGGCATACGAAATTAAATGGGACTTTTCAGGGAGTTTTGCAGAAGCCACAGATAACAAGGGACTTCTTCTCTAGTATGAAGGGAGAGCCAAAAAATGTTAGGAAGATTTTCCAGACCAAGGGAGCACCGAGCCTCTAACCCCCACAACGTGGAAGGGCTAACTGTATATCTAAGAGATGTTGTGAACTTAGAAACAATAAGATTGCGGGGTAAATGAGAACAGGACTCTAGGATTCTGGGTTCCCATGTCAAGTCCACTTACAGTCAGGTAGACCTACAATAGTGCTGCTGCCCCTCCTGCTGCCGCCGCCATTGTTTCCTCCAGTGTACATTGTTGATATTGTTGCTAACACAGATTTCATAACACCAACTAGGACCCTGAAGGCAAAACCACATAGCCTGAGAATGGACATGTGGGCCCGCCCTCAGACAGGATGGAAAAGACAATGTGGATTACATCAGATCACTATGATTGATCAAGGTACATGACACACTTGAAGACATGTTTATAGCCTGGCCAGAAAGTCAATGTGGCCTACTTTCCCTGATCTTTAGGTCTTAGAAGTCAATGGAATAGGCATCAGCCTTGGGAAAGATTAGGCAAAGAGGTCTTTTTGCCTTTCTTTACTTCCTTACCCAAGAGCCTCAAAATAGTGTCTTTAACAAGTTTGTACAGAGAGCCAAAGATTGAGTGTGACTATTATATTACAAAATATAAATTACCCATGAGCCTCAAAATAGTGTCTTTAACAAGTTTGTACAGAGAGCCAAAGATTGAGTGTGACTATTATATTACAAAATATAAATTACCCATGAGCCTCAAAATAGTGTCTTTAACAAGTTTGTACAGACAGCCAAAGATTGAGTTTGACTATTAAAAATACACAAATTAAAAATAAAGGCCATATGAAGAAAGACACTATCTGCATCCAGAGAAAGAAGTGATAAATAGAAGCATGTATAGAAAAAATGTACACACACATACACACACCCCTCTCTGTGTCTACTGGTAGCCATCTCTAGGGGGGCGGGAAGAAAAAAAGGAAAACAAAGAAATTTACATGATAGTTTTGTTGTATATTTGGATCGAATGGCAAGTTGTACATGGTAAATTTACCTTTTCATGTGCAATCATCTTTTTTGTTTGGTTTTGTTCCCTGGATTGAAACTAAAAGAAGACATGAAGCCAAAAATCCCCCACATTCTCCTTTCCTTTCCTGATCTACTTCCCTCTCCTCCATTGCCATGCCAGGAGGACTCTGGGTTATCAAGGAGGAAAATCTTGAAATCTTAGTCCCAACATCTCCCTACTACCTAGTATTCCTTGCACCTCTATCAGGATTATGGTAGCCAGAAGATTGGTTGGAGTTCTTCCTCCTGATTTGGATTAACAATGGTAAGCAGGCCTTCATCCCCATAGGTGATTTCAGCAAACATCCTTTAGCCTGGCTCGCTCCTGCCCACCCTCTCCAGAGGTGGCAAAGAATATGGTGCTGCTGGTGTTTTAAACATGACTAATTCGAATTCATTTCCAAAAGCCATGTAAAGAGGGCTGCTTCTGAAACATTCCCTACCTCATAAAGAATGCTGTCCTGGGCAGGAGGTAAAAAAGAGTTCATGTTTATAGAGAAAATTAAATTTACAAAGCATTTTTCCTCCCTGCAACCCTTTGAGGGAGAAGTCTTAGAAGTCTTATAGTGGAGATAAAGCAATTTTATGAATCTATGCAGAGTTTCAATCCAGCGTGATTTTTTTTTAAAGTATCTACGATGTGAAAGGTGCTGGAGATACAAAGATAAAACAAAATACAGTTCCTACTTTTCAGGAGTACACATTCTACTTACAGGAGAGACAATAATAATAGCTAATAATAACCAGCATTTATATAGTGCTTACCACATAAAGAAAAATGGCCCAGCGATTAGAGCGATCTCAAAGGGGAATGGCCCATTACTGTGCTGAGTACTTTACAAATCTTATCGGAGCCTTACAACAACCCTGCGTTTGGGAGGGAGGCATTATTAGTATTATGCCCATTTTAGAGTTGAGGAAACTAAGGCGAACAGAAGTTAAGTGACTTCCCAGGGTCACACAGCTAGTGTCTGAGGCTAGATTTGAACTCAGATTTTCCTGACTCCAGGTCGAGCACTCTATCCACTATGCCACCTTACCTCCTCAAAAGCATATAAATATGCCTTTATATACATGTAATTAAAGTATGTCAACATATATGATATTTTGAGGAGGGAGATGAAACCCTAGGGTGGTTTGGAAATAACTTCCTGTTCCTGTAGAAGATGATACGGAGTCTTTTTAAAATAAATAAATGCACACACACATGTGTGTATTATTTGTATGTACATGTATGTATGTGCACGTATGTTCATACGTGTATGCATCCATATATGTACACACAAATATACATATATTCCATAACTTGTTCAGTCATTGCTTAGCTGATGGACATTCCTTCAGATTCCCATTCTTTGCAACCTCCTAAAAAAAAAAAAAAAGCTATAAATATTTTTGTACAACTTAAAGTTAGTTTGCTTAGAAGTAATCTCTCCCTTAATTTGTTGTTGTTCAGTTGTTCTTCCTTTATAACCCCATGGACCATAGCACAGCAATGCTGTCAATGGGTTTTTTTCTTGATGAAGATATTAGAGTGATTTGCAATGGCATTTCCTTCTCCAGTAGATCAAGGTAAACAGAAGTTAAGTTACTTGCCCAGAATCCCACAGCTAGTAAGGATTATTTTGAATTCAGGTCTTCCTGACTTCAGGCCCAGTACTCTATCCACTGAACCATCTAGCTGCCTCCAAACTTTAATCTACCCTTCCTCTAATCACGCCTTCTCCTCTTTACCTCCCATTTCCACTATTAAGTAAAATATATTTGAATACCCAACTGTGCATGTAAGAGGAAGTTGAAATGTCACTCTCCCCCCCACACCCACATCCCTCACCACCTACACACACATACAAACCCTTCCTTGGGTATGGTATATAGAATCTTAAAGGAAGCTAGAGATTCTAAGAGGTGGGTAAGAGGAGGGAAGCATAACAAGACTTAAAGAAAGGAAATATAATTGTTGAGTTCTAGGAACCTCAAATAGTTTAGCTAGAACATAGAATTCAGAAAGGGTAATAATGTGAAGTAAGCCTGGAAAAATAGGATAGAGGTAGACTGTAAAAGATTTTCAATGCCAAAGTGTGCAGTGTGGGGTATTCACAGCCAGTCTGGTCTTCCTAAATTCCAAAGTGGTTGCTTAGGTTTGAAAGTTACCTGGATTGACTATAACATCAAAGTACAAAGCTTGGAGTCTGTTTTGGCTATGAGACCTGGCCATTATAGTAGAGTTCAATTATATCTGTCTATAGGATATACATCCCTGGATAGTCCTGTGCAGCACTGAGCAGCAAGAGCTGATGGGAAAAAGCTTCTTCTTATAGGCTATGCTCAGTGTAACACAGGGTATTATGTCATAGCCATTCTCTGTGAACAAGAAGTTAAAGATTCATTTTCTCCCTTAAATGGGAAAAAGCTATTCAATTTAAGCCCAGTCTTTGGAAAAGGTAGCAAAGAATAATGGCTAAACTTTAATCTATGATATTGGGCATATTAATATGATTATAAAGAAGATTTTCCATGAAATTAAATACCACAATCTTTACCTTTAGTAAAAGGAATTAATTAGCTCTTGAAGTAAAAATAACAAATCTCTGGCAGCTGAGCTGCTTTTTGAGCTAACAGGTCTAATTTATCAGGAAAACAAAATGTCTGTTTCTAATAACAATAAAGGCATACAAGTTATAATCTGCACCCCCCCCCCCCCCAAAGATAGTTAATTATGCACTCAACGTAGTTCTCCTTTTCTGGGGGGAGGGGAATTTACATATTTATTTGCCTGATTGAGGCTAAGAACAGTACCCTATCAAAGGATCATAAATTTAAAGTAAGAAAGACAGAAGCTCAAATTGTACTCTCCTCTCTTTCCTTGACAAGCACCTCTAAAACAGGTAACTCCCAAATCTGCATGAATCTTCATTCCCAGACAACAGGTCTATATTTCCAACTGGCCTACTAAGCATCTCAGTGAGGCACTCAGTGGCACTGTGAATGGGAAAAGAAAAAACTCAAGTTCATGTCCAGTCTCTTGATCATGTGGCAAGCCACTCACCCTCTCAGTGCCTCATACAAGTTTCCAAGTCATTAAGCTAAAGACAGGTTACCAAACTGAGATACTGATTGAGAATTTCTCCTTGTAAACTTCCCCATGTCAATAAAATAAAAAATCTAGAACAATTATTCTTCTCTACTTGGATGATCAGACTCAATATATCTCAAAACAATCTCATCATCATTTCCCTAAATATCCCACTTATGATCTAGAAGACCTTTTCAACTATTATATTATACTCAGTAAAATTATGTTACCATATAATGATCCAGAGTATATGGATCCAGCATCTTTGACTGAACACTTTCAAATTTTTTCTTTTTAAGGAATCTAAGCCTCCTCTCAAGACCAGTCACCATCGTGGCTGCCCTCCTCTTATTAATAGTCTTAAACTGTGGTGCCCAGAACTGAACACAATATTCCAGATGAGATCTGATAAGGGCACCGTTCTGTGGGATTATCACTTCCCCATTCCTGGAAGCTAATCTCTCTTAATGCAGCCCAAACTGCTTTAGCTTATTTTGGCTACAGCATCATACTCAGACTTCATGTTGACCTTGCAGTCTCCTAACAAGATGGTTTACATTAGGGTTTCATTCAGTCATATTATTAGCAAAGCAGGAAGACAGGTGTTGGGGAGGCCCTTGAAGTTAGTAAACTGCAGGAATGCACCAGTCTCTCTCCCAGCTTACCCTAACTTGATTCTACTTGTATAGAAACTTACAGTGTTGGAGGAGAGAGAGAAGAGACAGGTAGCACCTCATCATAGCAGAGCACTGCTACTGCAGAATTTAAGGTATCTTTCTTTATGTACAATCTATGGATGGGAGCTCCATGTGATATGTGCTTCCTGAGTCATGCAAAACCCTGTGCCACAGAGAACAATAAAGGGATTTGGAAGCAACTAACCTGGCTCCTGAGGTTAGCAGGAATGGCTTCCTAGACAACACCTTTGGTACCACTCTCTGGGGACGCTAACACATACACGCAACTATAAGCTATTGTCTCCTCCACTGTAAAATGAGATTAACAATACTGAACTCACTTCAGTTCTGAAACACAAAGTTCCTAAGTTTTTAGGAACATGAAAAAAATTATGTTTAAATTATCTGAAATCTTCATATTATACTATAGCAAGAAATTCAACCAGATCATATAATTTTTCCACTTGAATGGTTTCCAGTGATAAAGGTAGTCAAAGTCTTGCCCTCAAAATATAAGTCAATTGCACTAAAACCAGTTCTATTACATTGTGCCAACAGAGGCTGAAACACCACTGGGGTGAACCTTATCTTTCCTCATCTATAAAACAGGAATAATACATGTACTAACTACTCCTGCATGGTTGTATGGGAATGTGTTTTTGCAAATCTTGGAATTTAAAAGCCTTCTAGAAATGTGAGATTTTATTTTTTATCCTGGCCAGCCAAAAGTCAAAGAATTTCGTTTAGTTGGCTAACTGATTGTCACTCAGCCAAAATAGTCTGATGCACATTTGGATACGTGGTATGGATGAACAAAGGAGACTGAGCACATGCTTTCATGGATACATTTCTCCCATCCCCTCAAGTTATTTTTCCCCCATCAGAATGTAATCTCCTTGAGGGCAGGAATGAGTTTTCTTTTTTGTTTCTATTGTATCCCCAGTGCTTAGCACTGAGCCTGGCACAGAGTAAGGACTTAAATAAATACTTGTTGAATTACTCACTTGCTGATTAACTACAATCCATCAGAGATGTCCTCTTTTGACTTCTTTGCCTCAGCTCTTTCACAACAGTTTTCCACTGTTTCAAAGGGTAGCTTTGTGATTTATGTTATCACAGGTCCTGATTGTTCTACATCTCTTTCTTGAAATCCACCAAAATGAGGCATTTTATAGTTATGTTCTTTGTTAAGTGTTATTGACCCATTAGTTGAGGTTGTTCATGGAGATACCAAAAGACAAAATGCAACATAGTCCCTGCCCTCAAGAAGCTTACTCACTCCTTGGAAGAGAGGGAACAAACATGCATAGAGAAGTATTTTTGAAATATACGCAAAGTAATAAAAAGTAATTTTAGGAAGGAGAGTATTAACAATTTGACAGATCAGAAAAGACCTCTTGTAGGAGGGGACATCTGAGCAGCATATAGAAAGAAAAGAGGGATTTCAAGAGTTGAGATGAGTAACGAGTCCATTCCTATCACGGTACTACTTGTGGAGATGGGAAATGGAATTGCTTATTGAGGAAACACATAGTTCATACTAAGTTTCCTGAAAGGGGAAAAAAGGCATTAAGTCAGGTAAAGTGGGTCTAAACAACATTTCAGAGAGCCTGCTTTTATAACACCAGGATGAGTATTTTCTGTTATCCTAAAGCACACAGTGAGTCACTGACTGTTTTGAACTAGGATAGAAACATGGTTGGAATAGCACATGTCATAGGGTTGCTATGAGGAACAAATAAGAATATATACAAAGTGCTTTTTAAACCTTAAAATATTGTAAAAAACTAGTTATCATTATATGCTTCTTTAAGGTTTTTATTTAAGAATATTTTGCTAATCCTTTCTGGGAAGAAGTTAGTTTGGTTGAAATGAAAATTTATGACTAACTTTGGTTTCTAGAGAGTATTATAAAACTCTGCATGTATAGCTTGACTTGAGAAAAGTTGGCTCTACAATGAGATGCATAATACATACATATATATACATACATATGTATAATAAAATATTATGAGACAAGAGAGATAGGGGAAGAAACAAAAATTTGGACCCTTTTATAAGGTGGGTTTCAGAAAAACCTGAAAAGACATGAACTGATGCAAAGTGAAGGGAGCCAAACCAAGAGAACACTGTACACAGTAATAGCAACAATGTATGATGATCAACTATAAAATACTTAGCTATTCTCAGGAATACAATGATCCAAGACAATTGCAAAGGACTCAAGATAAAACATGCTATTCACATCTGGATAAAAAACTGATGGAGCCTCAATGCAGATCAAATCATAATTTTCACATCTTTTTTTTCTTTTGATCTGTTTCTGCTTTCACAATATGACTAATATGGAAATATGCTTTACATGACAGCACATTTATAATCTATATCAAACTGCTTACTATCTTGGAGAAGGGAGAGGAGAGGGAGAAAATTTGGGATTCAATTTTTTTTGAAAAAAAGAATTAAAATTTGTCTTCACATGTAATTGGAAAAAACAAAATTGTGTCTATATATATATACATATATATATTAAAAAGTACTACACAGAAGCTTCCTCATTTTACTGTGGAATTGTTGTGTAATTTAATTCAAATGATTTGATTCCATGTAGCACTGCCAACTCTTCTCCCTCAGGATTCAAATGTTTATTTCAAACTATTATCAAATGTAGTCAATTTGCCCTTACAGACCCTTGGGTGCTTGGGGCTATTTTGGATAATCATTAAAGTGCCTCCATCTTCCTAATGTGAAATAACCAATTTGTAATCAAATCTGAAAGGAAAAAGCAAAAATGCTGCCCATGATTTTATTGAACTGTAAGAAATTGTCAATGTAAAGAACTCAGAAATTTGGTAAGATTTGTATGAACTGATGCAGAGTGATGAAAACAGAACCAAAAGAACAATGCACACAGAGAACTGAAATATAAGTGATAGGAACAGGGATTAGACTTGTGATTCCATTCATATAGGCAATTCTAGAATGGAGGAATGCCCCCTACCCCCTGACCCCCAGGCATCTTCTCTGTAGCTTACAGTCACACCAAAGAGTGGCCTAGGGCACTGAAAAGTTAAATGACTTGTCGAAGATCGCATAGTCAGTAAGTATGTGTCAGAGGTACTTCTTTAAATCCAGATGTTCTAGACCCCAGGATCAGTTTTCAATCCACGAGACCCCATAAATGACAATATCACTAAAAGAGAATTCCAATCTTGAGTAGCAGGACAGATCAACCTCATTTGCAAAAACTATCGCTAGCTGTGGCAACAATAACTTTGTTGAAAGGTAAGGTAGCTACTTTTAATAGAGAGGGGTTGTTAGTATGGAACATGGTGTAGTCTGTCAATCGTGGTCTCTGTAGGTTCATTTTTCCTATGCAGATTGTGATGCAGGGTCACACTTGACTTAAAAAAGTTGTATTAATATCCTTTGTTTCTGTATTACAGTCATTTCTGGAAGTAACCCTTACTCCAAATCCCATGAACCCTCCCTTGTTATAAAGGAAAAGTTTGCTGAAATGTTTTTCAATTTTAAAAAGTGTTGGAGAAGGGGAGTGAAGTGAGAAGGAATTATCATGCAAAAGGAAACAATAAAACATTTTTAAAAGAACATAGAAATAAAAGTCCTTCCAAGACAATGTTTGTTTGCCTCATAACCATGCCAACTGTAGATAGAAACTCTACCAAGATAGAAGAAACTGATACAAAGGAGTGACACATCTTTTTATCTTTGATCAGCTACTCCAGCCCACATGTCAGTATGCTGATGTGAGATCAGAAGGAAACAGGCTGAATTGTCATCCTTTATAATCTCATGGAGATCCCATTCATTTTTTCCACACCATTACAGTGAATAAAAATTTGAGTCCTAGATTTTGCCCACATCCACTGAGGGGTGGCTAAGATGAATGGTTAAAAATACAAAACAAAATCATTAGAACCCAATCCAATGACACTACCAAGCTAAACATAAATTTGCAACCCACTTCTCCAAAACCTAAGATAACAAAAAGAAGACTACTGGAATGACTTGTTGTGACATTGATCAAATTATGTCTCATTCTGTTTTTTTATTAAACAAATTTTTATTGACATCTTTTCTTTTTCTATTGCTTGTATTTCCCATTGTATCCCCGCCCCCAGGAAATCTTTATAATGAAAAAATGTTAAAGTTCCACAAAATTAGTGATGTAATATAATAATAATAATAATAATATAAAATCTCCTTTGATCTTTACAACAACCCTGTTGGACAGAAGCTATTATGATCTCTTATTTTACGGATGAAAAGTTGAGGCTGAGAGAAATTAAGTGACTTACTCAGGGACACAGAGGTAGTAAAATCACAAACATGGGTGTGTGACTCCAAGTCCAGTGATCTATTCGCTATCCCACTTTGTATAAAAATCTGAAATTTACTTAGTACCCATGATGCCTCACTTCTATAAAGGAGGGTGGTAGTGACACCCCTCCATATCCAAGCTGTAGTCAAAGCCTGTTGATTTCACCTTTGCAACAGCTTGAATACACCTTCTTCTCTCCTTGGGCAAGGCTACTCACTGCTCTAGCGAAGGTCCTCATCACCTCATGGCTGCACTATTGCAACAATAGCAAGTAGATGTGCTTGCCTCAAGTCTTTCCCTTGGAATCCATAATTGATTCAGCCATCAAATTGACTTTTCTCAAGAGCAGGTCCAGATGACACCTCACTCACCTCCCTGATGTCATGGTCCTCTTTAAGAAAGAAGGACAAACATTGCTGGCCAGCTACACAACAAAGTTTGCTCCTTCCTTCCTCCCTCCCTCCCTCCCTTCCTTCCTTCCTTCCTTCTTTCCCTCCATCCACATGTTTTGCCCAAATAAATGTAAATTTTGATCACTGAAACCCCTTAGAAGATATCCTGGGGTTTACTTGGGGCTAGATTTCTTTCTTAAAGACCAAGTCTTAAACCCAAATCACTCTCTGGCTTTCATTGATTGACCGTAATAGGTCCCAGGCTAAGTCCCACTTGGTCACTGTTTGGGCCCAGACTGACTCAGAATGAATGAAAATACCAAATATTTCTGTCTCTGGCCAGAAACCCTGAGGATCTTCCTTTCCCAAGACAGATTTATTTTTTCACTAGGTAAAGAGGTCATTCTCTGCCTCATTTCTTACCTAGCCTTAATAACTGATTGGGTGCTGCCTCAGTCAAAGTTGTTAAAGACTTTAGCTTAAAAAAGTCAGTCTCCCATTACATTCAGGGTCATCTCCAGTTGTCCTGATCTATATCTGTCCACAACCTTCCCTCACTTGAATCCAGTTCACTTGCATGTCATGGCATCACCTCCCTGATGTCCTTGAGAATGAAAGACAAACAACAAAGCTCCCCCCCCTCAACTTTTCCACCCCCTCTCAAGAAACTCCAGTGGCATCCTCTTGCCTCCAGGAACAAATATAAAACAGTTCTGTTTGGCATTCAAAGTCCTTTATAACCTAGACTCCACAAACCTTACTCTTCAACAAGTAGTCTTGGATCTCAGCTTCAGACATTATCTCCTGCTGTCCTCCATGCCTGAATGCTCTCTCCCCTCCACTCCAGCTACTGACTTTCCTGGTTTCCTTTATGCTCCACGTAAAATCTCACCTTCTATAGGAAGCCTTTCCCAACCCCTCTAAATTTCAGTGCCTCCCCCTGTTACTTATTTCCTATTAATCCTGTATGAAGCTTGCTTTGTAAATATGGGTTTGTGTGTTGTCTCTCCAATTAGAATGTAAGTATCTTGGGGGCAAGAAATGTCTTTGGCCTCCTTTTGAATGCTTAGCATAATAGCTGTCACATAATAAACTTAATAAATGTTTATTGATTGATTGATTCTTATATGTCATCTATGTTAATAGCTTAAGTAGGATTAACAGGGATTGAAAGAAGAGTTATATAAATAATGAAAATAACAGACTTGAAGTACCCTCTGTAGAGCTGTGGGGGTGCACAATATCTAAGATATGATGCCCACCCCCTTAGAGTTCCCATTCTAAAAGCCAAGAGATTGAAACGAGGAGGGAGAACAGGGATTCTGAACTGTTTTATGTGTGTGAGGTCTTAGACCCCTTTAAATGACTAATTACAAAAGACATAAATTCTTTTGAAATTTAGCTATCAAAATAGTTTTAAACACAAGTCCACAGAACTCCCTCCTCAAGTTAAGAACCCCGCTATGTTGTTGTGGCTGTACACATATGTGACCCCCTTTAGGGTTTTCTTGGAAGAGGTACTGGAGTAGTTTGCCATTTCCTTCTCCAGTATGTCCCCATTTTACAGATGAGCAACTGATGCAAATGGAGATTAAGTGACTAACCCAGGGTCCTACAGCTAGTAGGTGTCTGAGGCTGCATCTGAATTCAGCTCTTCCTGACTCTAGGTCCAGGACTCTATCCACTTGGGACCTAGCTGCTCCTAGGCATGTTCGACTGAGCAATTCAATTAACCCCTATTTGCCTCAGATCTTCATTTGTAAAATGGTACACATTGGAAAATGAAATGGCAAACCACTCTGGTCTCTTTGCCAAGAAAATTCCCAGGGTGGAGTGAGACATAACTCAAAGACTGAGCATTTAATGAGGACCCACCAATTGTGGATGCACAAACAAGACCCATAGGCTGGCTGAGCCAGTTAAAACTCACAGGTATAAAGAAACTAGGGTAGAATTCTGACGTTACAAAACTCAAGAAATTGTGCTGTTTCCAGAAAGTAGAAGAATTAAGATATTTTTTTGCCAGAAAAATTATATAATTGACTAAAATGTATTTATTTATTTAGGCAGAACTTGTTATTTCAGTGGTGTAGAGGGCCCCTCCTCAATCATCTTTCACTCTTACCTAAGAAAAGCAAATACTTCTGTAACCTACGGTATTAGAGCACTCCCTGGGGCATCCAGGTAGACAGGGATCTGCCAAAAGGTCACAGGTGGGACTTGAACCCAGATTTTCCTTGACTCTTAGGATGGCTGTCTATCTACTATTAAACACTACCACTATTTATAGACTGCAAAAAGGTGCAAGTCATTGGTAAATTAGGAAGAGTCTCAGCCAATTGGTACAAATACATTGCTAGATTTAGAGGTTCAAAGGACCTTTTAAGCCTAGTAGTCTGTCTCATTTTACAGATGATAAAACTAAGGCCCAGAGAGTTCAAGTGACCTTCAAAGGGTCACAACCCAGACTTGAACTTTTGACTTTTGGCTTTTGACACCAAGTCTTGCATATCCTTTTTCTTTCTTTTTTAAATTAATTTTATTGTTATATTTTGTTTTTCTATCACCTACACTTCCCCTTTGTAGCCTTCTCTCAGAGCACCAGCCCATATAACAGACTCTTTTTTCAAAAAGAAAAGAAAAAGAGGACCAAGAGAAAAACAGATCAATACACTGAAAACATCTGACAACATATTAAATAGTCCATATGCAAAGAATTTCCACCTCACACACAAACACATTCACAGCCTCTGAACATTCTTTCTCATCTTTTTTAAGCTCTTACTATGTGTTAGAATTTGGGTGTAGGACTCTGCATATAGTAGGAACAGATAGGAATGGTTCACGATTATAGCACTACTGTTTTTTATCTTTTAATAGTATTTTACTTCTTCCAGTTATACATAAAGACAGTTAACATTCCTTTTTTAAATAAAATTTTGAGTTCCAAATTTTATTACTCCCTCCCTTTCCTCCCTTCTCCCTAAGAGGGTAAACAACTTGATATGCTATATGTTATATGCACATATAGGTTATATATGTGAAATCATTTCAAACATAATTCCATATTGTTGTGAGAGAAGAAACATGACAAAAGGGGAAAAAAGTGAAAATAGTATGTTTCAATTGATATTCAGATGCCATCAGTTCTTTCTCTGAATGTGAATAGCACTTTTCATCATGAGATTTTTGGAATTGTCTTGGATCATGGTGTCGCTGAGAAGAGCTAATCCTGTCATAGTTGATCAGCATACAATGTTGCTGTTACTGTGTACAATGTTCTCCTGGTTCTGCTAAGTTCACTTTGCATCAGTTCACATAAGTGCTTCCAGGTTTTTTTTGAAACCTGTCTGCTCATCATTTCTTATAGCACAATAGTTATTCCATTACATTCATATACTACAACATGTTCAGCCATTTCCCATCGATGGGCATCCCCTTAATTTCCAATTCTTGGCCACCACAAAAAGAGCTGCTATAACTATTTTTGTACATGTGGGTCCTTTCCCTTCTCTTGTGATCTCTTTGGGATACAGACCCAGTGGTAGAATTGCTGGGTCAAAGAGTAACCGCAATTTGAGTGCTCTTTGGGCATAGTTCCAAATTATAGCTCTAACTGTTGTAAGCACCTTGAAGGTAGGGGAAATGTTTTGCTCTATCTGTGCATTCAAATTAGGAATTATGTTTTCTTTCATTTCTGCATCTACCCTTTGCCTAACATACTGATTTGTACATAGTAGGTACTTCACAAAAGCTGAATTCTAAAGGATAAAATTACAAATGTATATTCATGGAAACAACTGTGTTTAAAAGAATAGTTTAACTTAAAAATGGCCTAAAGCATCTATGGAAGGAGATTGTATAAGGAATAATTAGAATAAATGACATGCCAAGAAAACCTTTTTGTACCAACACCAAATACATCTTCTAAACTCTCTCTACAGAAGATGCCTCTGAATCATTTAGTATTATAAGATTAGGGAGCTGTGCTTTCACTTAAGTAACAGGGGACTGGCCAATGAGAGCCCAGGCGTCTGAGCAACAGCAACCTGCTCTGCGTGGTGCCAGCCCTTACTGCTTGAAGAGCCTATTTCAGGACATGAATAATGCAGGACCCTGTCTTCCATCCTAGGTTTGAATGCAGATATATTCCCGGACTGGTTTCTGTCCACTTAGTGCTTGGTGAAGAAATGCCTTTTAATTGTCTGTGGTACCACAACTGAGTATGCACACAGAAGGGCATAAACAGGACAAATCTGGCTTCTCTTTTCTGATGGTGACTGGGGAAATGAATACATGCTCTAAGTCCCTGGGCGTGGGGTGGGTAGGGAAGAGAGACTTTGGGTCCATGTCTCCCCATCTGTATTGTAGTACAGTCTTAAACTGCCTTGAACATGTGGTGCTATGGGTTTTCTGTCTGTTGTATTTCATTCATTCTTTCCTGAGTTGAGGCAAATGAGTTAGGAAATGGAACAGACTAGGCTATAACAGTGCATTTTGAAAAGCCAGAATATCCACCAAAGAAGTCCAGGAACTGAATCGTATACCTGAGTTTGCAGGCAGCTGAGCCCAATGACGAGCGATGCCCTCACTGGAGAAATGACCCAGGATCCAGCACGTTGGTGGATGGACCTGGAGCTAAGCCACCATATCCCACAAGGGAGCAACAAGGCCCACCGGCTGTATCATTCCCAAAGGGGAAGTTGGCAGGGTGAATGTTTACTAGCAATTAAGTTAAACTCAGTCTCCATAGGGACAGAGGTAGTAGAGGAGAGACTGTGCCTTGGTTTCACTGGAATGTATTTATACTTCCATCCTTGCTACATCTTCTCAGAAAGTATTCCTTTTTAAAGTTTGATGTTGTTCAGTTGTTTCAGTTGCATCTCTCTCTTTGTGACCACCATTTGGGGTTTTCTTGGCAAAGATACTGGAGCAGTTTGCCATTTCCTTCTCCAGCTCACTTGAGAGATGAGGAAACTGAGGCAAACAGGGTTAAATGACTTGCCCAGGCTCATGTAGTTAGTAAAAGTCAGGTCTTCCTGACTCCAGGCCTGGTGCTCTAGCCACTGTACCATCTAACTGCCCATTTTGTAAAGCTAATTGATGTTAATTAGCTATCAATGATATTGATAATGTCAATAGCTTCCATTGATAGTGGAACTGTGGGATCAGCGTTACTGAGGAACTGTGACTGATATTCAGGAGAGCACATATTAATAGGGACTTTAGTAGATGGCATCAGAAGAAACCTATTGCTTTTCAAGGGTACACTTACAACCTTGAGGGAGAGATGTAGCCAGCCACAGGCTGGGGATCTGTCCTGCCAGTGAGAATAAAAGATGGGATAAGAATCCCATGAGTCTATACAGGTATTCCTATCCAATGACTCTTGGACCTAACTGTTTTGGGGGGCCTTAAGGGGGAGATACCTTCTCTACTGGTGAAGATCACAGCTTCACAGTGGCTTCTCATCCTTTACAATTCTTATCTGTATCCTTTTAGAAATTCCCTCATTGAGAGGTCTTTCCAGTTTTTGCTTAGTAGCAATATGGCATAATGGACATAGTGAACTTGGAGTCAGGAATCCCCCCTCGGACACTAGCTGTATGGCCCCCAGTCAAGTCACTTCTTCCTATTTCTTTAGGCCTCAATTCTCATCTGTAAAATGAGGGGACTGGACTTAATGATCTTTGAGGTTCCTTCCAGCTCAAAATCTGTGAATGTTTGCACCCCAACACTCTATCAAAACATCACAGGTAAAGTGCATGTGATAATTCAATTTGTCTCCTACTGAATTAGCTTGTGAGAGACTGATTGTTACAGCATGCACATGAGTAAATCTTTAACATTGGAATTAATAACAAAATGCAGCATAAAACTAGCTCTTGAATTGCTATGTAGTGTACCATAAATAGCATTTGCCTAAATTAAATAATGATCCTTTGTCCAC